>NW_026646121.1:600000-900000 GCF_949987535.1 Balaenoptera acutorostrata
GGCCGAAAAGGGCGTATGCGTTTTTTCCTGAATATATTCAGGAAAAAACGCATACGCCCTTTTTGGCCAAGGGCATCATTGTCCACGTTTTGCCGCTTTTCATGTGCTTTCAAGGCGATTCGAATCTGCCTCCTGAAATCTGTTTCCTGCAATTCTGCTTTGCTTTCAAAGCCTCTTCGTTGCCTTCCCTTAATATATTTGTGGACGAGAGTTATCATTTAAAACTCTGCAGGTTTGTGAATTGCAGTGCCCCTGAGCTCCATTGTTCAACTCGCTTTTTTGGGAGCGGGCCGCAAAAGCGCAGGATTGCTTCAGGCCCTCTTCTGGTTCTGGGGGGCAGGCTGAGCTTGTGCTTAATTCTTCTTCCTGATGGGAAAATAGAGTGACCTGTGCCTGTCCCAACACCTAGAGCTAGTCTCTCATTGGTTCCCCCTCTTCCCGTTCATCCTCAGGACAAATTGCAACCTGTACGGAACAGGAGGTTAAAGGTGCTGATTCTCCAAGGAGGGAGATGGCTAGTAAATTGGCTGGAATGGCCAACCCGAGCACAAGGAGATGAGAAATGAGGTGCGTTTTAGAAACCTTTCCCGATCACACGGTGTACCATCTTCTGGGTTTCTCATGCCTGTTTTCGATGTAGGAAGATGGCCTTGAACCTGGAGATTTGGGACCCGTGGGATGGGTACCATGCAGTATTACTTGAAAGGGTCTGCGTTGGCTCACCCAACCTCACCGTACCTCTCAGCCCCAAGAGTGTCCACCCTTATGTCTCAATCAGCTGTGGGTCTAGATATGGTCAATCCAGGTTGCATCACAGCCCCTGAACGAATTTTGTAAGAATTTCTCTCTCTTTCAGTGTCTTTGTTTCACGGGTTTTGAAAAGTAATTTATTTTTATAATGGGGTTTAGCTGCTTTTCCCGGCTGTGTTTATGCTGCTTTACACCCCCTTGACTCACTTACAGAGAGATATCAATACATAGGTTTGAAGATTCTTACTAGTCAGATATATTCTTGTGCGGTGAATAGGGGGTGTTGACTCCAGGTCACTGAAAAAGGAATAGGTCTTGTCTCTTACATATTGGGTTTATGGAACGGTATCGGAGCTAATTTGAAACCCTTGTTTTATGCATCACCCCACCTCACCTTTCCCGTTCAGCAGCCATAGTGTGTTTTCTAAACGTGTGACTCTGTTCTGTTTTGTAATTCAGTTCAAGTGTAGCGGTTTTTACATTCCCTCTAGAAGTGATATCTTATGATAAGTGTCTTTTTCTGTGTGACTTATTTCACTTAGAATCGTCGTACCTAAATCCACTCATCGTGCTGCTACTAGCCTTATGACGTTGATTTCATGGCTGAGTGATATTCCATTGTACATGAGGACCACAACTTCTTTATCCATTTTTCTCTTTCCTAGGATATTTAAGGTGTAATGAAGTGGGGGTTCTTGTCAACAGAGCAGCCCTAAATTTTGGGGTGCCTGTGTCTGGCTGATTTTTAGTTTTCCCAATTTATACGCCCATGAGTGGAAGTGCCCTATGCTCTCCAGGCTGTGTTTTTTAGATGTTTCAGGACACACCGTACACTTCTCCAGAGTGGCTGTTGGCAGTTTACATCCCGCCCATCAGCGTAGCAAGGCTCCCATTTCTCCATGGCCGGTCCTGCATTTCTGGTTTGGACACTTTTTTCCACATGGCCCTTTTGCCCGCTGGGAAGCGAGACTTCTTTGGAGCGCTGATTTGCCTTTCCAGGTTGCTTGGTTGGCCAAAAAGGGCGTATGCGTTTTTTCCTGAATATATTCAGGAAAAAACGCATACGCCCTTGTTGGCCAAGGGCATCATTGTCCAGGTTTTGCCACTTTTCATGTGCTCTCAAGGCGATTCGAATCTACCTCCTGAAATCTGTTTCCTGCAATTCTGCCTTGCTTTCAAAGCCTCTTCGTTGCCTTCCCTTAATATATTTGTGGACGAGAGTTATCATTTAAAACTCTGCAGGTTTGTGAATTGCAGTGCCCCTGAGCTCCATTTTTCAACTCGCTTTTTTGGGAGCGGGCCGCAAAAGCGCAGGATTGCTTCAGGCCCTCTTCTGGTTCTGGGGGGCAGGCTGAGCTTGTGCTTAATTCTTCTTCCTGATGGGAAAATAGAGTGACCTGTGCCTGTCCCAACACCTAGAGCTATTCTATCATTGGTTCCCCCTCTTCCCGTTCATCCTCAGGACAAATTGCAACCTGTACGGAACAGGAGGTTAAAGGTGCTGATTCTCCAAGGAGGGAGATGGCTAGTAAATCGGCTGGAATGGCGAACCCGAGCAAAGGAGATGAGAAATGAGGTGCGTTTTAGAAACCTTTCCCGATCACACGGTGTAACATCTTTTGGGTTTCTCATGCCTGTTTTCGATGTAGGAAGATGGCCTTGAACCTGGAGATTTGGGACCCGTGGGATGGGTACCATGCAGTATTACTTGAAAGGGTCTGCGTTGGCTCACCCAACCTCACCGTACCTCTCAGCCCCAAGAGTGTCCACCCTTATGTCTCAATCAGCTGTGGGTTTAGATATGGTCAATCCAGGTTGCATCACAGCCCCTGAACGAATTTTGTAAGAATTTCTCTCTCTTTCACTGTCTTTGTTTCACGGGTTTTGAAAAGTAATTTATTTTTATAATGGGGTTTAGCTGCTTTTCACGGCTGTGTTTATGCCGCTTTACACCCCCTTGACTCACTTACAGAGAGATATCAACACATAGGTTTGAACATTCTTACTAGTCAGATATATTCTTGTGCGGTGAATAGGGGGTGTTGAGTCCAGTTCACTGAAAAAGGAATAGGTCTTGTCTCTTACATATTGGGTTTATGGAACGGTATCTGAGCTAATTTGAAACCCTTGTTTTATGCATCACCCCACCTCACTTTTCCCGTTCAGCAGCCATAGTGTGTTTTCTAAACGTCTGACTCTGTTCTGTTTTGCAATTCAGTTCAAGTGTAGCAGTTTTTACATTCCCTCTCTAAGTGATATCTTATGATAAGTGTCTTTTTCTGTGTGACTTATTTCACTTAGAATCGTCGTACCTAAATCCACTCATCGTGCTGCTACTAGCCTTATGACGTTGATTTCATGGCTGAGTGATATTCCATTGTACATGAGGACCACAACTTCTTTATCCATTTTTCTCTTTCCTAGGATATTTAAGGTGTAATGAAGTGGGGGTTCTTGTCAACAGAGCAGCCCTAAATTTTGGGGTGCCTGTGTCTGGCTGATTTTTAGTTTTCCCAATTTATACGCCCATGAGTGGAAGTGCCCTATGCTCTCCAAGCTGTGTTTTTTAGATGTTTCAGGACACACCGTACACTTCTCCAGAGTGGCTGTTGGCAGTTTACATCCCGCCCATCAGCGTAGCAAGGCTCCCATTTCTCCATGGCCGGTCCTGCATTTCTGGTTTGGACACTTTTTTCCGCATGGCCCTTTTGCCCGCTGGGAAGCGAGACTTCTTTGGAGCGCTGATTTGCCTTTCCAGGTTGCTTGGTTGGCCAAGAAGGGCGTATGCGTTTTTTCCTGAATATATTCAGGAAAAAACGCATACGCCCTTGTTGGCCAAGGGCATCATTGTCCAGGTTTTGCCACTTTTCATGTGCTTTCAAGGCGATTCGAATCTACCTCCTGAAATCTGTTTCCTGCAATTCTGCCTTGCTTTCAAAGCCTCTTCGTTGCCTTCCCTTAATATATTTGTGGACGAGAGGTATCATTTAAAACTCTGCAGGTTTGTGAATTGCAGTGCCCCTGAGCTCCATTTTTCAACTCGCTTTTTTGGGAGCGGGCCGCAAAAGCGCAGGATTGCTTCAGGCCCTCTTCTGGTTCTGGGGAGCAGGCTGAGCTTGTGCTTAATTCTTCTTCCTGATGGGAAAATAGAGTGACCTGTGCCTGTCCCAACACCTAGAGCTAGTCTCTCATTGGTTCCCCCTCTTCCCGTTCATCCTCAGGACAAATTGCAACCTGTACGGAACAGGAGGTTAAAGGTGCTGATTCTCCAAGGAGGGAGATGGCTAGTAAATTGGCTGGAACGGCGAACCCGAGCAAAGGAGATGAGAAATGAGGTGCGTTTTAGAAACCTTTCCCGATCACACGGTGTACCATCTTCTGGGTTTCTCATGCCTGTTTTCGATGTAGGAAGATGGCCTTGAACCTGGAGATTTGGGACCCGTGGGATGGGTACCATGCAGTATTACTTGAAAGGGTCTGCGTTGGCTCACCCAACCTCACCGTACCTCTCAGCCCCAAGAGTGTCCACCCTTATGTCTCAATCAGCTGTGGGTCTAGATATGGTCAATCCAGGTTGCATCACAGCCCCTGAACGAATTTTGTAAGAATTTCTCTCTCTTTCACTGTCTTTGTTTCACGGGTTTTGAAAAGTAATTTATTTTTATAATGGGGTTTAGCTGCTTTTCCCGGCTGTGTTTATGCTGCTTTACACCCCCTTGACTCACTTACAGAGAGATATCAATACATAGGTTTGAAGATTCTTACTAGTCAGATATATTCTTGTGTGGTGAATAGGGGGTGTTGACTCCAGGTCACTGAAAAAGGAATAGGTCTTGTCTCTTACATATTGGGTTTATGGAACGGTATCGGAGCTAATTTGAAACCCTTGTTTTATGCATCACCCCACCTCACCTTTCCCGTTCAGCAGCCATAGTGTGTTTTCTAAACGTGTGACTCTGTTCTGTTTTGTAATTCAGTTCAAGTGTAGCGGTTTTTACATTCCCTCTAGAAGTGATATCTTATGATAAGTGTCTTTTTCTGTGTGACTTATTTCACTTAGAATCGTCGTACCTAAATCCACTCATCGTGCTGCTACTAGCCTTATGACGTTGATTTCATGGCTGAGTGATATTCCATTGTACATGAGGACCACAACTTCTTTATCCATTTTTCTCTTTCCTAGGATATTTAAGGTGTAATGAAGTGGGGGTTCTTGTCAACAGAGCAGCCCTAAATTTTGGGGTGCCTGTGTCTGGCTGATTTTTAGTTTTCCCAATTTATACGCCCATGAGTGGAAGTGCCCTATGCTCTCCAAGCTGTGTTTTTTAGATGTTTCAGGACACACCGTACACTTCTCCAGAGTGGCTGTTGGCAGTTTACATCCCGCCCATCAGCGTAGCAAGGCTCCCATTTCTCCATGGCCGGTCCTGCATTTCTGGTTTGGACACTTTTTTCCGCATGGCCCTTTTGCCCGCTGGGAAGCGAGACTTCTTTGGAGCGCTGATTTGCCTTTCCAGGTTGCTTGGTTGGCCAAAAAGGGCGTATACGTTTTTTCCTGAATATATTCAGGAAAAAACGCATACGCCCTTGTTGGCCAAGGGCATCATTGTCCAGGTTTTGCCACTTTTCATGTGCTTTCAAGGCGATTCGAATCTACCTCCTGAAATCTGTTTCCTGCAATTCTGCCTTGCTTTCAAAGCCTCTTCGTTGCCTTCCCTTAATATAATTGTGGACGAGAGGTATCATTTAAAACTCTGCAGGTTTGTGAATTGCAGTGCCCCTGAGCTCCATTTTTCAACTCGCTTTTTTGGGAGCGGGCCGCAAAAGCGCAGGATTGCTTCAGGCCCTCTTCTGGTTCTGGGGAGCAGGCTGAGCTTGTGCTTAATTCTTCTTCCTGATGGGAAAATAGAGTGACCTGTGCCTGTCCCAACACCTAGAGCTAGTCTCTCATTGGTTCCCCCTCTTCCCGTTCATCCTCAGGACAAATTGCAACCTGTACGGAACAGGAGGTTAAAGGTGCTGATTCTCCAAGGAGGGAGATGGCTAGTAAATTGGCTGGAACGGCGAACCCGAGCAAAGGAGATGAGAAATGAGGTGCGTTTTAGAAACCTTTCCCGATCACACGGTGTACCATCTTCTGGGTTTCTCATGCCTGTTTTCGATGTAGGAAGATGGCCTTGAACCTGGAGATTTGGGACCCGTGGGATGGGTACCATGCAGTATTACTTGAAAGGGTCTGCGTTGGCTCACCCAACCTCACCGAACCTCTCAGCCCCAAGAGTGTCCACCCTTATGTCTCAATCAGCTGTGGGTCTAGATATGGTCAATCCAGGTTGCATCACATTCCATGAACGAATTTTGTAAGAATTTCTCTCTCTTTCACTGTCTTTGTTTCAAGGGTTTTTAAAAGTAATTTATTTTTATAATGGGGTTTAGCTGCTTTTCATGGCTGTGTTTATGCCGCTTTACACCCCCTTGACTCACTTACAGAGAGATATCAATACATAGGTTTGAAGATTCTTACTAGTCAGATACATTCTTGTGCGGTGAATAGGGGGTGTTGAGTCCAGTTCACTGAAAAAGGAATAGGTCTTGTCTCTTACATATTGGGTTTATGGAACGGTATCTGAGCTAATTTGAAACCCTTGTTTTATGCATCACCCCACCTCACCTTTCCCGTTCAGCAGCCATAGTGTGTTTTCTAAACGTCTGACTCTGTTCTGTTTTGCAATTCAGTTCATGTGTAGCAGTTTTTACATTCCCTCTATAAGTGATATCTTATGATAAGCGTCTTTTTCTGTGTGACTTCTTTCACTTAGAATCGTCGTACCTAAATCCACTCATCGTGCTGCTACTAGCCTTATGACGTTGATTTCATGGCTGAGTGATATTCCATTGTACATGAGGTCCACAACTTCTTTATCCATTTTTCTCTTTCCTAGGATATTTAAGGTGTAATGAAGTGGCGGTTCTTGTCAACAGAGCAGCCCTAAACTTTGGGGTGCCTGTGTCTTGCTGATTTTTAGTTTTCCCAATTTATACGCCCATGAGTGGAAGTGCCCTATGCTCTCCAAGCTGTGTTTTTTATATGTTTCAGAACACACCGTACACTTCTCCAGAGGGGCTGTTGGCAATTTACACCCCACCCATCAGCGTAGCAAGGCTCCCATTTCTCCATGGCCGGTCCTGCATTTCTGGTTTGGACACTTTTTTCCGCATGGCCCTTTTGCCCGCTGGGAAGCGAGACTTCTTTGGAGCGCTGATTTGCCTTTCCAGGTTGCTTGGTTGGCCAAAAAGGGCGTATGCGTTTTTTCCTGAATATATTCAGGAAAAAACGCATACGCCCTTTTTGGCCAAGGGCATCATTGTCCACGTTTTGCCGCTTTTCATGTGCTTTCAAGGCGATTCGAATCTACCTCCTGAAATCTGTTTCCTGCAATTCTGCCTTGCTTTCAAAGCCTCTTCGTTGCCTTCCCTTAATATATTTGTGGACGAGAGCTATCATTTAAAACTCTGCAGGTTTGTGAATTGCAGTGCCCCTGAGCACCATTTTTCAACTCGCTTTTTTGGGAGCTGGCCGCAAAGGCGCAGGATTGCTTCAGGCCCTCTTCTGGTTCTGGGGGGCAGGCTGAGCTTGTGCTTAATTCTTCTTCCTGATGGGAAAATAGAGTGACCTGTGCCTGTCCCAACACCTAGAGGTAGTCTCTCTTTGGTTCCCCCTCTTCCCTTTCATCCTCAGGACAAATTGCAAACTCAACGGAACAGGAGTTTAAAGGTGCTGATTCTCTAAGGAGGGAGATGGCTAGTATAGCGGCTGCAATGGCGAACCCGAGCACAAGGAGATGAGAAATGAGGTGCGTTTTAGAAACCTTTCCCGATCACACGGTGTGCCATCTTCTGGGTTTCTCATGCACGTTTTCGACGTGGGAAGTTGCCCTTGAACCTGGAGATTTGGGACCCATGGGATGGGTACCCTGCAGTATTACTTGAAAGGGTCTGCGTTGGCTCACCCAACCTCACCGAACATCTCAGCCCCAAGAGTGTCCACCCTTATGTCTCAATCAGCTGTGGGTCTAGATATGGTCAATCCAGGTTGCATCACAGCCCCTGAACGAATTTTGTAAGAATTTCTCTCTCTTTCACTGTCTTCGTTTCACTGGTTTTTAAAAGTAATTTATGTTTATAATGGGGTTTAGTTGCTTTTCACGGCTGTGTTTATGCCGCTTTACACCCCCTTGACTCACTTACAGAGAGATATCAATACATAGGTTTGAAGATTCTTACTAGTCAGATATATTCTTGTGCGGTGAATAGGGGGTGTTGAGTCCAGTTCACTGAGAAAGGAATAGGTCTTGTCTCTTACATATTGGGTTTATGGAACGGTATCGGAGCTAATTTGAAACCCTTGTTTTATGCATCACCCCACCTCACCTTTCCCGTTCAGCAGCCATAGTGTGTTTCCTAAACGTGTGACTCTGTTCTGTTTTGCAATTCAGTTCAAGTGTAGCGGTTTTTACATTCCCTCTATAAGTGATATCTTATGATAAGTGTCTTTTTCTGTGTGACTTATTTCACTTAGAATCGTCGTACCTAAATCCACTCATCGTGCTGCTACTAGCCTTATGACGTTGATTTCATGGCTGAGTGATATTCCATTGTACATGAGGACCCCAACTTCTTTATCCATTTTTCTCTTTCCTAGGATATTTAAGGTGTAATGAAGTGGGGGTTCTTGTCAACAGAGCAGCCCTAAACTTTGGGGTGCCTGTGTCTTGCTGATTTTTAGTTTTCCCAATATATACGCCCATGAGTAGAAGTGCCCTATGCTCTCCAAGCTGTGCTTTTTAGATGTTTCAGGACACACCGTACACTTCTCCAGAGTGGCTGTTGGCAATTTACATCCCGCCCATCAGCGTAGCAAGGCTCCCATTTCTCCATGGCCGGTCCTGCATTTCTGGTTTGGACACTTTTTTCCGCATGGCCCTTTTGCCCGCTGGGAAGCGAGACTTCTTTGGAGCGCTGATTTGCCTTTCCAGGTTGCTTGGTTGGCCAAAAAGGGCGTATGCGTTTTTTCCTGAATATATTCAGGAAAAAAACGCATACGCCCTTTTTGGCCAAGGGCATCATTGTCCACGTTTTGCCGCTTTTCAGGTGCTTTCAAGGCGATTCGAATCTACCTCCTGAAATCTGTTTCCTGCAATTCTGCCTTGCTTTCAAAGCCTCTTCGTTGCCTTCCCTTAATATATTTGTGGACGAGAGGTATCATTTAAAACTCTGCAGGTTTGTGAATTGCAGTGCCCCTGAGCTCCATTTTTCAACTCGCTTTTTTGGGAGCTGGCCGCAAAAGCGCAGGATTGCTTCAGGCCCTCTTCTGGTTCTGGGGGGCAGGCTGAGCTTGTGCTTAATTCTTCTTCCTGATGGGAAAATAGAGTGACCTGTGCCTGTCCCAACACCTAGAGCTAGTCTCTCATTGGTTCCCCCTCTTCCCGTTCATCCTCAGGACAAATTGCAACCTGTACGGAACAGGAGGTTAAAGGTGCTGATTCTCCAAGGAGGGAGATGGCTAGTAAATCGGCTGGAATGGCGAACCCGAGCAAAGGAGATGAGAAATGAGGTGCGTTTTAGAAACATTTCCCGATCACACGGTGTACCATCTTCTGGGTTTCTCATGCCTGTTTTCGATGTAGGAAGATGCCCTTGAACCTGGAGATTTGGGACCCATGGGATGGGTACCCTGCAGTATTACTTGAAAGGGTCTGCGTTGTCTCCCCCAACCTCACCGAACCTCTCAGCCCCAAGAGTGTCCACCCTTATGTCTCAATCAGCTGTGGGTCTAGATATGGTCAATCCAGGTTGCATCACAGCCCCTGAACGAATTTTGTAAGAATTTCTCTCTCTTTCACTGTCTTTGTTTCACGGGTTTTGAAAAGTAATTTATTTTTATAATGGGGTTTAGCTGCTTTTCACGGCTGTGTTTATGCCGCTTTACACCCCCTTAACTCACTTACAGAGAGATATCAATACATAGGTTTGAAGATTCTTACTAGTCAGATATATTCTTGTGCGGTGAATAGGGGGTGTTGAGTCCACTTCACTGAAAAAGGAATAGGTCTTGTCTCTTACATATTGGGTTTATGGAACGGTATCTGAGCTAATTTGAAACCCTTGTTTTATGCATCACCCCACCTCACCTTGCCCGTTCAGCAGCCATAGTGTGTTTTCTGAACGTGTGACTCTGTTCTGTTTTGCAATTCAGTTCAAGTGTAGCGGTTTTTACACTCCCTCTATAAGTAACATCTTATGATAAGTGTGTTTTTCTGTGTGACTTATTTCACTTAGAATCGTCGTACCTAAATCCACTCATCGTGCTGCTACTAGCCTTATGACGTTGATTTCATGGCTGAGTGATATTCCATTGTACATGAGGACCCCAACTTCTTTATCCATTTTTCTCTTTCCTAGGATATTTAAGGTGTAATGAAGTGGGGGTTCTTGTCAACAGAGCATCCCTAAACTTTGGGGTGCCTGTGTCTTGCTGATTTTTAGTTTTCCCAATTTATACGCCCATGAGTGGAAGTGCCTTATGCTCTCCAAGCTGTGTTTTTTAGATGTTTCAGAACACACCGTACACTTCTCCAGAGTGGCTGTTGGCAATTTACATCCCGTCCATCAGCGTAGCAAGGCTCCCATTTCTCCATGGCCGGTCCTGCATTTCTGGTTTGGACACTTTTTTCCGCATGGCCCTTTTGCCCGCTGGGAAGCCAGACTTCTTTGGAGCGCTGATTGGCCTTTCCAGGTTGCTTGGTTGGCCAAAAAGGGCGTATGCTTTTTTTCCTGAATATATTCCGGAAAAAACGCATACGCCCTTTTTGGCCAAGGGCATCATTGTCCACGTTTTGCCGCTTTTCAGGTGCTTTCAAGGCGATTCGAATCTACCTCCTGAAATCTGTTTCCTGCAATTCTGCCTTGCTTTCAAAGCCTCTTCGTTACCTTCCCTTAATATATTTGTGGACGAGAGGTATCATTTAAAACTCTGCAGGTTTGTGAATTGCAGTGCCCCTGAGCTCCATTTTTCAACTCGCTTTTTTGGGAGCTGGCCGCAAAGGCTCAGGATTGCTTCAGGCCCTCTTCTGGTTCTGGGGGGCAGGCTGAGCTTGTGCTTAATTCTTCTTCCTGATGGGAAAATAGAGTGACCTGTGCCTGTCCCAACACCTAGAGGTAGTCTCTCATTGGTTCCCCCTCTTCCCGTTCATCCTCAGGACAAATTGCAACCTGTACGGAACAGGAGGTTAAAGGTGCTGATTCTCCAAGGAGGGAGATGGCTAGTAAATCGGCTGGAATGGCGAACCCGAGCAAAGGAGATGAGAAATGAGGTGCGTTTTAGAAACCTTTCCCGATCACACGGTGTACCATCTTCTGGGTTTCTCATGCCTGTTTTCGATGTAGGAAGATGCCCTTGAACCTGGAGATTTGGGACCCATGGGATGGGTACCATGCAGTATTACTTGAAAGGGTCTGCGTTGGCTCACCCAACCTCACCGAACCTCTCAGCCCCAAGAGTGTCCACCCTTATGTCTCAATCAGCTGTGGGTCTAGATATGGTCAATCCAGGTTGCATCACAGCCCCTGAACGAATTTTGTAAGAATTTCTCTCTCTTTCACTGTCTTTGTTTCACTGGTTTTTAAAAGTAATTTATTTTTATAATGGGGTTTAGCTGCTTTTCACGGCTGTGTTTATGCCGCTTTACACCCCCTTGACTCACTTACAGAGAGATATCAATACATAGGTTTGAAGATTCTTACTAGTCAGATATATTCTTGTGCGGTGAATAGGGGGTGTTGAGTCCAGTTCACTGAAAAAGGAATAGGTCTTGTCTCTTACATATTGGGTTTATGGAACGGTATCTGAGCTAATTTGAAACCCTTGTTTTATGCATCACCCCACCTCACCTTGCCCGTTCAGCAGCCATAGTGTGTTTTCTGAACGTGTGACTCTGTTCTGTTTCGCAAATCAGTTCAAGTGTAGCGGTTTTTACACTCCCTCTATAAGTAATATCTTATGATAAGTGTCTTTTTCTGTGTGACTTATTTCACTTAGAATCGTCGTACCTAAATCCACTCATCGTGCTGCTACTAGCCTTATGACGTTGATTTCATGGCTGAGTGATATTCCATTGTACATGAGGACCCCAACTTCTTTATCCATTTTTCTCTTTCCTAGGATATTTAAGGTGTAATGAAGTGGGGGTTCTTGTCAACAGAGCAGCCCTAAACTTTGGGGTGCCTGTGTCTTGCTGATTTTTAGTTTTCCCAATTTATACGCCCATGAGTGGAAGTGCCCTATGCTCTCCAAGCTGTGTTTTTTAGATGTTTCAGAACACACCGTACACTTCTCCAGAGTGGCTGTTGGCAATTTACATCCCATCCATCAGCGTAGCAAGGCTCCCATTTCTCCATGGCCGGTCCTGCATTTCTGGTTTGGACACTTTTTTCCGCATGGCCCTTTTGCCCGCTGGGAAGCCAGACTTCTTTGGAGCGCTGATTGGCCTTTCCAGGTTGCTTGGTTGGCCAAAAAGGGCGTATGCGTTTTTTCCTGAATATATTCAGGAAAAAACGCATACGCCCTTTTTGGCCAAGGGCATCATTGTCCACGTTTTGCCGCTTTTCAGGTGCTTTCAAGGCGATTCGAATCTACCTCCTGAAATCTGTTTCCTGCAATTCTGCCTTGCTTTCAAAGCCTCTTCGTTGCCTTCCCTTAATATATTTGTGGACGAGAGGTATCATTTAAAACTCTGCAGGTTTGTGAATTGCAGGGCCCCTGAGCTCCATTTTTCAACTCGCTTTTTTGGGAGCTGGCCGCAAAGGCGCAGGATTGCTTCAGGCCCTCTTCTGGTTCTGGGGGGCAGGCTGAGCTTGTGCTTAATTCTTCTTCCTGATGGGAAAATAGAGTGACCTGTGCCTGTCCCAACACCTAGAGCTAGTCTCTCATTGGTTCCCCCTCTTCCCGTTCATCCTCAGGACAAATTGCAACCTGTACGGAACAGGAGGTTAAAGGTGCTGATTCTCCAAGGAGGGAGATGGCTAATAAATCGGCTGGAATGGCGAACCCGAGCAAAGGAGATGAGAAATGAGGTGCGTTTTAGAAACCTTTCCCGATCACACGGTGTACCATCTTCTGGGTTTCTCATGCAAATTTTCGATGTAGGAAGATGCCCTTGAACCTGGAGATTTGGGACCCATGGAATGGGTACCATGCAGTATTACTTGAAAGGGTCTGCGTTGGCTCACCCAACCTCACCGAACCTCTCAGCCCCAAGAGTGTCCACCCTTATGTCTCAATCAGCTGTGGGTCCAGATATGGTCAATCCAGGTTGCATCACAGCCCCTGAACGAATTTTGTAAGAATTTCTCTCTCTTTCACTGTCTTTGTTTCACTGGTTTTGAAAAGTAATTTATTTTTATAATGGGGTTTAGCTGCTTTTCACGGCTGTGTTTATGCCGCTTTACACCCCCTTGACTCACTTACAGAGAGATATCAATACATAGGTTTGAAGATTCTTACTAGTCAGATATATTCTTGTGCGGTGAATAGGGGGTGTTGAGTCCAGTTCACTGAAAAAGGAATAGGTCTTGTCTCTTACATATTGGGTTTATGGAACGGTATCTGAGCTAAGTTGAAACCCTTGTTTTATGCATCACCCCACCTCACCTTGCCCGTTCAGCAGCCATAGTGTGTTTTTGAACGTGTGACTCTGTTCTGTTTTACAATTCAGTTCAAGTGTAGCGGTTTTTACATTCCCTCTATAAGTGATATCTTATGATAAGTGTCTTTTTCTGTGTGACTTATTTCACTTAGAATCATCGTACCTAAATCCACTCATCGTGCTGCTACTAGCCTTATGACGTTGATTTCATGGCTGAGTGATATTCCATTGTACATGAGGACCCCAACTTCTTTATCCATTTTTCTCTTTCCTAGGATATTTAAGGTGTAATGAAGTGGGGGTTCTTGTCAACAGAGCAGCCCTAAACTTTGGGGTGCCAGTGTCTTGCTGATTTTTGGTTTTCCCAATTTATACGCCCATGAGTGGAAGTGCCCTATGCTCTCCAAGCTGTGTTTTTTAGATGTTTCAGAACACACCGTACACTTCTCCAGAGTGGCTGTTGGCAATTTACATCCCACCCATCAGCGTAGCAAGGCTCCCATTTCTCCATGGCCGGTCCTGCATTTCTGGTTTGGACACTTTTTTCCGCATGGCCCTTTTGCCCGCTGGGAAGCCAGACTTCTTTGGAGCGCTGATTGGCCTTTCCAGGTTGCTTCGTTGGCCAAAAAGGGCGTATGCGTTTTTTCCTGAATATATTCAGGAAAAAACGCATACGCCCTTTTTGGCCAAGGGCATCATTGTCCACGTTTTGCCGCTTTTCAGGTGCTTTCAAGGCGATTCGAATCTACCTCCTGAAATCTGTTTCCTGCAATTCTGCCTTGCTTTCAAAGCCTCTTCGTTGCCTTCCCTTAATATATTTGTGGACGAGAGGTATCATTTAAAACTCTGCAGGTTTGTGAATTGCAGTGCCCCTGAGCTCCATTTTTCAACTCGCTTTTTTGGGAGCTGGCCGCAAAAGCGCAGGATTGCTTCAGGCCCTCTTCTGGTTCTGGGGGGCAGGCTGAGCTTGTGCTTAATTCTTCTTCCTGATGGGAAAATAGAGTGACCTGTGCCTGTCCCAACACCTAGAGCTAGTCTCTCATTGGTTCCCCCTCTTCCCGTTCATCCTCAGGACAAATTGCAACCTGTACGGAACAGGAGGTTAAAGGTGCTGATTCTCCAAGGAGGGAGATGGCTAGTAAATCGGCTGGAATGGCGAACCCGAGCAAAGGAGATGAGAAATGAGGTGCGTTTTAGAAACCTTTCCCGATCACACGGTGTACCATCTTCTGGGTTTCTCATGCATGTTTTCGATGTAGGAAGATGCTCTTGCACCTGGAGATTTGGGACCCATGGGATGGGTACCATGCAGTATTACTTGAAAGGGTCTGCGTTGGCTCACCTAACCTCACCGAACCTCTCAGCCCCAAGAGTGTCCACCCTTATGTCTCAATCAGCTGTGGGTCTAGATATGGTCAATCCAGGTTGCATCACAGCCCCTGAACGAATTTTGGAAGAATTTCTCTCTCTTTCACTGTCTTTGTTTCACGGGTTTTGAAAAGTAATTTATTTTTATAATGGGGTTTAGCTGCTTTTCACGGCTGTGTTTATGCCGCTTTACACCCCCTTGACTCACTTACAGAGAGATATCAATACATAGGTTTGAAGATTCTTCCTAGTCAGATATATTCTTGTGCAGTGAATAGGGGGTGTTGAGTCCAGTTCACTGAAAAAGGAATAGGTCTTGTCTCTTACATATTGGGTTTATGGAACGGTATCTGAGCTAATTTGAAACCCTTGTTTTATGCATCACCCCACCTCACCTTGCCCGTTCAGCAGCCATAGTGTGTTTTCTGAACGTTTGACTCTGTTCTGTTTTGCAATTCAGTTCAAGTGTAGTGGTTTTTACATTCCCTCTATAAGTGATATCTTATGATAAGTGTCTTTTTCTGTGTGACTTATTTCACTTAGAATCGTCATATCTAAATCCACTCATCGTGCTGCTACTAGCCTTATGACGTTGATTTCATGGCTGAGTGATATTCCATTGTACATGAGGACCCCAACTTCTTTATCCTTTTTTCTCTTTCCTAGGATATTTAAGGTGTAATGAAGTGGGGGTTCTTGTCAACAGAGCAGCCCTAAACTTTGGGGTGCCTGTGTCTTGCTGATTTTTAGTTTTCCCAATTTATACGCCCATGAGTGGAAGTGCCCTATGCTCTCCAAGCTGTGTTTTTTAGATGTTTCAGAACACACCGTACACTTCTCCAGAGTGGCTGTTGGCAATTTACATCCCGCCCATCAGCGTAGCAAGGCTCCCATTTCTCCATGGCCGGTCCTGCATTTCTGGTTTGGACACTTTTTTCCGCATGGCCCTTTTGCCCGCTGGGAAGCCAGACTTCTTTGGAGCGCTGATTGGCCTTTCCAGGTTGCTTGGTTGGCCAAAAAGGGCGTATGCGTTTTTTCCTGAATATATTCAGGAAAAAACTCATACGCCCTTTTTGGCCAAGGGCATCATTGTCCACGTTTTGCCGCTTTTCAGGTGCTTTCAAGGCGATTCGAATCTACCTCCTGAAATCTGTTTCCTGCAATTCTGCCTTTCTTTCAAAGCCTCTTCGTTGCCTTCCCTTAATATATTTGTGGACGAGAGGTATCATTTAAAACTCTGCAGGTTTGTGAATTGCAGTGCCCCGGAGCTCCATTTTTCAACTCGCTTTTTTGGGAGCGGGCCCCAAAAGCGCAGGATTGTTTCAGGCCCTCTTCTGGTTCTGGGGGGCAGGCTGAGCTTGTGCTTAATTCTTCTTCCTGATGGGAAAATAGAGTGACCTGTGCCTGTCCCAACACCTAGAGCTAGTCTCTCATTGGTTCCCCCTCTTCCCGTTCATCCTCAGGACAAATTGCAACCTGTACGGAACAGGAGGTTAAAGGTGCTGATTCTCCAAGGAGGGAGATGGCTATTAAATCGGCTGGAATGGCGAACCCGAGCAAAGGAGATGAGAAATGAGGTGCGTTTTAGAAACCTTTCCCGATCACACGGTGTACCATCTTCTGGGTTTCTCATGCCTGTTTTCGATGTAGGAAGATGCCCTTGAACCTGGAGATTTGGGACCCATGGGATGGCTACCCTGCAGTATTACTTCAAAGGGTCTGCGTTGTCTCACCCAACCTCACCGAAACTCTCAGCCCCAAGAGTGTCCACCCTTATGCCTCAATCAGCTGTGGGTCTAGATATGGTCAATCCAGGTTGCATCACAGCCCCTGAACGAATTTTGTAAGAATTTCTCTCTCTTTCACTGTCTTTGTTTCACTGGTTTTTAAAAGTAATTTATTTTTATAATGGGGTTTAGCTGCTTTTCACGGCTGTGTTTATGCCGCTTTACACCCCCTTGACTCACTTACAGAGAGATATCAATACATAGGTTTGAAGATTCTTACTAGTCAGATATATTCTTGTGCGGTGAATAGGGGGTGTTGAGTCCAGTTCACTGAAAAAGGAATAGGTCTTGTCTCTTACATATTGGGTTTATGGAACGGTATCTGAGCTAATTTGAAACCCTTGTTTTATGCATCACCCCACCTCACCTTGCCCGTTCAGCAGCCATAGTGTGTTTTCTGAACGTGTGACTCTGTTCTGTTTCGCAAATCAGTTCAAGTGTAGCGGTTTTTACACTCCCTCTATAAGTAATATCTTATGATAAGTGTCTTTTTCTGTGTGACTTATTTCACTTAGAATCGTCGTACCTAAATCCACTCATCGTGCTGCTACTAGCCTTATGACGTTGATTTCATGGCTGAGTGATATTCCATTGTACATGAGGACCCCAACTTCTTTATCCATTTTTCTCTTTCCTAGGATATTTAAGGTGTAATGAAGTGGGGGTTCTTGTCAACAGAGCAGCCCTAAACTTTGGGGTGCCTGTGTCTTGCTGATTTTTAGTTTTCCCAATTTATACGCCCATGAGTGGAAGTGCCCTATGCTCTCCAAGCTGTGTTTTTTAGATGTTTCAGAACACACCGTACACTTCTCCAGAGTGGCTGTTGGCAATTTACATCCCATCCATCAGCGTAGCAAGGCTCCCATTTCTCCATGGCCGGTCCTGCATTTCTGGTTTGGACACTTTTTTCCGCATGGCCCTTTTGCCCGCTGGGAAGCCAGACTTCTTTGGAGCGCTGATTGGCCTTTCCAGGTTGCTTGGTTGGCCAAAAAGGGCGTATGCGTTTTTTCCTGAATATATTCAGGAAAAAACGCATACGCCCTTTTTGGCCAAGGGCATCATTGTCCACGTTTTGCCGCTTTTCAGGTGCTTTCAAGGCGATTCGAATCTACCTCCTGAAATCTGTTTCCTGCAATTCTGCCTTGCTTTCAAAGCCTCTTCGTTGCCTTCCCTTAATATATTTGTGGACGAGAGGTATCATTTAAAACTCTGCAGGTTTGTGAATTGCAGGGCCCCTGAGCTCCATTTTTCAACTCGCTTTTTTGGGAGCTGGCCGCAAAGGCGCAGGATTGCTTCAGGCCCTCTTCTGGTTCTGGGGGGCAGGCTGAGCTTGTGCTTAATTCTTCTTCCTGATGGGAAAATAGAGTGACCTGTGCCTGTCCCAACACCTAGAGCTAGTCTCTCATTGGTTCCCCCTCTTCCCGTTCATCCTCAGGACAAATTGCAACCTGTACGGAACAGGAGGTTAAAGGTGCTGATTCTCCAAGGAGGGAGATGGCTAGTAAATCGGCTGGAATGGCGAACCCGAGCAAAGGAGATGAGAAATGAGGTGCGTTTTAGAAACCTTTCCCGATCACACGGTGTACCATCTTCTGGGTTTCTCATGCAAATTTTCGATGTAGGAAGATGCCCTTGAACCTGGAGATTTGGGACCCATGGAATGGGTACCATGCAGTATTACTTGAAAGGGTCTGCGTTGGCTCACCCAACCTCACCGAACCTCTCAGCCCCAAGAGTGTCCACCCTTATGTCTCAATCAGCTGTGGGTCCAGATATGGTCAATCCAGGTTGCATCACAGCCCCTGAACGAATTTTGTAAGAATTTCTCTCTCTTTCACTGTCTTTATTTCACGGGTTTTGAAAAGTAATTTATTTTTATAATGGGGTTTAGCTGCTTTTCACGGCTGTGTTTATGCCGCTTTACACCCCCTTGACTCACTTACAGAGAGATATCAATACATAGGTTTGAAGATTCTTACTAGTCAGATATATTCTTGTGCGGTGAATAGGGGGTGTTGAGTCCAGTTCACTGAAAAAGGAATAGGTCTTGTCTCTTACATATTGGGTTTATGGAACGGTATCTGAGCTAATTTGAAACCCTTGTTTTATGCATCACCCCACCTCACCTTGCCCGTTCAGCAGCCATAGTGTGTTTTTGAACGTGTGACTCTGTTCTGTTTTACAATTCAGTTCAAGTGTAGCGGTTTTTACATTCCCTCTATAAGTGATATCTTATGATAAGTGTCTTTTTCTGTGTGACTTATTTCACTTAGAATCATCGTACCTAAATCCACTCATCGTGCTGCTACTAGCCTTATGACGTTGATTTCATGGCTGAGTGATATTCCATTGTACATGAGGACCACAAATTCTTTATCCATTTTTCTCTTTCCTAGGATATTTAAGGTGTAATGAAGTGGGGGTTCTTGTCAACAGAGCAGCCCTAAACTTTGGGGTGCCAGTGTCTTGCTGATTTTTGGTTTTCCCAATTTATACGCCCATGAGTGGAAGTGCCCTATGCTCTCCAAGCTGTGTTTTTTAGATGTTTCAGAACACACCGTACACTTCTCCAGAGTGGCTGTTGGCAATTTACATCCCACCCATCAGCGTAGCAAGGCTCCCATTTCTCCATGGCCGGTCCTGCATTTCTGGTTTGGACACTTTTTTCCGCATGGCCCTTTTGCCCGCTGGGAAGCCAGACTTCTTTGGAGCGCTGATTGGCCTTTCCAGGTTGCTTCGTTGGCCAAAAAGGGCGTATGCGTTTTTTCCTGAATATATTCAGGAAAAAACGCATACGCCCTTTTTGGCCAAGGGCATCATTGTCCACGTTTTGCCGCTTTTCAGGTGCTTTCAAGGCGATTCGAATCTACCTCCTGAAATCTGTTTCCTGCAATTCTGCCTTGCTTTCAAAGCCTCTTCGTTGCCTTCCCTTAATATATTTGTGGACGAGAGGTATCATTTAAAACTCTGCAGGTTTGTGAATTGCAGTGCCCCTGAGCTCCATTTTTCAACTCGCTTTTTTGGGAGCTGGCCGCAAAAGCGCAGGATTGCTTCAGGCCCTCTTCTGGTTCTGGGGGGCAGGCTGAGCTTGTGCTTAATTCTTCTTCCTGATGGGAAAATAGAGTGACCTGTGCCTGTCCCAACACCTAGAGCTAGTCTCTCATTGGTTCCCCCTCTTCCCGTTCATCCTCAGGACAAATTGCAACCTGTACGGAACAGGAGGTTAAAGGTGCTGATTCTCCAAGGAGGGAGATGGCTAGTAAATCGGCTGGAATGGCGAACCCGAGCAAAGGAGATGAGAAATGAGGTGCGTTTTAGAAACCTTTCCCGATCACACGGTGTACCATCTTCTTGGTTTCTCATGCCTGTTTTCGATGTAGGAAGATGCCCTTGAACCTGGAGATTTGGGACCCATGGGATGGCTACCCTGCAGTATTACTTGAAAGGGTCTGCGTTGTCTCACCCAACCTCACCGAAACTCTCAGCCCCAAGAGTGTCCACCCTTATGCCTCAATCAGCTGTGGGTCTAGATATGGTCAATCCAGGTTGCATCACAGCCCCTGAACGAATTTTGTAAGAATTTCTCTCTCTTTCACTGTCTTTGTTTCACTGGTTTTTAAAAGTAATTTATTTTTATAATGGGGTTTAGCTGCTTTTCACGGCTGTGTTTATGCCGCTTTACACCCCCTTGACTCACTTACAGAGAGATATCAATACATAGGTTTGAAGATTCTTACTAGTCAGATATATTCTTGTGCGGTGAATAGGGGGTGTTGAGTCCAGTTCACTGAAAAAGGAATAGGTCTTGTCTCTTACATATTGGGTTTATGGAACGGTATCTGAGCTAATTTGAAACCCTTGTTTTATGCATCACCCCACCTCACCTTGCCCGTTCAGCAGCCATAGTGTGTTTTCTGAACGTGTGACTCTGTTCTGTTTTGCAATTCAGTTCAAGTGTAGCGGTTTTTACACTCCCTCTATAAGTAATATCTTATGATAAGTGTCTTTTTCTGTGTGACTTATTTCACTTAGAATCGTCGTACCTAAATCCACTCATCGTGCTGCTACTAGCCTTATGACGTTGATTTCATGGCTGAGTGATATTCCATTGTACATGAGGACCCCAACTTCTTTATCCATTTTTCTCTTTCCTAGGATATTTAAGGTGTAATGAAGTGGGGGTTCTTGTCAACAGAGCAGCCCTAAACTTTGGGGTGCCTGTGTCTTGCTGATTTTTAGTTTTCCCAATTTATACGCCCATGAGTGGAAGTGCCCTATGCTCTCCAAGCTGTGTTTTTTAGATGTTTCAGAACACACCGTATACTTCTCCAGAGTGGCTGTTGGCAATTTACATCCCGCCCATCAGCGTAGCAAGGCTCCCATTTCTCCATGGCCGGTCCTGCATTTCTGGTTTGGACACTTTTTTCCGCATGGCCCTTTTGCCCGCTGGGAAGCCAGACTTCTTTGGAGCGCTGATTGGCCTTTCCAGGTTGCTTGGTTGGCCAAAAAGGGCGTATGCGTTTTTTCCTGAATATATTCAGGAAAAAACGCATACGCCCTTTTTGGCCAAGGGCATCATTGTCCACGTTTTGCCGCTATTCAGGTGCTTTCAAGGCGATTCGAATCTACCTCCTGAAATCTGTTTCCTGCAATTCTGCCTTTCTTTCAAAGCCTCTTCGTTGCCTTCCCTTAATATATTTGTGGACGAGAGGTATCATTTAAAACTCTGCAGGTTTGTGAATTGCAGTGCCCCGGAGCTCCATTTTTCAACTCGCTTTTTTGGGAGCGGGCCGCAAAAGCGCAGGATTGCTTCAGGCCCTCTTCTGGTTCTGGGGGGCAGGCTGAGCTTGTGCTTAATTCTTCTTCCTGATGGGAAAATAGAGTGACCTGTGCCTGTCCCAACACCTAGAGCTAGTCTCTCATTGGTTCCCCCTCTTCCCGTTCATCCTCAGGACAAATTGCAACCTGTACGGAACAGGAGGTTAAAGGTGCTGATTCTCCAAGGAGGGAGATGGCTATTAAATCGGCTGGAATGGCGAACCCGAGCAAAGGAGATGAGAAATGAGGTGCGTTTTAGAAACCTTTCCCGATCACACGGTGTACCATCTTCTTGGTTTCTCATGCCTGTTTTCGATGTAGGAAGATGCCCTTGAACCTGGAGATTTGGGACCCATGGGATGGCTACCCTGCAGTATTACTTGAAAGGGTCTGCGTTGTCTCACCCAACCTCACCGAAACTCTCAGCCCCAAGAGTGTCCACCCTTATGCCTCAATCAGCTGTGGGTCTAGATATGGTCAATCCAGGTTGCATCACAGCCCCTGAACGAATTTTGTAAGAATTTCTCTCTCTTTCACTGTCTTTGTTTCACTGGTTTTTAAAAGTAATTTATTTTTATAATGGGGTTTAGCTGCTTTTCACGGCTGTGTTTATGCCGCTTTACACCCCCTTGACTCACTTACAGAGAGATATCAATACATAGGTTTGAAGATTCTTACTAGTCAGATATATTCTTGTGCGGTGAATAGGGGGTGTTGAGTCCAGTTCACTGAAAAAGGAATAGGTCTTGTCTCTTACATATTGGGTTTATGGAACGGTATCTGAGCTAATTTGAAACCCTTGTTTTATGCATCACCCCACCTCACCTTGCCCGTTCAGCAGCCATAGTGTGTTTTCTGAACGTGTGACTCTGTTCTGTTTTGCAATTCAGTTCAAGTGTAGCGGTTTTTACACTCCCTCTATAAGTAATATCTTATGATAAGTGTCTTTTTCTGTGTGACTTATTTCACTTAGAATCGTCGTACCTAAATCCACTCATCGTGCTGCTACTAGCCTTATGACGTTGATTTCATGGCTGAGTGATATTCCATTGTACATGAGGACCCCAACTTCTTTATCCATTTTTCTCTTTCCTAGGATATTTAAGGTGTAATGAAGTGGGGGTTCTTGTCAACAGAGCAGCCCTAAACTTTGGGGTGCCTGTGTCTTGCTGATTTTTAGTTTTCCGAATTTATACGCCCATGAGTGGAAGTGCCCTATGCTCTCCAAGCTGTGTTTTTTAGATGTTTCAGAACACACCGTATACTTCTCCAGAGTGGCTGTTGGCAATTTACATCCCGCCCATCAGCGTAGCAAGGCTCCCATTTCTCCATGGCCGGTCCTGCATTTCTGGTTTGGACACTTTTTTCCGCATGGCCCTTTTGCCCGCTGGGAAGCCAGACTTCTTTGGAGCGCTGATTGGCCTTTCCAGGTTGCTTGGTTGGCCAAAAAGGGCATATGCGTTTTTTCCTGAATATATTCAGGAAAAAACGCATACGCCCTTTTTGGCCAAGGGCATCATTGTCCACGTTTTGTCGCTTTTCAGGTGCTTTCAAGGCGATTCGAATCTACCTCCTGAAATCTGTTTCCTGCAATTCTGCCTTGCTTTCAAAGCCTCTTCGTTGCCTTCCCTTAATATATTTGTGGACGAGAGGTATCATTTAAAACTCTGCAGGTTTGTGAATTGCAGGGCCCCTGAGCTCCATTTTTCAACTCGCTTTTTTGGGAGCTGGCCGCAAAGGCGCAGGATTGCTTCAGGCCCTCTTCTGGTTCTGGGGGGCAGGCTGAGCTTGTGCTTAATTCTTCTTCCTGATGGGAAAATAGAGTGACCTGTGCCTGTCCCAACACCTAGAGCTAGTCTCTCATTGGTTCCCCCTCTTCCCGTTCATCCTCAGGACAAATTGCAACCTGTACGGAACAGGAGGTTAAAGGTGCTGATTCTCCAAGGAGGGAGATGGCTAGTAAATCGGCTGGAACGGCGAACCCGAGCAAAGGAGATGAGAAATGAGGTGCGTTTTAGAAACCTTTCCCGATCACACGGTGTACCATCTTCTGGGTTTCTCATGCCTGTTTTCGATGTAGGAAGATGCCCTTGAACCTGGAGATTTGGGACCCATGGGATGGGTACCATGCAGTATTACTTGAAAGGGTCTGCGTTGGCTCACCTAACCTCACCGAACCTCTCAGCCCCAAGAGTGTCCACCCTTATGTCTCAATCAGCTGTGGGTCTAGATATGGTCAATCCAGGTTGCATCACAGCCCCTGAACGAATTTTGGAAGAATTTCTCTCTCTTTCACTGTCTTTGTTTCACGGGTTTTGAAAAGTAATTTATTTTTATAATGGGGTTTAGCTGCTTTTCACGGCTGTGTTTATGCCGCTTTACACCCCCTTGACTCACTTACAGAGAGATATCAATACATAGGTTTGAAGATTCTTACTAGTCAGATATATTCTTGTGCGGTGAATAGGGGGTGTTGAGTCCAGTTCACTGAAAAAGGAATAGGTCTTGTCTCTTACATATTGGGTTTATGGAACGGTATCTGAGCTAATTTGAAACCCTTGTTTTATGCATCACCCTACCTCACCTTGCCCGTTCAGCAGCCATAGTGTGTTTTTGAACGTGTGACTCTGTTCTGTTTTACAATTCAGTTCAAGTGTAGCGGTTTTTACATTCCCTCTATAAGTGATATCTTATGATAAGTGTCTTTTTCTGTGTGACTTATTTCACTTAGAATCATCGTACCTAAATCCACTCATCGTGCTGCTACTAGCCTTATGACGTTGATTTCATGGCTGAGTGATATTCCATTGTACATGAGGACCCCAACTTCTTTATCCATTTTTCTCTTTCCTAGGATATTTAAGGTGTAATGAAGTGGGGGTTCTTGTCAACAGAGCAGCCCTAAACTTTGGGGTGCCTGTGTCTTGCTGATTTTTAGTTTTCCCAATTTATACGCCCATGAGTGGAAGTGCCCTATGCTCTCCAAGCTGTGTTTTTTAGATGTTTCAGAACACACCGTACACTTCTCCAGAGTGGCTGTTGGCAATTTATATCCCACCCATCAGCGTAGCAAGGCTCCCATTTCTCCATGGCCGGTCCTGCATTTCTGGTTTGGACACTTTTTTCCGCATGGCCCTTTTGCCCGCTGGGAAGCCAGACTTCTTTGGAGCGCTGATTGGCCTTTCCAGGTTGCTTCGTTGGCCAAAAAGGGCGTATGCGTTTTTTCCTGAATATATTCAGGAAAAAACGCATACGCCCTTTTTGGCCAAGGGCATCATTGTCCACGTTTTGCTGCTTTTCAGGTGCTTTCAAGGCGATTCGAATCTACCTCCTGAAATCTGTTTCCTGCAATTCTGCCTTTCTTTCAAAGCCTCTTCGTTGCCTTCCCTTAATATATTTGTGGACGAGAGGTATCATTTAAAACTCTGCAGGTTTGTGAATTGCAGTGCCCCTGAGCTCCATTTTTCAACTCGCTTTTTTGGGAGCTGGCCGCAAAAGCGCAGGATTGCTTCAGGCCCTCTTCTGGTTCTGGGGGGCAGGCTGAGCTTGTGCTTAATTCTTCTTCCTGATGGGAAAATAGAGTGACCTGTGCCTGTCCCAACACCTAGAGCTAGTCTCTCATTGGTTCCCCCTCTTCCCGTTCATCCTCAGGACAAATTGCAACCTGTACGGAACAGGAGGTTAAAGGTGCTGATTCTCCAAGGAGGGAGATGGCTAGTAAATCGGCTGGAACGGCGAACCCGAGCAAAGGAGATGAGAAATGAGGTGCGTTTTAGAAACCTTTCCCGATCACACGGTGTACCATCTTCTGGGTTTCTCATGCCTGTTTTCGATGTAGGAAGATGCCCTTGAACCTGGAGATTTGGGACCCATGGGATGGGTACCATGCAGTATTACTTGAAAGGGTCTGCGTTGGCTCACCTAACCTCACCGAACCTCTCAGCCCCAAGAGTGTCCACCCTTATGTCTCAATCAGCTGTGGGTCTAGATATGGTCAATCCAGGTTGCATCACAGCCCCTGAACGAATTTTGGAAGAATTTCTCTCTCTTTCACTGTCTTTGTTTCACGGGTTTTGAAAAGTAATTTATTTTTATAATGGGGTTTAGCTGCTTTTCACGGCTGTGTTTATGCCGCTTTACACCCCCTTGACTCACTTACAGAGAGATATCAATACATAGGTTTGAAGATTCTTACTAGTCAGATATATTCTTGTGCGGTGAATAGGGGGTGTTGAGTCCAGTTCACTGAAAAAGGAATAGGTCTTGTCTCTTACATATTGGGTTTATGGAACGGTATCTGAGCTAATTTGAAACCCTTGTTTTATGCATCACCCCACCTCACCTTGCCCGTTCAGCAGCCATAGTGTGTTTTCTGAACGTTTGACTCTGTTCTGTTTTGCAATTCAGTTCAAGTGTAGTGGTTTTTACATTCCCTCTATAAGTGATATCTTATGATAAGTGTCTTTTTCTGTGTGACTTATTTCACTTAGAATCGTCGTATCTAAATCCACTCATCGTGCTGCTACTAGCCTTATGACGTTGATTTCATGGCTGAGTGATATTCCATTGTACATGAGGACCCCAACTTCTTTATCCTTTTTTCTCTTTCCTAGGATATTTAAGGTGTAATGAAGTGGGGGTTCTTGTCAACAGAGCAGCCCTAAACTTTGGGGTGCCTGTGTCTTGCTGATTTTTAGTTTTCCCAATTTATACGCCCATGAGTGGAAGTGCCCTATGCTCTCCAAGCTGTGTTTTTTAGATGTTTCAGAACACACCGTACACTTCTCCAGAGTGGCTGTTGGCAATTTACATCCCGCCCATCAGCGTAGCAAGGCTCCCATTTCTCCATGGCCGGTCCTGCATTTCTGGTTTGGACACTTTTTTCCGCATGGCCCTTTTGCCCGCTGGGAAGCCAGACTTCTTTGGAGCGCTGATTGGCCTTTCCAGGTTGCTTGGTTGGCCAAAAAGGGCGTATGCGTTTTTTCCTGAATATATTCAGGAAAAAACTCATACGCCCTTTTTGGCCAAGGGCATCATTGTCCACGTTTTGCCGCTTTTCAGGTGCTTTCAAGGCGATTCGAATCTACCTCCTGAAATCTGTTTCCTGCAATTCTGCCTTGCTTTCAAAGCCTCTTCGTTGCCTTCCCTTAATATATTTGTGGACGAGAGGTATCATTTAAAACTCTGCAGGTTTGTGAATTGCAGGGCCCCTGAGCTCCATTTTTCAACTCGCTTTTTGGGAGCTGGCCGCAAAGGCGCAGGATTGCTTCAGGCCCTCTTCTGGTTCTGGGGGGCAGGCTGAGCTTGTGCTTAATTCTTCTTCCTGATGGGAAAATAGAGTGACCTGTGCCTGTCCCAACACCTAGAGCTAGTCTCTCATTGGTTCCCCCTCTTCCCGTTCATCCTCAGGACAAATTGCAACCTGTACGGAACAGGAGGTTAAAGGTGCTGATTCTCCAAGGAGGGAAATGGCTAGTAAATCGGCTGGAATGGCGAACCCGAGCAAAGGAGATGAGAAATGAGGTGCGTTTTAGAAACCTTTCCCGATCACACGGTGTACCATCTTCTGGGTTTCTCATGCCTGTTTTCGATGTAGGAAGATGCCCTTGAACCTGGAGATTTGGGACCCATGGGATGGGTACCATGCAGTATTACTTGAAAGGGTCTGCGTTGGCTCACCCAACCTCACCGTAACTCTCAGCCCCAAGAGTGTCCACCCTTATGTCTCAATCAGCTGTGGGTCTAGATATGGTCAATCCAGGTTGCATCACAGCCCCTGAACGAATTTTGTAAGAATTTCTCTCTCTTTCACTGTCTTTGTTTCACGGGTTTTGAAAAGTAATTTATTTTTATAATTGGGTTTAGCTGCTTTTCACGGCTGTGTTTATGCCGCTTTACACCCCCTTGACTCACTTACAGAGAGATATCAATACATAGGTTTGAAGATTCTTACTAGTCAGATATATTCTTGTGCGGTGAATAGGGGGTGTTGAGTCCAGTTCACTGAAAAAGGAATAGGTCTTGTCTCTTACATATTGGGTTTATGGAACGGTATCTGAGCTAATTTGAAACCCTTGTTTTATGCATCACCCCACCTCACCTTGCCCGTTCAGCAGCCATAGTGTGTTTTCTGAACGTGTGACTCTGTTCTGTTTTGCAATTCAGTTCAAGTGTAGTGGTTTTTACATTCCCTCTATAAGTGATATCTTAAGATAAGTGTCTTTTTCTGTGTGACTTATTTCACTTAGAATCGTCGTACCTAAATCCACTCATCGTGCTGCTACTAGCCTTATGACGTTGATTTCATGGCTGAGTGATATTCCATTGTACATGAGGACCCCAACTTCTTTATCCATTTTTCTCTTTCCTAGGATATTTAAGTTGTAATGAAGTGGGGGTTCTTGTCAACAGAGCAGCCCTAAACTTTGGGGTGCCTGTGTCTTGCTGATTTTTAGTTTTCCCAATTTATACGCCCATGAGTGGAAGTGCCCTATGCTCTCAAACCTGTGTTTTTTAGATGTTTCAGAACACACCGTACACTTCTCCAGAGTGGCTGTTGGCAATTTACATCCCACCCATCAGCGTAGCAAGGCTCCCATTTCTCCATGGCCGGTCCTGCATTTCTGGTTTGGACACTTTTTTCCGCATGGCCCTTTTGCCCGCTGGGAAGCCAGACTTCTTTGGAGCGCTGATTGGACTTTCCAGGTTGCTTGGTTGGCCAAAAAGGGCGTATGCGTTTTTTCCTGAATATATTCAGGAAAAAACGCATACGCCCTTTTTGGCCAAGGGCATCATTGTCCACGTTTTGCCGCTTTTCATGTGCTTTCAAGGCGATTCGAATCTACCTCCTGAAATCTGTTTCCTGCAATTCTTCCTTGCTTTCAAAGCCTCTTCGTTGCCTTCCCTTAATATATTTGTGGACGAGAGGTATCATTTAAAACTCTGCAGGTTTGTGAATTGCAGTGCCCCTGAGCTCCATTTTTCAACTCGCTTTTTTGGGAGCTGGCCGCAAAAGCGCAGGATTGCTTCAGGCCCTCTTCTGGTTCTGGGGGCAGGCTGAGCTTGTGCTTAATTCTTCTTCCTGATGGGAAAATAGAGTGACCTGTGCCTGTCCCAACACCTAGAGCTAGTCTCTCATTGGTTCCCCCTCTTCCCGTTCATCCTCAGGACAAATTGCAACCTGTACGGAACAGGAGGTTAAAGGTGCTGATTCTACAAGGAGGGAGATGGCTAGTAAATTGGCTGGAATGGCGAACCCGAGCAAAGGAGATGAGAAATGAGGTGCGTTTTAGAAACCTTTCCCGATCACACGGTGTACTATCTTCTGGGTTTCTCATGCCTGTTTTCGATGTAGGAAGATGCCCTTGAACCTGGAGATTTGGGACCCATGGGATGGGTACCATGCAGTATTACTTGAAAGGGTTTGCGTTGGCTCACCCAACCTCACCGAACCTCTCAGCCCCAAGAGTGTCCACCCTTATGTCTCAATCAGCTGTGGGTCTAGATATGGTCAATCCAGGTTGCATCACAGCCCCTGAACGAATTTTGTAAGAATTTCTCTCTCTTTCACTGTCTTTGTTTCACGGGTTTTGAAAAGTAATTTATTTTTATAATGGGGTTTAGCTGCTTTTCACGGCTGTGTTTATGCCGCTTTACACCCCCTTGACTCACTTACAGAGAGATATCAATACATAGGTTTGAAGATTCTTACTAGTCAGATATATTCTTGTGCGGTGAATAGGGGTTGTTGGGTCCAGTTCACTGAAAAAGGAATAGGTCTTGTCTCTTACATATTGGGTTTATGGAACGGTATCTGAGCTAATTTGAAACCCTTGTTTTATGCATCACCCCACCTCACCTTTCCCGTTCAGCAGCCATAGTGTGTTTTCTAAACGTGTGACTCTGTTCTGTTTTGCAATTCAGTTCAAGTGTAGCGGTTTTTACATTCCCTCTCTAAGTGATATCTTATGATAAGTGTCTTTTTCTGTGTGACTTATTTCACTTAGAATCGTCGTACCTAAATCCACTCATCGTGCTGCTACTAGCCTTATGACGTGGATTTCATGGCTGAGTGATATTCCATTGTACATGAGGACCCCAACTTCTTTATCCATTTTTCTCTTTCCTAGGATATTTAAGGTGTAATGAAGTGGGGGTTCTTGTCAACAGAGCAGCCCTAAACTTTGGGGTGCCTGTGTCTTGCTGATTTTTAGTTTTCCCAATTTATACGCCCATGAGTGGAAGTGCCCTATGCTCTCAAACCTGTGTTTTTTAGATGTTTCAGAACACACCGTACACTTCTCCAGAGTGGCTGTTGGCAATTTACATCCCACCCATCAGCGTAGCAAGTCTCCCATTTCTCCATGGCCGGTCCTGCATTTCTGGTTTGGACACTTTTTTCCGCATGGCCCTTTTGCCCGCTGGGAAGCCAGACTTCTTTGGAGCGCTGATTGGCCTTTCCAGGTTGCTTGGTTGGCCAAAAAGGGCGTATGCGTTTTTTCCTGAATGTATTCAGGAAAAAACGCATACGCCCTTTTTGGCCAAGGGCATCATTGTCCACGTTTTGCCGCTTTTCAGGTGCTTTCAAGGCGATTCGAATCTACCTCCTGAAATCTGTTTCCTGCAATTCTGCCTTGCTTTCAAAGCCTCTTCGTTGCCTTTTCTTAATATATTTGTGGACGAGAGGTATCATTTAAAACTGTGCAGGTTTGTGAATTGCAGGGCCCCTGAGCTCCATTTTTCAACTCGCTTTTTTGGGCGCTGGCCGCAAAAGCACAGGATTGCTTCAGGCCCTCTTCTGGTTCTGGGGGGCAGGCTGAGCTTGTGCTTAATTCTTCTTCCTGATGGGAAAATAGAGTGACCTGTGCCTGTCCCAACACCTAGACCTAGTCTCTCATTGGTTCCCCCTGTTCCTGTTCATCCTCAGGACAAATTGCAACCTGTACGGAACAGGAGGTTAAAGGTGCTGATTCTCCAAGGAGGGAGATGGCTAGTAAATCGGCTGGAATGGCGAACCCGAGCAAAGGAGATGAGAAATGAGGTGCGTTTTAGAAACCTTTCCCGATCACACGGTGTACCATCTTCTGGGTTTCTCATGCATGTTTTCGACGTAGGAAGATGCCCTTGAACCTGGAGATTTGGGACCCATGGGATGGGTACCATGCAGTATTACTTGAAAGGGTCTGCGTTGGCTCACCCAACCTCACCGAACCTCTCAGCCCCAAGAGTGTCCACCCTTATGTCTCAATCAGCTGTGGGTCTAGATATGGTCAATCCAGGTTGCATCACAGCCCCTGAACGAATTTTGTAAGAATTTCTCTCTCTTTCACTTTCTTTGTTTCACGGGTTTTGAAAAGTAATTTATTTTTATAATGGGGTTTAGCTGCTTTTCACGGCTGTGTTTATGCCGCTTTACACCCCCTTGACTCACTTACAGAGAGATATCAATACATAGGTTTGAAGATTCTTACTAGTCAGATATATTCTTGTGCGGTGAATAGGGGGTGTTGAGTCCAGTTCACTGAAAAAGGAATAGGTCTTGTCTCTTACATATTGAGTTTATGGAACGGTATCTGAGCTAATTTGAAACCCTTGTTTTATGCATCACCCCACCTCACCTTTCCCGTTCAGCAGCCATAGTGTGTTTTCTACACGTGTGACTCTGTTCTGTTTTGCAGTTCAGTTCAATTGTAGCGGTTTTTACATTCCCTCTCTAAGTGATATCTTATGATAAGTGTCTTTTTCTGTGTGACTTATTTCACTTAGAATCGTCGTACCTAAATCCACTCATCGTGCTGCTACTAGCCTTATGACGTTGATTTCGTGGCTGAGTGATATTCCATTGTACATGAGGACCCCAACTTCTTTATCCATTTTTCTCTTTCCTAGGATATTTAAGGTGTAATGAAGTGGGGGTTCTTGTCAACAGAGCAGCCCTAAACTTTGGGGTGCCTGTGTCTTGCTGATGTTTAGTTTTCCCAATTTATACGCCCATGAGTGGAAGTGCCCTATGCTCTCCAAGCTGTGTTTTTTAGATGTTTCAGAACACACCGTACACTTCTCCAGAGTGGCTGTTGGCAATTTACATCCCGCCCATCAGCGTAGCAAGGCTCCCATTTCTCCATGGCCAGTCCTGCATTTCTGGTTTGGACACTTTTTTCCGCATGGCCCTTTTGCCCGCTGGGAAGCCAGACTTCTTTGGAGCGCTGATTGGCCTTTCCAGGTTGCTTGGTTGGCCAAAAAGGGCGTATGCGTTTTTTCCTGAATATATTCAGGAAAAAACGCATACGCCCTTTTTGGCCAAGGGCATCATTGTCCACGTTTTGCCGCTTTTCAGGTGCTTTCAAGGCGATTCGAATCTACCTCCTGAAATCTGTTTCCTGCAATTCTGCCTTGCTTTCAAAGCCTCTTCGTTGCCTTCCCTTAATATATTTGTGGACGAGAGGTATCATTTAAAACTCTGCAGGTTTGTGAATTGCAGTGCCCCTGAGCTCCATTTTTCAACTCGCTTTTTTGGGAGCTGGCCGCAAAGGCGCAGGATTGCTTCAGGCCCTCTTCTGGTTCTGGGGGGCAGGCTGAGCTTGTGCTTAATTCTTCTTCCTGATGGGAAAATAGAGTGACCTGTGCCTGTCCCAACACCTAGAGCTAGTCTCTCATTGGTTCCCCCTCTTCCCGTTCATCCTCAGGACAAATTGCAACCTGTACGGAACAGGAGGTTAAAGGTGCTGATTCTCCAAGGAGGGAGATGGCTGGTAAATCGGCTGGAAGGGCGAACCCGAGCAAAGGAGATGAGAAATGAGGTGCGTTTTAGAAACCTTTCCCGATCACACGGTGTACCATCTTCTGGGTTTCTCATGCCTGTTTTCGATGTAGGAAGATGCCCTTGAACCTGGAGATTTGGGACCCATGGGATGGGTACCATGCAGTATTACTTGAAAGGGTCTGCGTTGGCTCACCCAACCTCACCGAACCTCTCAGCCCCAAGAGTGTCCACCCTTATGTCTCAATCAGCTGTGGGTCTAGATATGGTTAATCCAGGTTGCATCACAACCCCTGAACGAATTTTGTAAGAATTTCTCTCTCTTTCACTGTCTTTGTTTCACGGGTTTTGAAAAGTAATTTATTTTTATAATGGTGTTTAGCTGCTTTTCACGGCTGTGTTTATGCCGCTTTACACCCCCTTGACTCACTTACAGAGAGATATCAATACATAGGTTTGAAGATTCTTACTAGTCAGATATATTCTTGTGCGGGGAATAGGGGATGTTGAGTCCAGTTCACTGAGCAAGGAGTAGGTCTTGTCTATTACATATTGGGTTTATGGAACGGTATCTGAGCTAATTTGAAACCCTTGTTTTATGCATCACCCCACCTCACCTTGCCCGTTCAGCAGCCATAGTGTGTTTTCTGAACGTGTGACTCTGTTCTGTTTTGCAATTCAGTTCAAGTGTAGTGGTCTTTACATTCCCTCTATACGTGATATCTTATGATAAGTGTCTTTTTCTGTGTGACATATTTCACTTAGAATCGTCGTACCTAAATCCACTCATCGTGCTGCTACTAGCCTTATGACGTTGATTTCATGGCTGAGTGATATTCCATTGTACATGAGGACCCCAACTTCTTTATCCATTTTTCTCTTTCCTAGGATATTTAAGGTGTAATGAAGTGGGGGTTCTTGTCAACAGAGCAGCCCTAAACTTTGGGGTGCCTGTGTCTTGCTGATTTTTAGTTTTCCCAATTTATACGCCCATGAGTGGAAGTGCCCTATGCTCTACAAGCTGTGTTTTTTAGATGTTTCAGAACACACCGTACACTTCTCCAGAGTGGCTGTTGGCAATTTACATCCCACCCATCAGCGTAGCAAGGCTCCCATTTCTCCATGGCCGGTCCTGCATTTCTGGTTTGGACACTTTTTTCCGCATGGCCCTTTTGCCCGCTAGGAAGCCAGACTTCTTTGGAGCGCTGATTGGCCTTTCCCGGTTGCTTGGTTGGCCAAAAAGGGCGTATGCGTTTTTTCCTGAATATATTCAGGAAAAAACGCATACGCCCTTTTTGGCCAAGGGCATCATTGTCCACGTTTTGCCGCTTTTCAGGTGCTTTCAAGGCGATTCGAATCTACCTCCTGAAATCTGTTTCCTGCAATTCTGCCTTGCTTTCAAAGCCTCTTCGTTGCCTTCCCTTAATATATTTGTGGACGAGAGGTATCATTTAAAACTCTGCAGGTTTGTGAATTGCAGTGCCCCTGAGCTCCATTTTTCAACTCGCTTTTTTGGGAGCTGGCCGCAAAAGCGCAGGATTGCTTCAGGCCCTCTTCTGGTTCTGGGGGGCAGGCTGAGCTTGTGCTTAATTCTTCTTCCTGATGGGAAAATAGAGTGACCTGTGCCTGTCCCAACACCTAGAGCTAGTCTCTCATTGGTTCCCCCTCTTCCCGTTCATCCTCAGGACAAATTGCAACCTGTACGGAACAGGAGGTTAAAGGTGCTGATTCTCCAAGGAGGGAGATGGCTAGTAAATTGGCTGGAAGGGCGAACCCGAGCAAAGGAGATGAGAAATGAGGTGCGTTTTAGAAACCTTTCCCGATCACACGGTGTACCATCTTCTGGGTTTCTCATGCCTGTTTTCGATGTAGGAAGATGCCCTTGAACCTGGAGATTTGGGACCCATGGGATGGGTACCATGCAGTATTACTTGAAAGGGTCTGCGTTGGCTCACCCAACCTCACCGAACCTCTCAGCCCCAAGAGTGTCCACCCTTATGTCTCAAACAGCTGTGGGTCTAGATATGGTCAATCCAGGTTGCATCACAGCCCCTGAACGAATTTTGTAAGAATTTCTCTCTCTTTCACTTTCTTTGTTTCACGGGTTTTGAAAAGTAATTTATTTTTATAATGGGGTTTAGCTGCTTTTCACGGCTGTGTTTATGCCGCTTTACAACCCCTTGACTCACTTACAGAGAGATATCAATACATAGGTTTGAAGATTCTTACTAGTCAGATATATTCTTGTGCGGTGAATAGGGGGAGTTGAGTCCAGTTCACTGAAAAAGGAATAGGTCTTGTCTCTTACATATTGAGTTTATGGAACGGTATCTGAGCTAATTTGAAACCCTTGTTTTATGCATCACCCCACCTCACCTTTCCCGTTCAGCAGCCATAGTGTGTTTTCTACACGTGTGACTCTGTTCTGTTTTGCAGTTCAGTTCAATTGTAGCGGTTTTTACATTCCCTCTCTAAGTGATATCTTATGATAAGTGTCTTTTTCTGTGTGACTTATTTCACTTAGAATCGTCGTACCTAAATCCACTCATCGTGCTGCTACTAGCCTTATGACGTTGATTTCGTGGCTGAGTGATATTCCATTGTACATGAGGACCCCAACTTCTTTATCCATTTTTCTCTTTCCTAGGATATTTAAGGTGTAATGAAGTGGGGGTTCTTGTCAACAGAGCAGCCCTAAACTTTGGGGTGCCTGTGTCTTGCTGATGTTTAGTTTTCCCAATTTATACGCCCATGAGTGGAAGTGCCCTATGCTCTCCAAGCTGTGTTTTTTAGATGTTTCAGAACACACCGTACACTTCTCCAGAGTGGCTGTTGGCAATTTACATCCCGCCCATCAGCGTAGCAAGGCTCCCATTTCTCCATGGCCAGTCCTGCATTTCTGGTTTGGACACTTTTTTCCGCATGGCCCTTTTGCCCGCTGGGAAGCCAGACTTCTTTGGAGCGCTGATTGGCCTTTCCAGGTTGCTTGGTTGGCCAAAAAGGGCGTATGCGTTTTTTCCTGAATATATTCAGGAAAAAACGCATACGCCCTTTTTGGCCAAGGGCATCATTGTCCACGTTTTGCCGCTTTTCAGGTGCTTTCAAGGCGATTCGAATCTACCTCCTGAAATCTGTTTCCTGCAATTCTGCCTTGCTTTCAAAGCCTCTTCGTTGCCTTCCCTTAATATATTTGTGGACGAGAGGTATCATTTAAAACTCTGCAGGTTTGTGAATTGCAGTGCCCCTGAGCTCCATTTTTCAACTCGCTTTTTTGGGAGCTGGCCGCAAAGGCGCAGGATTGCTTCAGGCCCTCTTCTGGTTCTGGGGGGCAGGCTGAGCTTGTGCTTAATTCTTCTTCCTGATGGGAAAATAGAGTGACCTGTGCCTGTCCCAACACCTAGAGCTAGTCTCTCATTGGTTCCCCCTCTTCCCGTTCATCCTCAGGACAAATTGCAACCTGTACGGAACAGGAGGTTAAAGGTGCTGATTCTCCAAGGAGGGAGATGGCTGGTAAATCGGCTGAAGGGCGAACCCGAGCAAAGGAGATGAGAAATGAGGTGCGTTTTAGAAACCTTTCCCGATCACACGGTGTACCATCTTCTGGGTTTCTCATGCCTGTTTTCGATGTAGGAAGATGCCCTTGAACCTGGAGATTTGGGACCCATGGGATGGGTACCATGCAGTATTACTTGAAAGGGTCTGCGTTGGCTCACCCAACCTCACCGAACCTCTCAGCCCCAAGAGTGTCCACCCTTATGTCTCAATCAGCTGTGGGTCTAGATATGGTTAATCCAGGTTGCATCACAACCCCTGAACGAATTTTGTAAGAATTTCTCTCTCTTTCACTGTCTTTGTTTCACGGGTTTTGAAAAGTAATTTATTTTTATAATGGTGTTTAGCTGCTTTTCACGGCTGTGTTTATGCCGCTTTACACCCCCTTGACTCACTTACAGAGAGATATCAATACATAGGTTTGAAGATTCTTACTAGTCAGATATATTCTTGTGCGGGGAATAGGGGATGTTGAGTCCAGTTCACTGAGCAAGGAGTAGGTCTTGTCTATTACATATTGGGTTTATGGAACGGTATCTGAGCTAATTTGAAACCCTTGTTTTATGCATCACCCCACCTCACCTTGCCCGTTCAGCAGCCATAGTGTGTTTTCTGAACGTGTGACTCTGTTCTGTTTTGCAATTCAGTTCAAGTGTAGTGGTCTTTACATTCCCTCTATACGTGATATCTTATGATAAGTGTCTTTTTCTGTGTGACATATTTCACTTAGAATCGTCGTACCTAAATCCACTCATCGTGCTGCTACTAGCCTTATGACGTTGATTTCATGGCTGAGTGATATTCCATTGTACATGAGGACCCCAACTTCTTTATCCATTTTTCTCTTTCCTAGGATATTTAAGGTGTAATGAAGTGGGGGTTCTTGTCAACAGAGCAGCCCTAAACTTTGGGGTGCCTGTGTCTTGCTGATTTTTAGTTTTCCCAATTTATACGCCCATGAGTGGAAGTGCCCTATGCTCTACAAGCTGTGTTTTTTAGATGTTTCAGAACACACCGTACACTTCTCCAGAGTGGCTGTTGGCAATTTACATCCCACCCATCAGCGTAGCAAGGCTCCCATTTCTCCATGGCCGGTCCTGCATTTCTGGTTTGGACACTTTTTTCCGCATGGCCCTTTTGCCCGCTAGGAAGCCAGACTTCTTTGGAGCGCTGATTGGCCTTTCCCGGTTGCTTGGTTGGCCAAAAAGGGCGTATGCGTTTTTTCCTGAATATATTCAGGAAAAAACGCATACGCCCTTTTTGGCCAAGGGCATCATTGTCCACGTTTTGCCGCTTTTCAGGTGCTTTCAAGGCGATTCGAATCTACCTCCTGAAATCTGTTTCCTGCAATTCTGCCTTGCTTTCAAAGCCTCTTCGTTGCCTTCCCTTAATATATTTGTGGACGAGAGGTATCATTTAAAACTCTGCAGGTTTGTGAATTGCAGTGCCCCTGAGCTCCATTTTTCAACTCGCTTTTTTGGGAGCTGGCCGCAAAAGCGCAGGATTGCTTCAGGCCCTCTTCTGGTTCTGGGGGGCAGGCTGAGCTTGTGCTTAATTCTTCTTCCTGATGGGAAAATAGAGTGACCTGTGCCTGTCCCAACACCTAGAGCTAGTCTCTCATTGGTTCCCCCTCTTCCCGTTCATCCTCAGGACAAATTGCAACCTGTACGGAACAGGAGGTTAAAGGTGCTGATTCTCCAAGGAGGGAGATGGCTAGTAAATTGGCTGGAAGGGCGAACCCGAGCAAAGGAGATGAGAAATGAGGTGCGTTTTAGAAACCTTTCCCGATCACACGGTGTACCATCTTCTGGGTTTCTCATGCCTGTTTTCGATGTAGGAAGATGCCCTTGAACCTGGAGATTTGGGACCCATGGGATGGGTACCATGCAGTATTACTTGAAAGGGTCTGCGTTGGCTCACCCAACCTCACCGAACCTCTCAGCCCCAAGAGTGTCCACCCTTATGTCTCAAACAGCTGTGGGTCTAGATATGGTCAATCCAGGTTGCATCACAGCCCCTGAACGAATTTTGTAAGAATTTCTCTCTCTTTCACTTTCTTTGTTTCACGGGTTTTGAAAAGTAATTTATTTTTATAATGGGGTTTAGCTGCTTTTCACGGCTGTGTTTATGCCGCTTTACAACCCCTTGACTCACTTACAGAGAGATATCAATACATAGGTTTGAAGATTCTTACTAGTCAGATATATTCTTGTGCGGTGAATAGGGGGAGTTGAGTCCAGTTCACTGAAAAAGGAATAGGTCTTGTCTCTTACATATTGAGTTTATGGAACGGTATCTGAGCTAATTTGAAACCCTTGTTTTATGCATCACCCCACCTCACCTTTCCCGTTCAGCAGCCATAGTGTGTTTTCTAAACGTGTGACTCTGTTCTGTTTTGCAGTTCAGTTCAATTGTAGCGGTTTTTACATTCCCTCTATAAGTGATATCTTATGATAAGTGTCTTTTTCTGTGTGACTTATTTCACTTAGAATCGTCGTACCTAAATCCACTCATCATGCTGCTACTAGCCTTATGACGTTGATTTCACGGCTGAGTGATATTCCATTGTACATGAGGACCCCAACTTCTTTATCCATTTTTCTCTTTCCTAGGATATTTAAGGTGTAATGAAGTGGGGGTTCTTGTCAACAGAGCAGCCCTAAACTTTGGGGTGCCTGTGTCTTGCTGATGTTTAGTTTTCCCAATTTATACGCCCATGAGTGGAAGTGCCCTATGCTCTCCAAGCTGTGTTTTTTAGATGTTTCAGAACACACCGTACACTTCTCCAGAGTGGCTGTTGGCAATTTACATCCCGCCCATCAGCGTAGCAAGGCTCCCATTTCTCCATGGCCGGTCCTGCATTTCTGGTTTGGACACTTTTTTCCGCATGGCCCTTTTGCCCGCTGGGAAGCCAGACTTCTTTGGAGCGCTGATTGGCCTTTCCAGGTTGCTTGGTTGGCCAAAAAGGGCGTATGCGTTTTTTCCTGAATATATTCAGGAAAAAACGCATATGCCCTTTTTGGCCAAGGGCATCATTGTCCACGTTTTGCCGCTTTTCAGGTGCTTTCAAGGCAATTCGAATCTACCTCCTGAAATCTGTTTCCTGCAATTCTGCCTTGCTTTCAAAGCCTCTTCGTTGCCTTCCCTTAATATATTTGTGGACGAGAGGTATCATTTAAAACTCTGCAGGTTTGTGAATTGCAGTGCCCCTGAGCTCCATTTTTCAACTCGCTTTTTTGGAAGCTGGCCTCAAAGGCGCAGGATTGCTTCAGGCCTTCTTCTGGTTCTGGAGGGCAGGCTGAGCTTGTGCTTAATTCTTCTTCCTGATGGGAAAATAGAGTGACCTGTGCCTGTCCCAACACCTAGAGCTAGTCTCTCATTGGTTCCCCCTCTTCCCGTTCATCCTCAGGACAAATTGCAACCTGTACGGAACAGGAGGTTAAAGGTGCTGATTCTCCAAGGAGGGAGATGGCTAGTAAATCGGATGGAATGGCGAACCCGAGCAAAGGAGATGAGAAATGAGGTGCGTTTTAGAAACCTTTCCCGATCACACGGTGTACCATCTTCTGGGTTTCTCATGCCTGTTTTCGATGTAGGAAGATGCCCTTGAACCTGGAGATTTGGGACCCATGGGATGGGTACCATGCAGTATTACTTGAAAGTGTTTGCGTTGGCTCACCCAACCTCACCGAACCTCTCAGCCCCAAGAGTGTCCACCCTTATGTCTCAATCAGCTGTGGGTCTAGATATGGTCAATCCAGGTTGCATCACAGCCCCTGAACGAATTTTGTAAGAATTTCTCTCTCTTTCACTGTCTTTGTTTCACGGGTTTTGAAAAGTAATTTATTTTTATAATGGGGTTTAGCTGCTTTTCACGGCTGTGTTTATGCCGCTTTACACCCCCTTGACTCACTTACAGAGAGATATCAATACATAGGTTTGAAGATTCTTACTAGTCAGATATATTCTTGTGCGGTGAATAGGGGGTGTTGGGTCCAGTTCACTGAAAAAGGAATAGGTCTTGTCTCTTACATATTGGGTTTATGGAACGGTATCTGATCTAATTTGAAACCCTTGTTTTATGCATCACCCCACCTCAACTTTCCCGTTCAGCAGCCATAGTGTGTTTTCTAAACGTGTGACTCTGTTCTGTTTTGCTATTCAGTTCAAGTGTAGCGGTTTTTACATTCCCTCTATAAGTGATATCTTATGATAAGTGTCTTTTTCTGTGTGACTTATTTCACTTAGAATCGTCGTACCTAAATCCACTCATCGTGCTGCTACTAGCCTTATGACGTTGATTTCATGGCTGAGTGATATTCCATTGTACATGAGGACCCCAACTTCTTTATCCATTTTTCTCTTTCCTAGGATATTTAAGTTGTAATGAAGTGGGGGTTCTTGTCAACAGAGCAGCCATAAACTTTGGGGTGCCTGTGTCTTGCTGATTTTTAGTTTTCCCAATTTATACGCCCATGAGTGGAAGTGCCCTATGCTCTCCAAGCTGTGGTTTTTAGATATTTCAGAACACACCGTACACTTCTCCAGAGTGGCTGTTGGCAATTTACATCCCACCCATCAGCGTAGCAAGGCTCCCATTTCTCCATGGCCGGTCCTGCATTTCTGGTTTGGACACTTTTTTCCGCATGGCCCTTTTGCCCGCTGGGAAGCCAGACTTCTTTGGAGCGCTGATTGGCCTTTCCAGGTTGCTTGGTTGGCCAAAAAGGGCGTATGCGTTTTTTCCTGAATATATTCAGGAAAAAACGCATACGCCCTTTTTGGCCAAGGGCATCATTGTCCACGTTTTGCCGCTTTTCAGGTGCTTTCAAGGCGATTCGAATCTACCTCCTGAAATCTGTTTCCTGCAATTCTGCCTTGCTTTCAAAGCCTCTTCGTTGCCTTCCCTTAATATATTTGTGGACGAGAGGTATCATTTAAAACTCTGCAGGTTTGTGAATTGCAGTGCCCCTGAGCTCCATTTTTCAACTCGCTTTTTTGGGAGCTGGCCGCAAAGGCGCAGGATTGCTTCAGGCCCTCTTCTGGTTCTGGGGGGCAGGCTGAGCTTGTGCTTAATTCTTCTTCCTGATGGGAAAATAGAGTGACCTGTGCCTGTCCCAACACCTAGAGCTAGTCTCTCATTGGTTCCCCCTCTTCCCGTTCATCCTCAGGACAAATTGCAACCTGTACGGAACAGGAGGTTAAAGGTGCTGATTCTCCAAGGAGGGAGATGGCTGGTAAATCGGCTGGAAGGGCGAACCCGAGCAAAGGAGATGAGAAATGAGGTGCGTTTTAGAAACCTTTCCCGATCACACGGTGTACCATCTTCTGGGTTTCTCATGCCTGTTTTCGATGTAGGAAGATGCCCTTGAACCTGGAGATTTGGGACCCATGGGATGGGTACCATGCAGTATTACTTGAAAGGGTCTGCGTTGGCTCACCCAACCTCACCGAACCTCTCAGCCCCAAGAGTGTCCACCCTTATGTCTCAATCAGCTGTGGGTCTAGATATGGTTAATCCAGGTTGCATCACAACCCCTGAACGAATTTTGTAAGAATTTCTCTCTCTTTCACTGTCTTTGTTTCACGGGTTTTGAAAAGTAATTTATTTTTATAATGGTGTTTAGCTGCTTTTCACGGCTGTGTTTATGCCGCTTTACACCCCCTTGACTCACTTACAGAGAGATATCAATACATAGGTTTGAAGATTCTTACTAGTCAGATATATTCTTGTGCGGGGAATAGGGGATGTTGAGTCCAGTTCACTGAGCAAGGAGTAGGTCTTGTCTATTACATATTGGGTTTATGGAACGGTATCTGAGCTAATTTGAAACCCTTGTTTTATGCATCACCCCACCTCACCTTGCCCGTTCAGCAGCCATAGTGTGTTTTCTGAACGTGTGACTCTGTTCTGTTTTGCAATTCAGTTCAAGTGTAGTGGTCTTTACATTCCCTCTATACGTGATATCTTATGATAAGTGTCTTTTTCTGTGTGACATATTTCACTTAGAATCGTCGTACCTAAATCCACTCATCGTGCTGCTACTAGCCTTATGACGTTGATTTCATGGCTGAGTGATATTCCATTGTACATGAGGACCCCAACTTCTTTATCCATTTTTCTCTTTCCTAGGATATTTAAGGTGTAATGAAGTGGGGGTTCTTGTCAACAGAGCAGCCCTAAACTTTGGGGTGCCTGTGTCTTGCTGATTTTTAGTTTTCCCAATTTATACGCCCATGAGTGGAAGTGCCCTATGCTCTACAAGCTGTGTTTTTTAGATGTTTCAGAACACACCGTACACTTCTCCAGAGTGGCTGTTGGCAATTTACATCCCACCCATCAGCGTAGCAAGGCTCCCATTTCTCCATGGCCGGTCCTGCATTTCTGGTTTGGACACTTTTTTCCGCATGGCCCTTTTGCCCGCTAGGAAGCCAGACTTCTTTGGAGCGCTGATTGGCCTTTCCCGGTTGCTTGGTTGGCCAAACAGGGCGTATGCGTTTTTTCCTGAATATATTCAGGAAAAAACGCATACGCCCTTTTTGGCCAAGGGCATCATTGTCCACGTTTTGCCGCTTTTCAGGTGCTTTCAAGGCGATTCGAATCTACCTCCTGAAATCTGTTTCCTGCAATTCTGCCTTGCTTTCAAAGCCTCTTCGTTGCCTTCCCTTAATATATTTGTGGACGAGAGGTATCATTTAAAACTCTGCAGGTTTGTGAATTGCAGTGCCCCTGAGCTCCATTTTTCAACTCGCTTTTTTGGGAGCTGGCCGCAAAAGCGCAGGATTGCTTCAGGCCCTCTTCTGGTTCTGGGGGGCAGGCTGAGCTTGTGCTTAATTCTTCTTCCTGATGGGAAAATAGAGTGACCTGTGCCTGTCCCAACACCTAGAGCTAGTCTCTCATTGGTTCCCCCTCTTCCCGTTCATCCTCAGGACAAATTGCAACCTGTACGGAACAGGAGGTTAAAGGTGCTGATTCTCCAAGGAGGGAGATGGCTAGTAAATTGGCTGGAAGGGCGAACCCGAGCAAAGGAGATGAGAAATGAGGTGCGTTTTAGAAACCTTTCCCGATCACACGGTGTACCATCTTCTGGGTTTCTCATGCCTGTTTTCGATGTAGGAAGATGCCCTTGAACCTGGAGATTTGGGACCCATGGGATGGGTACCATGCAGTATTACTTGAAAGGGTCTGCGTTGGCTCACCCAACCTCACCGAACCTCTCAGCCCCAAGAGTGTCCACCCTTATGTCTCAAACAGCTGTGGGTCTAGATATGGTCAATCCAGGTTGCATCACAGCCCCTGAACGAATTTTGTAAGAATTTCTCTCTCTTTCACTTTCTTTGTTTCACGGGTTTTGAAAAGTAATTTATTTTTATAATGGGGTTTAGCTGCTTTTCACGGCTGTGTTTATGCCGCTTTACAACCCCTTGACTCACTTACAGAGAGATATCAATACATAGGTTTGAAGATTCTTACTAGTCAGATATATTCTTGTGCGGTGAATAGGGGGAGTTGAGTCCAGTTCACTGAAAAAGGAATAGGTCTTGTCTCTTACATATTGAGTTTATGGAACGGTATCTGAGCTAATTTGAAACCCTTGTTTTATGCATCACCCCACCTCACCTTTCCCGTTCAGCAGCCATAGTGTGTTTTCTAAACGTGTGACTCTGTTCTGTTTTGCAGTTCAGTTCAATTGTAGCGGTTTTTACATTCCCTCTATAAGTGATATCTTATGATAAGTGTCTTTTTCTGTGTGACTTATTTCACTTAGAATCGTCGTACCTAAATCCACTCATCATGCTGCTACTAGCCTTATGACGTTGATTTCACGGCTGAGTGATATTCCATTGTACATGAGGACCCCAACTTCTTTATCCATTTTTCTCTTTCCTAGGATATTTAAGGTGTAATGAAGTGGGGGTTCTTGTCAACAGAGCAGCCCTAAACTTTGGGGTGCCTGTGTCTTGCTGATGTTTAGTTTTCCCAATTTATACGCCCATGAGTGGAAGTGCCCTATGCTCTCCAAGCTGTGTTTTTTAGATGTTTCAGAACACACCGTACACTTCTCCAGAGTGGCTGTTGGCAATTTACATCCCGCCCATCAGCGTAGCAAGGCTCCCATTTCTCCATGGCCGGTCCTGCATTTCTGGTTTGGACACTTTTTTCCGCATGGCCCTTTTGCCCGCTGGGAAGCCAGACTTCTTTGGAGCGCTGATTGGCCTTTCCAGGTTGCTTGGTTGGCCAAAAAGGGCGTATGCGTTTTTTCCTGAATATATTCAGGAAAAAACGCATATGCCCTTTTTGGCCAAGGGCATCATTGTCCACGTTTTGCCGCTTTTCAGGTGCTTTCAAGGCAATTCGAATCTACCTCCTGAAATCTGTTTCCTGCAATTCTGCCTTGCTTTCAAAGCCTCTTCGTTGCCTTCCCTTAATATATTTGTGGACGAGAGGTATCATTTAAAACTCTGCAGGTTTGTGAATTGCAGTGCCCCTGAGCTCCATTTTTCAACTCGCTTTTTTGGAAGCTGGCCTCAAAGGCGCAGGATTGCTTCAGGCCTTCTTCTGGTTCTGGAGGGCAGGCTGAGCTTGTGCTTAATTCTTCTTCCTGATGGGAAAATAGAGTGACCTGTGCCTGTCCCAACACCTAGAGCTAGTCTCTCATTGGTTCCCCCTCTTCCCGTTCATCCTCAGGACAAATTGCAACCTGTACGGAACAGGAGGTTAAAGGTGCTGATTCTCCAAGGAGGGAGATGGCTAGTAAATCGGATGGAATGGCGAACCCGAGCAAAGGAGATGAGAAATGAGGTGCGTTTTAGAAACCTTTCCCGATCACACGGTGTACCATCTTCTGGGTTTCTCATGCCTGTTTTCGATGTAGGAAGATGCCCTTGAACCTGGAGATTTGGGACCCATGGGATGGGTACCATGCAGTATTACTTGAAAGTGTTTGCGTTGGCTCACCCAACCTCACCGAACCTCTCAGCCCCAAGAGTGTCCACCCTTATGTCTCAATCAGCTGTGGGTCTAGATATGGTCAATCCAGGTTGCATCACAGCCCCTGAACGAATTTTGTAAGAATTTCTCTCTCTTTCACTGTCTTTGTTTCACGGGTTTTGAAAAGTAATTTATTTTTATAATGGGGTTTAGCTGCTTTTCACGGCTGTGTTTATGCCGCTTTACACCCCCTTGACTCACTTACAGAGAGATATCAATACATAGGTTTGAAGATTCTTACTAGTCAGATATATTCTTGTGCGGTGAATAGGGGGTGTTGGGTCCAGTTCACTGAAAAAGGAATAGGTCTTGTCTCTTACATATTGGGTTTATGGAACGGTATCTGATCTAATTTGAAACCCTTGTTTTATGCATCACCCCACCTCAACTTTCCCGTTCAGCAGCCATAGTGTGTTTTCTAAACGTGTGACTCTGTTCTGTTTTGCTATTCAGTTCAAGTGTAGCGGTTTTTACATTCCCTCTATAAGTGATATCTTATGATAAGTGTCTTTTTCTGTGTGACTTATTTCACTTAGAATCGTCGTACCTAAATCCACTCATCGTGCTGCTACTAGCCTTATGACGTTGATTTCATGGCTGAGTGATATTCCATTGTACATGAGGACCCCAACTTCTTTATCCATTTTTCTCTTTCCTAGGATATTTAAGTTGTAATGAAGTGGGGGTTCTTGTCAACAGAGCAGCCATAAACTTTGGGGTGCCTGTGTCTTGCTGATTTTTAGTTTTCCCAATTTATACGCCCATGAGTGGAAGTGCCCTATGCTCTCCAAGCTGTGGTTTTTAGATATTTCAGAACACACCGTACACTTCTCCAGAGTGGCTGTTGGCAATTTACATCCCACCCATCAGCGTAGCAAGGCTCCCATTTCTCCATGGCCGGTCCTGCATTTCTGGTTTGGACACTTTTTTCCGCATGGCCCTTTTGCCCGCTGGGAAGCCAGACTTCTTTGGAGCGCTGATTGGCCTTTCCAGGTTGCTTGGTTGGCCAAAAAGGGCGTATGCGTTTTTTCCTGAATATATTCAGGAAAAAACGCATACGCCCTTTTTGGCCAAGGGCATCATTGTCCACGTTTTGCCGCTTTTCAGGTGCTTTCAAGGCGATTCGAATCTACCTCCTGAAATCTGTTTCCTGCAATTCTGCCTTGCTTTCAAAGCCTCTTCGTTGCCTTCCCTTAATATATTTGTGGACGAGAGGTATCATTTAAAACTCTGCAGGTTTGTGAATTGCAGTGCCCCTGAGCTCCATTTTTCAACTCGCGTTTTTGGGAGCTGGCCGCAAAAGCGCAGGATTGCTTCAGGCCCTTTTCTGGTTCTGGGGGGCAGGCTGAGCTTGTGCTTAATTCTTCTTCCTGATGGGAAAATAGAGTGACCTGTGCCTGTCCCAACACCTAGAGCTAGTCTCTCATTGGTTCCCCCTCTTCCCGTTCATCCTCAGGACAAATTGCAACCTGTACGGAACAGGAGGTTAAAGGTGCTGATTCTCCAAGGAGGGAGATGGCTAGTAAATCGGCTGGAATGGCGAACCCGAGCAAAGGAGATGAGAAATGAGGTGCGTTTTAGAAACCTTTCCCGATCACACGGTGTACCATCTTCTGGGTTTCTCATGCCTGTTTTCGATGTAGGAAGATGCCCTTGAACCTGGAGATTTGGGACCCATGGGATGGGTACCATGCAGTATTACTTGAAAGGGTCTGCGTTGGCTCACCCAACCTCACCGAACCTCTCAGCCCCAAGAGTGTCCACCCTTATGTCTCAATCAGCTGTGGGTCTAGATATGGTCAATCCAGGTTGCATCACAGCCCCTGAACGAATTTTGTAAGAATTTCTCTCTCTTTCACTGTCTTTGTTTCACGGGTTTTGAAAAGTAATTTATTTTTATAATGGGGTTTAGCTGCTTTTCACGGCTGTGTTTGTTCCGCTTTACACCCCTCCCCTTGACTCACTTACTGAGAGTTATCAATACATAGGTTTGAAGATTCTTACTAGTCAGATATATTCTTGTGCGGTAAATAGGGGGTGTTGAGTCCAGTTCACTGAGCAAGGGGTAGGTCTTGTCTATTACATATTGGGTTTACGGAACGGTATCTGAGCTACTTTGAAACCCTTGTTTTATGCATCACCCCACCTCTCCTTTCCCGTTCAGCAGCCATAGTGTGATTTCTAAACGTGTGACTCTGTTCTGTTTTGTAATTCAGTTCAAGTGTAGCGGTTTTTACATGCCCTCTATAAGTGATATCTTATGATAAGTGTCTTTTTCTGTGTGACTTATTTCACTTAGCATCGTCGTACCTAAATCCACTCATCGTGCTGCTACTAGCCTTATGACGTTGATTTCATGGCTGTGTGATATTGCATTGTACATGAGGACCAAAACTTCTTTATCCATTTTTCTCTTTCCTAGGATATTTAGGGTGTAATGAAGTGTGGGTTCTTGTCAACAGAGCAGCTCTATACTTTGGAGTGCCTGTGTCTTGCTGATTTTTAGTTTTCCCAATTTATACACCCATCAGTGAAAGTGACCTATGCTCTCCAAGCTGTGTTTTTTAGATGTTTCAGGACACACTGTACACTTCTCCAGAGTAGCTATTGGCAATTTACATCCCACCCTTCAGCGTAGCAAGGCTCCCATTTCTCCATGGCCGGTCCTGCATTTCTGGTTTGGACACTTTTTTCCGCATGGCCCTTTTGCACCCTGGGAAGCCAGACTTCTTTGGAGCGCTGATTTGCCTTTCCAGGTTGCTTGGTTGGCCAAAAAGGGCGTATGCGTTTTTTCCTGAATATATTCAGGAAAAAACGCATACGCCCTTGTTGGCCAAGGGCATCATTGTCCACGTTTTGCCGCTTTTCAGGTGCTTTCAAGGCGATTCGAATCTACCTCCTGAAATCTGTTTCCTGAAATTCTGCCTTGCTTTCAAAGCCTCTTCGTTGCCTTCCCTCAATATATTTGTGGACGAGAGGTATCATTTATAACTCTGCACGTTTGTGAATTGCAGTGCCCCTGAGCTCCATTTTTCAACTCGCTTTTTTGGGAGCTGGCCGCAAAAGCGCAGGATTGCTTCAGGCCCTCTTCTGGTTCTGGGGGGCAGGCTGAGCTTGTGCTTAATTCTTCTTACTGATGGGAAAATAGTTTGACCTGTGCCTATCCCAACACCTAGAGCTAGTCTCTCATTGGTTCCCCCTCTTCCCGTTCATCCTCAGGACAAATTGCAACCTGTACGGAACAGGAGGTTAAAGGTGCTGATTCTCCAAGGAGGGAGATGGCTAGTAAATCGGCTGGAATGGCGAACCCGAGCAAAGGAGATGAGAAATGAGGTGCGTTTTAGAAACCTTTCCCGATCACACGGTGTACCATCTTCTGGGTTTCTCATGCCTGTTTTCGATGTAGGAAGATGCCCTTGAACCTGGAGATTTGGGACCCATGGGATGGGTACCATGCAGTATTACTTGAAAGGGTCTGCGTTGGCTGACCCAACCTCACCGAACCTCTCAGCCCCAAGAGTGTCCACCCTTATGTCTCAATCAGCTGTGGGTCTAGATATGGTCAATCCAGGTTGCATCACAGCCCCTGAACGAATTTTGGAAGAATTTCTCTCTCTTTCACTGTCTTTGTTTCACTGGTTTTTAAAAGTAATTTATTTTTATAATGGTGTTTAGCTGCTTTTCACGGCTGTGTTTATGCCGCTTTACATCCCCTTGACTCACTTACAGAGAGATATCAATACATAGGTTTGAAGATTCTTACTAGTCAGATATATTCTTGTGCGGTGAATAGGGGGTGTTGAGTCCAGTTCACTGAAAAAGGAATAGGTCTTGTCTCTTACATATTGCGTTTATGGAACGGTATCTTAGCTAATTCGAAACCCTTGTTTTATGCATCACCCCACCTCACATTGCCCGTTCAGCAGCCATAGTGTGTTTTCTGAACGTGTGACTCTGTTCTGTTTTGCAATTCAGTTCAAGTGTAGTGGTCTTTACATTCCCTCTATAAGTGATATCTTATGATAAGTGTCTTTTTCTGTGTGACTTATTTCACTTAGAATCGTCGTACCTAAATCCACTCATCGTGCTGCTACTAGCCTTATGACGTTGATTTCATGGCTGAGTGATATTCCATTGTACATGAGGACCCCAACTTCTTTATCCATTTTTCTCTTTCCTAGGATATTTAAGGTGTAATGAAGTGGGGGTTCTTGTCAACAGAGCAGCCCTAAACTTTGGGGTGCCTGTGTCTTGCTGATTTTTAGTTTTCCCAATTTATACGCCCATGAGTGGAAGTGCCCTATGCTCTCCAAGCTGTGTTTTTTAGATGTTTCAGAACACACCGTACACTTCTCCAGAGTGGCTGTTGGCAATTTACATCCCACCCATCAGCGTAGCAAGGCTCCCATTTCTCCATGGCCGGTCCTGCATTTCTGGTTTGGACACTTTTTTCCGCATGGCCCTTTTGCCCGCTGGGAAGCCAGACTTCTTTGGAGCGCTGATTGGCCTTTCCAGGTTGCTTGGTTGGCCAAAAAGGGCGTATGCGTTTTTTCCTGAATATATTCAGGAAAAAACGCATACGCCCTTTTTGGCCAAGGGCATCATTGTCCACGTTTTGCCGCTTTTCAGGTGCTTTCAAGGCGATTCGAATCTATCTCCTGAAATCTGTTTCCTGCAATTCTGCCTTGCTTTCAAAGCCTCTTCGTTGCCTTCCCTTAATATATTTGTGGACGAGAGGTATCATTGAAAACTCTGCAGGTTTGTGAATTGCAGTGCCCCTGAGCTCCATTTTTCAACTCGCTTTTTTGGAAGCTGGCCTCAAAGGCGCAGGATTACTTCAGGCCTTCTTCTGGTTCTGGAGGGCAGGCTGAGCTTGTGCTTAATTCTTCTTCCTGATGGGAAAATAGAGTGACCTGTGCCTGTCCCAACACCTAGAGCTAGTCTCTCATTGGTTCCCCCTCTTCCCGTTCATCCTCAGGACAAATTGCAACCTGTACGGAACAGGAGGTTAAAGGTGCTGATTCTCCAAGGAGGGAGATGGCTAGTAAATCGGCTGGAATGGCGAACCCGAGCAAAGGAGATGAGAAATGAGGTGCGTTTTAGAAACCTTTCCCGATCACACGGTGTACCATATTCTGGGTTTCTCATGCCTGTTTTCGATGTAGGAAGATGCCCTTGAACCTGGAGATTTGGGACCCATGGGATGGGTACCATGCAGTATTACTTGAAAGGGTTTGCGTTGGCTCACCCAACCTCACCGAACCTCTCAGCCCCAAGAGTGTCCACCCTTATGTCTCAATCAGCTGTGGGTCTAGATATGGTCAATCCAGGTTGCATCACAGCCCCTGAACGAATTTTGTAAGAATTTCTCTCTCTTTCACTGTCTTTGTTTCACGGGTTTTGAAAAGTAATTTATTTTTATAATGGGGTTTAGCTGCTTTTCACGGCTGTGTTTATGCCGCTTTGCACCCCCTTGACTCACTTACAGAGAGATATCAATACATAGGTTTGAAGATTCTTACTAGTCAGATATATTCTTGTGCGGTGAATAGGGGGTGTTGGGTCCAGTTCACTGAAAAAGGAATAGGTCTTGTCTCTTACATATTGGGTTTATGGAACGGTATCTGATCTAATTTGAAACCCTTGTTTTATGCATCACCCCACCTCACCTTTCCCGTTCAGCAGCCATAGTGTGTTTTCTAAACGTGTGACTCTGTTCTGTTTTGCTATTCAGTTCAAGTGTAGCGGTTTTTACATTCCCTCTATAAGTGATATCTTATGATAAGTGTCTTTTTCTGTGTGACTTATTTCACTTAGAATCGTCGTACCTAAATCCACTCATCGTGCTGCTACTAGCCTTATGACGTTGATTTCATGGCTGAGTGATATTCCATTGTACATGAGGACCCCAACTTCTTTATCCATTTTTCTCTTTCCTAGGATATTTAAGGTGTAATGAAGTGGGGGTTCTTGTCAACAGAGCTGCCCTAAACTTTGGGGTGCCTGTGTCTTGCTGATTTTTAGTTTTCCCGATTTATACGCCCATGAGTGGAAGTGCCCTATGCTCTCCAAGCTGTGTTTTTTAGATGTTTCAGAACACACCGTACACTTCTCCAGAGTGGCTGTTGGCAATTTACATCCCACCCATCAGCGTAGCAAGGCTCCCATTTCTCCATGGCCGGTCCTGCATTTCTGGTTTGGACACTTTTTTCCGCATGGCCCTTTTGCCCGCTGGGAAGCCAGACTTCTTTGGAGCGCTGATTGGCCTTTCCAGGTTGCTTGGTTGGCCAAAAAGGGCGTATGCGTTTTTTCCTGAATATATTCAGGAAAAAACGCATACGCCCTTTTTGGCCAAGGGCATCATTGTCCACGTTTTGCCGCTTTTCAGGTGCTTTCAAGGCGATTCGAATCTACCTCCTGAAATCTGTTTCCTGCAATTCTGCCTTGCTTTCAAAGCCTCTTCGTTGCCTTCCCTTAATATATTTGTGGACGAGAGGTATCATTTAAAACTCTGCAGGTTTGTGAATTGCAGTGCCCCTGAGCTCCATTTTTCAACTCGCTTTTTTGGGAGCTGGCCGCAAAAGCGCAGGATTGCTTCAGGCCCTCTTCTGGTTCTGGGGGGCAGGCTGAGCTTGTGCTTAATTCTTCTTCCTGATGGGAAAATAGAGTGACCTGTGCCTGTCCCAACACCTAGAGCTAGTCTCTCATTGGTTCCCCCTCTTCCCGTTCATCCTCAGGACAAATTGCAACCTGTACGGAACAGGAGGTTAAAGGTGCTGATTCTCCAAGGAGGGAGATGGCTAGTAAATTGGCTGGAATGGCGAACCCGAGCAAAGGAGATGAGAAATGAGGTGCGTTTTAGAAACCTTTCCCGATCACACGGTGTACCATCTTCTGGGTTTCTCATGCCTGTTTTCGATGTAGGAAGATGCCCTTGAACCTGGAGATTTGGGACCCATGGGATGGGTACCATGCAGTATTACTTGAAAGGGTCTGCGTTGGCTCACCCAACCTCACCGAACCTCTTAGCCCCAAGAGTGTCCACCCTTATGTCTCAATCAGCTGTGGGTCTAGATATGGTCAATCCAGGTTGCATCACAGCCCCTGAACGAATTTTGGAAGAATTTCTCTCTCTTTCACTTTCTTTGTTTCACGGGTTTTGAAAAGTAATTTATTTTTATAATGGGGTTTAGCTGCTTTTCACGGCTGTGTTTATGCCGCTTTACACCCCCTTGACTCACTTACAGAGAGATATCAATACATAGGTTTGAAGATTCTTACTAGTCAGATATATTCTTGTGCGGTGAATAGGGGGTGTTGAGTCCAGTTCAGTGAGCAAGGAGTAGGTCTTGTCTATTACATATTGGGTTTATGGAACGGTATCTTATCTAATTTGAAACCTTTGTTTTATGCATCACCCCACCTCACCTTTCCCGTTCAGCAGCCATAGTGTGTTTTCTAAACGTGTGACTCTGTTCTGTTTTGTAATTCAGTTCAAGCGTAGGGGTTTTTACATTCCCTCTATAAGTGATATCTTACGATAAGTGTCATTTTCTGTGTGACTTATTTCACTTAGAATCATCGTAACTAAATCCACTCATCGTGCTGCTACTAGCCTTATGACGTTGATTTCATGGCTGAGTGATATTCCATTGTACATGAGGACCCCAAATTCTTTATCCATTTTTCTCTTTCCTAGGATATTTAAGGTGTAATGAAGTGGGGGTTCTTGTCAACAGTGCAGCCCTAAACTTTGGAGTGCCTGTGTATTTCTGATTTTTAGTTTTCCCAATTTATACGCCCATGAGTGGAAGTGCCCTATGCTCTCCAAGCTGTGTTTTTTAGATGTTTCAGGACACACCGTACACTTCTCCCGAGTGGCTGTTGGCAATTTACATCCCGCCCATCAGCGTAGCAAGGCTCTGATTTCTCCATGGCCGGTCCTGCATTTCTGGTTTGGACACTTTTTTCTGCATGGCCCTTTTGCCCGCTGGGAAGCCAGACTTCTTTGGAGCGCTGATTTGCCTTTCTAGGTAGCTTGGTTGGCCAAAAAGGGCGTATGCGTTTTTTCCTGAATATATTCAGGAAAAAACGCATACGCCCTTTTTGGCCAAGGGCATCATTGTCCACGTTTTGACGCTTTTCATGTGCTTTCAAGGCGATTCGAATCTACCTCCTGAAATCTGTTTCCTGCAATTCTGCATTGCTTTCAAAGCCTCTTCGTTGCCTTCCCTTAATATATTTGTGGACGAGAGGTATCATTTAAAACTCTGCAGGTTTGTGAATTGCAGTGCCCCTGAGCTCCATTTTTCAGCTCGCTTTTTTGGGAGCTGGCCGCAAAAGCGCAGGATTGCTTCAGGCCCTCTTCTGGTTCTGGGGGGCAGGCTGAGCTTGTGCTTAATTCTTCTTCCTGATGGGAAAATAGAGTGACCTGTGCCTGTCCCAACACCTAGAGCTAGTCTCTCATTGGTTCCCCCTCTTCCCGTTCATCCTCAGGACAAATTGCAACCTGTACGGAACAGGAGGTTAAAGGTGCTGATTCTCCAAGGAGGGAGATGGCTAGTAAATCGGCTGGAAAGGCGAACCCGAGCAAAGGAGATGAGAAATGAGGTGCGTTTTAGAAACCTTTCCCGATCACACGGTGTACCATCTTCTGGGTTTCTCATGCCTGATTTCGATGTAGGAAGATGCCCTTGAACCTGGAGATTTGGGACCCATGGGATGGGTACCATGCAGTATTACTTGAAAGGGTCTGCGTTGGCTCACCCAACCTCACCGAACCTCTCTGCCCCAAGAGTGTCCACCCTTATGTCTCAATCAGCTGTGGGTCTAGATATGGTCAATCCAGGTTGCATCACAGCCCCTGAACGAATTTTGGAAGAATTTCTCTCTCTTTCACTGTCTTTGTTTCACGGGTTTTGAAAAGTAATTTATTTTTATAATGGGGTTTAGCTGCTTTTCACGGCTGTGTTTATGCCGCTTTACACCCCCTTGACTCACTTACAGAGAGATATCAATACATAGGTTTGAGGATTCTTACTAGTCAGATATATTCTTGTGCGGTGAATAGGGGGTGTTGAGTCCAGTTCACTGAAAAAGGAATAGGTCTTGTCTCTTACATATTGGGTTTATGGAACGGTATCGGAGCTAATTTGAAACCCTTGTTTTATGCATCACCCCACCTCACCTTTCCCGTTCAGCAGCCATAGTGTGTTTTCTAAACGTGTGACTCTGTTCTGTTTTGTAATTCAGTTCAAGTGTAGCGGTTTTTACATTCCCTCTCTAAGTGATATCTTATGATAAGTGTCTTTTTCTGTGTGACTTATTTCACTTAGAATCGTCATACCTAAATCCACTCATCGTGCTGCTACTAGCCTTATGACGTTGATTTCATGGCTGCGTGATATTCCATTGTACATGAGGACCACAACTTCTTTATCCATTTTTCTCTTTCCTAGGATATTTAAGGTGTAATGAAGTGGGGGTTCTTGTCAACAGAGCTGCCCTAAACTTTGGGGTGCCTGTGTCTTGCTGATTTTTAGTTTTCCCAATTTATACGCCCATGAGTGGAAGTGCCCTATGCTCTCCAAGCTGTGTTTTTTAGATGTTTCAGGACACACCGTACACTTCTCCCGAGTGGCTGTTGGCAATTTACATCCCGCCCATCAGCGAAGCAAGGCTCCCATTTCTCCATGGCCGGTCGTGCATTTCTGGTTTGGACACTTTTTTCCGCATGGCCCTTTTGCCCGCTGGGAAGCGAGACTTCTTTGGAGCACTGATTGGCCTTTCCAGGTTGCTTGGTTGGCCAAAAAGGGCGTATGCGTTTTTCCCTGAATATATTCAGGAAAAAACGCATATGCCCTTTTTGGCCAAGGGCATCATTGTCCACGTTTTGCCGCTTTTCATGTGCTTTCAAGGCGATTCGAATCTACCTCCTGAAATCTGTTTCCTGCAATTCTGCCTTGCTTTCAAAGCCTCTTCGTTGCCTTCCCTTAATATATTTGTGGACGAGAGGTATCATTTAAAACTCTGCAGGTTTGTGAATTGCAGTGCCCCTGAGCTCCATTTTTCAACTCGCTTTTTTGGGAGCTGGCCGCAAAAGCGCAGGATTGCTTCAGGCCGTCTTCTGGTTCTGGGGGGCAGGCTGAGCTTGTGCTTAATTCTTCTTCCTGATGGGAAAATAGAGTGACCTGTGCCTGTCCCAACACCTAGAGCTAGTCTCTCATTGGTTCCCCCTCTTCCCGTTCATCCTCAGGACAAATTGCAACCTGTACGGAACAGGAGGTTAAAGGTGCTGATTCTCCAAGGAGGGAGATGGCTAGTAAATCGGCTGGAAAGGCGAACCCGAGCAAAGGAGATGAGAAATGAGGTGCGTTTTAGAAACCTTTCCCGATCACACGGTGTACCATCTTCTGGGTTTCTCATGCCTGATTTCGATGTAGGAAGATGCCCTTGAACCTGGAGATTTGGGACCCATGGGATGGGTACCATGCAGTATTACTTGAAAGGGTCTGCGTTGGCTCACCCAACCTCACCGAACCTCTCTGCCCCAAGAGTGTCCACCCTTATGTCTCAATCAGCTGTGGGTCTAGATATGGTCAATCCAGGTTGCATCACAGCCCCTGAACGAATTTTGGAAGAATTTCTCTCTCTTTCACTGTCTTTGTTTCACGGGTTTTGAAAAGTAATTTATTTTTATAATGGGGTTTAGCTGCTTTTCACGGCTGTGTTTATGCCGCTTTACACCCCCTTGACTCACTTACAGAGAGATATCAATACATAGGTTTGAGGATTCTTACTAGTCAGATATATTCTTGTGCGGTGAATAGGGGGTGTTGAGTCCAGTTCACTGAAAAAGGAATAGGTCTTGTCTCTTACATATTGGGTTTATGGAACGGTATCGGAGCTAATTTGAAACCCTTGTTTTATGCATCACCCCACCTCACCTTTCCCGTTCAGCAGCCATAGTGTGTTTTCTAAACGTGTGACTCTGTTCTGTTTTGTAATTCAGTTCAAGTGTAGCCGTTTTTACATTCCCTCTCTAAGTGATATCTTATGATAAGTGTCTTTTTCTGTGTGACTTATTTCACTTAGAATCGTCATACCTAAATCCACTCATCGTGCTGCTACTAGCCTTATGACGTTGATTTCATGGCTGCGTGATATTCCATTGTACATGAGGACCACAACTTCTTTATCCATTTTTCTCTTTCCTAGGATATTTAAGGTGTAATGAAGTGGGGGTTCTTGTCAACAGAGCTGCCCTAAACTTTGGGGTGCCTGTGTCTTGCTGATTTTTGGTTTTCCCAATTTATACGCCCATGAGTGGAAGTGCCCTATGCTCTCCAAGCTGTGTTTTTTAGATGTTTCAGGACACACCGTACACTTCTCCCGAGTGGCTGTTGGCAATTTACATCCCGCCCATCAGCGAAGCAAGGCTCCCATTTCTCCATGGCCGGTCGTGCAGTTCTGGTTTGGACACTTTTTTCCGCATGGCCCTTTTGCCCGCTGGGAAGCCAGACTTCTTTGGAGCGCTGATTGGCCTTTCCAGGTTGCTTGGTTGGCCAAAAAGGGCGTATGCGTTTTTTCCTGCATATATTCAGGAAAAAACACATACGCCCTTTTTAGCCAAGGGCATCATTGTCCACGTTTTGCCGCTTTTCATGTGCTTTCAAGGCGATTCGAATCTACCTCCTGAAATCTGTTTCCTGCAATTCTGCCTTGCTTTCAAAGCCTCTTCGTTGCCTTCCCTTAATATATTTGTGGACGAGAGGTATCATTTAAAACTCTGCAGGTTTGTGAATTGCAGTGCCCCTGAGCTCCATTTTTCAACTCGCTTTTTTGGGAGCTGGCCCCAAAAGCGCAGGATTGCTTCAGGCCCTCTTCTGGTTCTGGGGGGCAGGCTGAGCTTGTGCTTAATTCTTCTTCCTGATGGGAAAATAGACTGACCTGTGCCTGTCCCAACACCTAGAGCTAGTCTCTCATTGGTTCCCCCTCTTCCCGTTCATCCTCAGGACAAATTGCAACCTGTACGGAACAGGAGGTTAAAGGTGCTGATTCTCCAAGGAGGGAGATGGCTAGTAAATTGGCTGGAATGGCGAACCCGAGCAAAGGAGATGAGAAATGAGGTGCGTTTTAGAAACCTTTCCCGATCACACGGTGTACCATCTTCTGGGTTTCTCATGCCTGATTTCGATGTATGAAGATGCCCTTGAACCTGGAGATTTGTGACTCATGGGATGGGTACCATGCAGTATTACTTGAAAGGGTCTGCGTTGGCTCACCCAACCTCACCGAACCTCTCAGCCCCAAGAGTGTCCACCCTTATGTCTCAATCAGCTGTGGGTCTAGATATGGTCAATCCAGGTTGCATCACAGCCCCTGAACGAATTTTGTAAGAATTTCTCTCTCTTTCACTGTCTTTGTTTCACGGGTTTTGAAAAGTAATTTATTTTTATAATGGGGTTTAGCTGCTTTTCACGGCTGTGTTTATGCCGCTTTGCACCCCCTTGACTCACTTACAGAGAGATATCAATACATAGCTTTGAAGATTCTTACTAGTCAGATATATTCTTGTGCGGTGAATAGGGGGTGTTGAGTCCAGTTCACTGAAAAAGGAATAGGTCTTGTCTCTTACATATTGGGTTTATGGAACGGTATCTGAGCTAATTTGAAACCCTTGTTTTATGCATCACCCCACCTCACCTTTCCCGTTCAGCAGCTATAGTGTGTTTTCTAAACGTGTGACTCTGTTCTGTTTTGTAATTCAGTTCAAGTGTAGCGGTTTTTACATTCCCTCTCTAAGTGATATCTTATGATAAGTGTCTTTTTCTGTGTGACTTATTTCACTTAGAATCGTCGTACCTAAATCCACTCATCGTGCTGCTACTAGCCTTATGACGTTGATTTCATGGCTGCGTGATATTCCATTGTACATGAGGACCACAACTTCTTTATCCATTTTTCTCTTTCCTAGGATATTTAAGGTGTAATGACGTGGGGGTTCTTGTCAACAGAGCAGCCCTAAACTTTGGGGTGCCTGTGTCTTGCTGATTTTTAGTTTTCCCAATTTATACGCCCATGAGTGGAAGTGCCCTATGCTCTCCAAGCTGTGTTTTTTAGATGTTTCAGGACACACCGTACACTTCTCCCGAGTGGCTGTTGGCAATTTACATCCCGCCCATCAGCGAAGCAAGGCTCCCATTTCTCCATGGCCGGTCGGGCAGTTCTGGTTTGGACACTTTTTTCCGCATGGCCCTTTTGCCCGCTGGGAAGCCAGACTTCTCTGGAGCGCTGATTGGCCTTTCCAGGTTGCTTGGTTGGCCAAAAAGGGCGTATGCGTTTTTTCCTGAATATATTCAGGAAAAAACGCATACGCCCTTTTTGGCCAAGGGCATCATTGTCCACGTTTTGACGCTTTTCATGTGCTTTCAAGGCGATTCGAATCTACCTCCTGAAATCTGTTTCCTGCAATTCTGCCTTGCTTTCAAAGCCTCTTCGTTGCCTTCCCTTAATATATTTGTGGACGAGAGGTATCATTTAAAACTCTGCAGGTTTGTGAATTGCAGTGCCCCTGAGCTCCATTTTTCAAATCGCTTTTTTGGGAGCTGGCCGCAAAAGCGCAGGATTGCTTCAGGCCCTCTTCTGGTTCTGGGGGGCAGGCTGAGCTTGTGCTTAATTCTTCTTCCTGATGGGAAAATAGAGTGACCTGTGCCTGTCCCAACACCTAGAGCTAGTCTCTCATTGGTTCCCCCTCTTCCCGTTCATCCTCAGGACAAATTGCAACCTGTACGGAACAGGAGGTTAAAGGTGCTGATTCTCCAAGGAGGGAGATGGCTAGTAAATCGGCTGGAATGGCGAACCCGAGCAAAGGAGATGAGAAATGAGGTGCGTTTTAGAAACCTTTCCCGATCACACGGTGTACCATCTTCTGGGTTTCTCATGCCTGATTTCGATGTAGGAAGATGCCCTTGAACCTGGAGATTTGGGACCCATGGGATGGGTACCATGCAGTATTACTTGAAAGGGTCTGCGTTGGCTCACCCAACCTCACCGAACCTCTCAGCCCCAAGAGTGTCCACCCTTATGTCTCAATCAGCTGTGGGTCAAGATATGGTCAATCCAGGTTGCATCACAGCCCCTGAACGAATTTTGGAAGAATTTCTCTCTCTTTCACTGTCTTTGTTTCACGGGTTTTGAAAAGTAATTTATTTTTATAATGGGGTTTAGCTGATTTTCACGGCTGTGTTTATGCCGCTTTACACCCCCTTGACTCACTTACAGAGAGATATCAATACATAGGTTTGAAGATTCTTACTAGTCAGATATATTCTTGTGCGGTGAATAGGGGGTGTTGAGTCCAGTTCACTGAAAAAGGAATAGGTCTTGTCTCTTACATATTGGGTTTATGGAACGGTATCTGAGCTAATTTGAAACCCTTGTTTTATGCATCACCCCACCTCACCTTTCCCGTTCAGCAGCTATAGTGTGTTTTCTAAACGTGTGACTCTGTTCTGTTTTGTAATTCAGTTCAAGTGTAGCGGTTTTTACATTCCCTCTCTAAGTGATATCTTATGATGAGTGTCTTTTTCTGTGTGACTTATTTCACTTAGAATCGTCGTACCTAAATCCACTCATCGTGCTGCTACTAGCCTTATGACGTTGATTTCATGGCTGCGTGATATTCCATTGTACATGAGGACCACAACTTCTTTATCCATTTTTCTCTTTCCTAGGATATTTAAGGTGTAATGACGTGGGGGTTCTTGTCAACAGAGCAGCCCTAAACTTTGGGGTGCCTGTGTCTTGCTGATTTTTAGTTTTCCCAATTTATACGCCCATGAGTGGAAGTGCCCTATGCTCTCCAAGCTGTGTTTTTTAGATGTTTCAGGACACACCGTACACTTCTCCCGAGTGGCTGTTGGCAATTTACATCCCGCCCATCAGCGAAGCAAGGCTCCCATTTCTCCATGGCCGGTCGTGCAGTTCTGGTTTGGACACTTTTTTCCGCATGGCCCTTTTGCCCGCTGGGAAGCGAGACTTCTTTGGAGCGCTGATTGGCCTTTCCAGGTTGCTTGGTTGCCCAAAAAGGGCGTATGCGTTTTTTCCTGAATATATTCAGGAAAAAACGCATACGCCCTTTTTGGCCAAGGGCATCATTGTCCACGTTTTGCCGCTTTTCATGTGCTTTCAAGGCGATTCGAATCTACCTCCTGAAATCTGTTTCCTGCAATTCTGCCTTGCTTTCAAAGCCTCTTCGTTGCCTTCCCTTAATATATTTGTGGACGAGAGGTATCATTTAAAACTCTGCAGGTTTGTGAATTGCAGTGCCCCTGAGCTCCATTTTTCAACTCGCTTTTTTGGGAGCTGGCCGCAAAAGCGCAGGATTGCTTCAGGCACTCTTCTGGTTCTGGGGGGCAGGCTGAGCTTGTGCTTAATTCTTCTTCCTGATGGGAAAATAGAGTGACCTATGCCTGTCCCAACACCTAGAGCTAGTCTCTCATTGGTTCCCCCTCTTCCCGTTCATCCTCAGGACAAATTGCAACCTGTACGGAACAGGAGGTTAAAGGTGCTGATTCTCCAAGGAGGGAGATGGCTAGTAAATCGGCTGGAAAGGCGAACCCGAGCCAAGGAGATGAGAAATGAGGTGCGTTTTAGAAACCTTTCCCGATCACACGGTGTACCATCTTCTGGGTTTCTCATGCCTGATTTCGATGTAGGAAGATGCCCTTGAACCTGGAGATTTGGGACCCATGGGATGGGTACCATGCAGTATTACTTGAAAGGGTCTGCGTTGGCTCACCCAACCTCACCGAACCTCTCTGCCCCAAGAGTGTCCACCCTTATGTCTCAATCAGCTGTGGGTCTAGATATGGTCAATCCAGGTTGCATCACAGCCCCTGAACGAATTTTGGAAGAATTTCTCTCTCTTTCACTGTCTTTGTTTCACGGGTTTTGAAAAGTAATTTATTTTTATAATGGGGTTTAGCTGCTTTTCACGGCTGTGTTTATGCCGCTTTACACCCCCTTGACTCACTTACAGAGAGATATCAATACATAGGTTTGAGGATTCTTACTACTCAGATATATTCTTGTGCGGTGAATAGGGGGTGTTGAGTCCAGTTCACTGAAAAAGGAATAGGTCTTGTCTCTTACATATTGGGTTTATGGAACGGTATCTGATCTAATTTGAAACCCTTGTTTTATGCATCACCCCACCTCACCTTTCCCGTTCAGCAGCCATAGTGTGTTTTCTAAACGTGTGACTCTGTTCTGTTTTGTAATTCAGTTCAAGTGTAGCGGTTTTTACATTCCCTCTCTAAGTGATATCTTATGATAAGTGTCTTTTTCTGTGTGACTTATTTCACTTAGAATCGTCATACCTAAATCCACTCATCGTGCTGCTACTAGCCATATGACGTTGATTTCATGGCTGCGTGATATTCCATTGTACATGAGGACCACAACTTCTTTATCCATTTTTCTCTTTCCTAGGATATTTAAGGTGTAATGAAGTGGGGGTTCTTGTCAACAGAGCAGCCCTAATCTTTGGGGTGCCTGTGTCTTGCTGATTTTTGGTTTTCCCAATTTATACGCCCATGAGTGGAAGTGCCCTATGCTCTCCAAGCTGTGTTTTTTAGATGTTTCAGGACACACCGTACACTTCTCCCGAGTGGCTGTTGGCAATTTACATCCCGCCCATCAGCGAAGCAAGGCTCCCATTTCTCCATGGCCGGTCGTGCAGTTCTGGTTTGGACACTTTTTTCCGCATGGCCCTTTTGCCCGCTGGGAAGCGAGACTTCTTTGGAGCGCTGATTGGCCTTTCCAGGTTGCTTGGTTGCCCAAAAAGGGCGTATGCGTTTTTTCCTGAATATATTCAGGAAAAAACGCATACGCCCTTTTTGGCCAAGGGCATCATTGTCCACGTTTTGCCGCTTTTCATGTGCTTTCAAGGCGATTCGAATCTACCTCCTGAAATCTGTTTCCTGCAATTCTGCCTTGCTTTCAAAGCCTCTTCGTTGCCTTCCCTTAATATATTTGTGGACGAGAGGTATCATTTAAAACTCTGCAGGTTTGTGAATTGCAGTGCCCCTGAGCTCCATTTTTCAACTCGCTTTTTTGGGAGCTGGCCGCAAAAGCGCAGGATTGCTTCAGGCACTCTTCTGGTTCTGGGGGGCAGGCTGAGCTTGTGCTTAATTCTTCTTCCTGATGGGAAAATAGAGTGACCTATGCCTGTCCCAACACCTAGAGCTAGTCTCTCATTGGTTCCCCCTCTTCCCGTTCATCCTCAGGACAAATTGCAACCTGTACGGAACAGGAGGTTAAAGGTGCTGATTCTCCAAGGAGGGAGATGGCTAGTAAATCGGCTGGAAAGGCGAACCCGAGCCAAGGAGATGAGAAATGAGGTGCGTTTTAGAAACCTTTCCCGATCACACGGTGTACCATCTTCTGGGTTTCTCATGCCTGATTTCGATGTAGGAAGATGCCCTTGAACCTGGAGATTTGGGACCCATGGGATGGGTACCATGCAGTATTACTTGAAAGGGTCTGCGTTGGCTCACCCAACCTCACCGAACCTCTCTGCCCCAAGAGTGTCCACCCTTATGTCTCAATCAGCTGTGGGTCTAGATATGGTCAATCCAGGTTGCATCACAGCCCCTGAACGAATTTTGGAAGAATTTCTCTCTCTTTCACTGTCTTTGTTTCACGGGTTTTGAAAAGTAATTTATTTTTATAATGGGGTTTAGCTGCTTTTCACGGCTGTGTTTATGCCGCTTTACACCCCCTTGACTCACTTACAGAGAGATATCAATACATAGGTTTGAGGATTCTTACTACTCAGATATATTCTTGTGCGGTGAATAGGGGGTGTTGAGTCCAGTTCACTGAAAAAGGAATAGGTCTTGTCTCTTACATATTGGGTTTATGGAACGGTATCTGATCTAATTTGAAACCCTTGTTTTATGCATCACCCCACCTCACCTTTCCCGTTCAGCAGCCATAGTGTGTTTTCTAAACGTGTGACTCTGTTCTGTTTTGTAATTCAGTTCAAGTGTAGCGGTTTTTACATTCCCTCTCTAAGTGATATCTTATGATAAGTGTCTTTTTCTGTGTGACTTATTTCACTTAGAATCGTCATACCTAAATCCACTCATCGTGCTGCTACTAGCCATATGACGTTGATTTCATGGCTGCGTGATATTCCATTGTACATGAGGACCACAACTTCTTTATCCATTTTTCTCTTTCCTAGGATATTTAAGGTGTAATGAAGTGGGGGTTCTTGTCAACAGAGCAGCCCTAATCTTTGGGGTGCCTGTGTCTTGCTGATTTTTGGTTTTCCCAATTTATACGCCCATGAGTGGAAGTGCCCTATGCTCTCCAAGCTGTGTTTTTTAGATGTTTCAGGACACACCGTACACTTCTCCCGAGTGGCTGTTGGCAATTTACATCCCGCCCATCAGCGAAGCAAGGCTCCCATTTCTCCATGGCCGGTCGTGCAGTTCTGGTTTGGACACTTTTTTCCGCATGGCCCTTTTGCCCGCTGGGAAGCGAGACTTCTTTGGAGCGCTGATTGGCCTTTCCAGGTTGCTTGGTTGCCCAAAAAGGGCGTATGCGTTTTTTCCTGAATATATTCAGGAAAAAACGCATACGCCCTTTTTGGCCAAGGGCATCATTGTCCACGTTTTGCCGCTTTTCATGTGCTTTCAAGGCGATTCGAATCTACCTCCTGAAATCTGTTTCCTGCAATTCTGCCTTGCTTTCAAAGCCTCTTCGTTGCCTTCCCTTAATATATTTGTGGACGAGAGGTATCATTTAAAACTCTGCAGGTTTGTGAATTGCAGTGCCCCTGAGCTCCATTTTTCAACTCGCTTTTTTGGGAGCTGGCCGCAAAAGCGCAGGATTGCTTCAGGCACTCTTCTGGTTCTGGGGGGCAGGCTGAGCTTGTGCTTAATTCTTCTTCCTGATGGGAAAATAGAGTGACCTATGCCTGTCCCAACACCTAGAGCTAGTCTCTCATTGGTTCCCCCTCTTCCCGTTCATCCTCAGGACAAATTGCAACCTGTACGGAACAGGAGGTTAAAGGTGCTGATTCTCCAAGGAGGGAGATGGCTAGTAAATCGGCTGGAAAGGCGAACCCGAGCCAAGGAGATGAGAAATGAGGTGCGTTTTAGAAACCTTTCCCGATCACACGGTGTACCATCTTCTGGGTTTCTCATGCCTGATTTCGATGTAGGAAGATGCCCTTGAACCTGGAGATTTGGGACCCATGGGATGGGTACCATGCAGTATTACTTGAAAGGGTCTGCGTTGGCTCACCCAACCTCACCGAACCTCTCTGCCCCAAGAGTGTCCACCCTTATGTCTCAATCAGCTGTGGGTCTAGATATGGTCAATCCAGGTTGCATCACAGCCCCTGAACGAATTTTGGAAGAATTTCTCTCTCTTTCACTGTCTTTGTTTCACGGGTTTTGAAAAGTAATTTATTTTTATAATGGGGTTTAGCTGCTTTTCACGGCTGTGTTTATGCCGCTTTACACCCCCTTGACTCACTTACAGAGAGATATCAATACATAGGTTTGAGGATTCTTACTACTCAGATATATTCTTGTGCGGTGAATAGGGGGTGTTGAGTCCAGTTCACTGAAAAAGGAATAGGTCTTGTCTCTTACATATTGGGTTTATGGAACGGTATCGGAGCTAATTTGAAACCCTTGTTTTATGCATCACCCCACCTCACCTTTCCTGTTCAGCAGCCATAGTGTGTTTTCTAAACGTGTGACTCTGTTCTGTTTTGTAATTCAGTTCAAGTGTAGCGGTTTTTACATTCCCTCTCTAAGTGATATCTTATGATAAGTGTCTTTTTCTGTGTGACTTATTTCACTTAGAATCGTCATACCTAAATCCACTCATCGTGCTGCTACTAGCCATATGACGTTGATTTCATGGCTGCGTGATATTCCATTGTACATGAGGACCACAACTTCTTTATCCATTTTTCTCTTTCCTAGGATATTTAAGGTGTAATGAAGTGGGGGTTCTTGTCAACAGAGCAGCCCTAATCTTTGGGGTGCCTGTGTCTTGCTGATTTTTGGTTTTCCCAATTTATACGCCCATGAGTGGAAGTGCCCTATGCTCTCCAAGCTGTGTTTTTTAGATGTTTCAGGACACACCGTACACTTCTCCAGAGTGGCTGTTGGCAATTTACATCCCGCCCATCAGCGAAGCAAGGCTCCTATTTCTCCATGGCCGGTCGTGCAGTTCTGGTTTGGACACTTTTTTCCGCATGGCCCTTTTGCCCGCTGGGAAGCCAGACTTCTTTGGAGCGCTGATTGGCCTTTCCAGGTTGCTTGGTTGCCCAAAAAGGGCGTATGCGTTTTTTCCTGAATATATTCAGGAAAAAACGCATACGCCCTTTTTGGCCAAGGGCATCATTGTCCACGTTTTGCCGCTTTTCATGTGCTTTCAAGGCGATTCGAATCTACCTCCTGAAATCTGTTTCCTGCAATTCTGCCTTGCTTTCAAAGCCTCTTCGTTGCCTTCCCTTAATATATTTGTGGACGAGAGGTATCATTTAAAACTCTGCAGGTTTGAGAATTGCAGTGCCCCTGAGCTCCATTTTTCAACTCGCTTTTTTGGGAGCTGGCCGCAAAAGCGCAGGATTGCTTCAGGCCCTCTTCTGGTTCTGGGGGGCAGGCTGAGCTTGTGCTTAATTCTTCTTCCTGATGGGAAAATAGAGTGACCTGTGCCTGTCCCAACACCTAGAGCTAGTCTCTCATTGGTTCCCCCTCTTCCCGTTCATCCTCAGGACAAATTGCAACCTGTACGGAACAGGAGGTTAAAGGTGCTGATTCTCCAAGGAGGGAGATGGCTAGTAAATCGGCTGGAATGGCGAACCCGAGCAAAGGAGATGAGAAATGAGGTGCGTTTTAGAAACCTTTCCAGATCACACGGTGTACCATCTTCTGGGTTTCTCATGCCTGATTTCGATGTATGAAGATGCCCTTGAACCTGGAGATTTGGGACCCATGGGATGGGTACCATGCAGTATTACTTGAAAGGGTCTGCGTTGGCTGACCCAACCTCACCGAACCTCTCAGCCCCAAGAGTGTCCACCCTTATGTCTCAATCAGCTGTGGGTCTAGATATGGTCAATCCAGGTTGCATCACAGCCCCTGAACGAATTTTGGAAGAATTTCTCTCTCTTTCACTGTCTTTGTTTCACGGGTTTTGAAAAGTAATTTATTTTTATAATGGGGTTTAGCTGCTTTTCACGGCTGTGTTTATTCCGCTTTACACCCCCTTGACTCACTTACAGAGAGATATCAATACATAGGTTTGAAGATTCTTACTAGTCAGATATATTCTTGTGCGGTGAATAGGGGGTGTTGAGTCCAGTTCACTGAAAAAGGAATAGGTCTTGTCTCTTACATATTGGGTTTATGGAACGGTATCGGAGCTAATTTGAAAGCCTTGTTTTATGCATCACCCCACCTCACCTTTCCCGTTCAGCAGCTATAGTGTGTTTTCTAAACGTGTGACTCTGTTCTGTTTTGTAATTCAGTTCAAGTGTAGCGGTTTTTACATTCCCTCTCTAAGTGATATCTTATGATAAGTGTCTTTTTCTGTGTGACTTATTTCACTTAGAATCGTCGTACCTAAATCCACTCATCGTGCTGCTACTAGCCTTATGACGTTGATTTCATGGCTGCGTGATATTCCATTGTACATGAGGACCACAACTTCTTTATCCATTTTTCTCTTTCCTAGGATATTTAAGGTGTAATGACGTGGGGGTTCTTGTCAACAGAGCAGCCCTAAACTTTGGGGTGCCTGTGTCTTGCTGATTTTTAGTTTTCCCAATTTATACGCCCATGAGTGGAAGTGCCCTATGCTCTCCAAGCTGTGTTTTTTAGATGTTTCAGGACACACCGTACACTTCTCCCGAGTGGCTGTTGGCAATTTACATCCCGCCCATCAGCGAAGCAAGGCTCCCATTTCTCCATGGCCGGTCGTGCAGTTCTGGTTTGGACACTTTTTTCCGCATGGCCCTTTTGCCCGCTGGGAAGCGAGACTTCTTTGGAGCGCTGATTGGCCTTTCCAGGTTGCTTGGTTGCCCAAAAAGGGCGTATGCGTTTTTTCCTGAATATATTCAGGAAAAAACGCATACGCCCTTTTTGGCCAAGGGCATCATTGTCCACGTTTTGCCGCTTTTCATGTGCTTTCAAGGCGATTCGAATCTACCTCCTGAAATCTGTTTCCTGCAATTCTGCCTTGCTTTCAAAGCCTCTTCGTTGCCTTCCCTTAATATATTTGTGGACGAGAGGTATCATTTAAAACTCTGCAGGTTTGTGAATTGCAGTGCCCCTGAGCTCCATTTTTCAACTCGCTTTTTTGGGAGCTGGCCCCAAAAGCGCAGGATTGCTTCAGGCCCTCTTCTGGTTCTGGGGGGCAGGCTGAGCTTGTGCTTAATTCTTCTTCCTGATGGGAAAATAGAGTGACCTGTGCCTGTCCCAACACCTAGAGCTAGTCTCTCATTGGTTCCCCCTCTTCCCGTTCATCCTCAGGACAAATTGCAACCTGTACGGAACAGGAGGTTAAAGGTGCTGATTCTCCAAGGAGGGAGATGGCTAGTAAATTGGCTGGAATGGCGAACCCGAGCAAAGGAGATGAGAAATGAGGTGCGTTTTAGAAACCTTTCCAGATCACACGGTGTACCATCTTCTGGGTTTCTCATGCCTGATTTCGATGTATGAAGATGCCCTTGAACCTGGAGATTTGTGACCCATGGGATGGGTACCATGCAATATTACTTGAAAGGGTCTGCGTTGGCTCACCCAACCTCACCGAACCTCTCAGCCCCAAGAGTGTCCACCCTTATGTCTCAATCAGCTGTGGGTCTAGATATGGTCAATCCAGGTTGCATCACAGCCCCTGAACGAATTTTGGAAGAATTTCTCTCTCTTTCACTGTCTTTGTTTCACGGGTTTTGAAAAGTAATTTATTTTTATAATGGGGTTTAGCTGCTTTTCACGGCTGTGTTTATGCCGCTTTACACCCCCTTGACTCACTTACAGAGAGATATCAATACATAGGTTTGAAGATTCTTACTAGTCAGATATATTCTTGTGCGGTGAATAGGGGGTGTTGAGTCCAGTTCACTGAAAAAGGAATAGGTCTTGTCTCTTACATATTGGGTTTATGGAACGGTATCTGAGCTAATTTGAAACCCTTGTTTTATGCATCACCCCACCTCACCTTTCCCGTTCAGCAGCTATAGTGTGTTTTCTAAACGTGTGACTCTGTTCTGTTTTGTAATTCAGTTCAAGTGTAGCGGTTTTTACATTCCCTCTCTAAGTGATATCTTATGATAAGTGTCTTTTTCTGTGTGACTTATTTCACTTAGAATCGTCGTACCTAAATCCACTCATCGTGCTGCTACTAGCCTTATGACGTTGATTTCATGGCTGCGTGATATTCCATTGTACATGAGGACCACAACTTCTTTATCCATTTTTCTCTTTCCTAGGATATTTAAGGTGTAATGACGTGGGGGTTCTTGTCAACAGAGCAGCCCTAAACTTTGGGGTGCCTGTGTCTTGCTGATTTTTAGTTTTCCCAATTTATACGCCCATGAGTGGAAGTGCCCTATGCTCTCCAAGCTGTGTTTTTTAGATGTTTCAGGACACACCGTACACTTCTCCCGAGTGGCTGTTGGCAATTTACATCCCGCCCATCAGCGAAGCAAGGCTCCTATTTCTCCATGGCCGGTCGTGCAGTTCTGGTTTGGACACTTTTTTCCGCATGGCCCTTTTGCCCGCTGGGAAGCGAGACTTCTTTGGAGCGCTGATTGGCCTTTCCAGGTTGCTTGGTTGCCCAAAAAGGGCGTATGCGTTTTTTCCTGAATATATTCAGGAAAAAACGCATACGCCCTTTTTGGCCAAGGGCATCATTGTCCACGTTTTGCCGCTTTTCATGTGCTTTCAAGGCGATTCGAATCTACCTCCTGAAATCTGTTTCCTGCAATTCTGCCTTGCTTTCAAAGCCTCTTCGTTGCCTTCCCTTAATATATTTGTGGACGAGAGGTATCATTGAAAACTCTGCAGGTTTGTGAATTGCAGTGCCCCTGAGCTCCATTTTTCAACTCGCTTTTTTGGGAGCTGGCCGCAAAAGCGCAGGATTGCTTCAGGCACTCTTCTGGTTCTGGGGGGCAGGCTGAGCTTGTGCTTAATTCTTCTTCCTGATGGGAAAATAGAGTGACCTATGCCTGTCCCAACACCTAGAGCTAGTCTCTCATTGGTTCCCCCTCTTCCCGTTCATCCTCAGGACAAATTGCAACCTGTACGGAACAGGAGGTTAAAGGTGCTGATTCTCCAAGGAGGGAGATGGCTAGTAAATCGGCTGGAAAGGCGAACCCGAGCCAAGGAGATGAGAAATGAGGTGCGTTTTAGAAACCTTTCCCGATCACACGGTGTACCATCTTCTGGGTTTCTCATGCCTGATTTCGATGTAGGAAGATGCCCTTGAACCTGGAGATTTGGGACCCATGGGATGGGTACCATGCAGTATTACTTGAAAGGGTCTGCGTTGGCTCACCCAACCTCACCGAACCTCTCTGCCCCAAGAGTGTCCACCCTTATGTCTCAATCAGCTGTGGGTCTAGATATGGTCAATCCAGGTTGCATCACAGCCCCTGAACGAATTTTGGAAGAATTTCTCTCTCTTTCACTGTCTTTGTTTCACGGGTTTTGAAAAGTAATTTATTTTTATAATGGGGTTTAGCTGCTTTTCACGGCTGTGTTTATGCCGCTTTACACCCCCTTGACTCACTTACAGAGAGATATCAATACATAGGTTTGAGGATTCTTACTACTCAGATATATTCTTGTGCGGTGAATAGGGGGTGTTGAGTCCAGTTCACTGAAAAAGGAATAGGTCTTGTCTCTTACATATTGGGTTTATGGAACGGTATCGGAGCTAATTTGAAACCCTTGTTTTATGCATCACCCCACCTCACCTTTCCTGTTCAGCAGCCATAGTGTGTTTTCTAAACGTGTGACTCTGTTCTGTTTTGTAATTCAGTTCAAGTGTAGCGGTTTTTACATTCCCTCTCTAAGTGATATCTTATGATAAGTGTCTTTTTCTGTGTGACTTATTTCACTTAGAATCGTCATACCTAAATCCACTCATCGTGCTGCTACTAGCCATATGACGTTGATTTCATGGCTGCGTGATATTCCATTGTACATGAGGACCACAACTTCTTTATCCATTTTTCTCTTTCCTAGGATATTTAAGGTGTAATGAAGTGGGGGTTCTTGTCAACAGAGCAGCCCTAATCTTTGGGGTGCCTGTGTCTTGCTGATTTTTGGTTTTCCCAATTTATACGCCCATGAGTGGAAGTGCCCTATGCTCTCCAAGCTGTGTTTTTTAGATGTTTCAGGACACACCGTACACTTCTCCCGAGTGGCTGTTGGCAATTTACATCCCGCCCATCAGCGAAGCAAGGCTCCTATTTCTCCATGGCCGGTCGTGCAGTTCTGGTTTGGACACTTTTTTCCGCATGGCCCTTTTGCCCGCTGGGAAGCCAGACTTCTTTGGAGCGCTGATTGGCCTTTCCAGGTTGCTTGGTTGCCCAAAAAGGGCGTATGCGTTTTTTCCTGAATATATTCAGGAAAAAACGCATACGCCCTTTTTGGCCAAGGGCATCATTGTCCACGTTTTGCCGCTTTTCATGTGCTTTCAAGGCGATTCGAATCTACCTCCTGAAATCTGTTTCCTGCAATTCTGCCTTGCTTTCAAAGCCTCTTCGTTGCCTTCCCTTAATATATTTGTGGACGAGAGGTATCATTTAAAACTCTGCAGGTTTGTGAATTGCAGTGCCCCTGAGCTCCATTTTTCAACTCGCTTTTTTGGGAGCTGGCCGCAAAAGCGCAGGATTGCTTCAGGCCCTCTTCTGGTTCTGGGGGGCAGGCTGAGCTTGTGCTTAATTCTTCTTCCTGATGGGAAAATAGAGTGACCTGTGCCTGTCCCAACACCTAGAGCTAGTCTCTCATTGGTTCCCCCTCTTCCCGTTCATCCTCAGGACAAATTGCAACCTGTACGGAACAGGAGGTTAAAGGTGCTGATTCTCCAAGGAGGGAGATGGCTAGTAAATCGGCTGGAATGGCGAACCCGAGCAAAGGAGATGAGAAATGAGGTGCGTTTTAGAAACCTTTCCAGATCACACGGTGTACCATCTTCTGGGTTTCTCATGCCTGATTTCGATGTATGAAGATGCCCTTGAACCTGGAGATTTGGGACCCATGGGATGGGTACCATGCAGTATTACTTGAAAGGGTCTGCGTTGGCTGACCCAACCTCACCGAACCTCTCAGCCCCAAGAGTGTCCACCCTTATGTCTCAATCAGCTGTGGGTCTAGATATGGTCAATCCAGGTTGCATCACAGCCCCTGAACGAATTTTGGAAGAATTTCTCTCTCTTTCACTGTCTTTGTTTCACGGGTTTTGAAAAGTAATTTATTTTTATAATGGGGTTTAGCTGCTTTTCACGGCTGTGTTTATTCCGCTTTACACCCCCTTGACTCACTTACAGAGAGATATCAATACATAGGTTTGAAGATTCTTACTAGTCAGATATATTCTTGTGCGGTGAATAGGGGGTGTTGAGTCCAGTTCACTGAAAAAGGAATAGGTCTTGTCTCTTACATATTGGGTTTATGGAACGGTATCTGAGCTAATTTGAAACCCTTGTTTTATGCATCACCCCACCTCACCTTTCCCGTTCAGCAGCTATAGTGTGTTTTCTAAACGTGTGACTCTGTTCTGTTTTGTAATTCAGTTCAAGTGTAGCGGTTTTTACATTCCCTCTCTAAGTGATATCTTATGATAAGTGTCTTTTTCTGTGTGACTTATTTCACTTAGAATCGTCGTACCTAAATCCACTCATCGTGCTGCTACTAGCCTTATGACGTTGATTTCATGGCTGAGTGATATTCCATTGTACATGAGGACCACAACTTCTTTATCCATTTTTCTCTTTCCTAGGATATTTAAGGTGTAATGACGTGGGGGTTCTTGTCAACAGAGCAGCCCTAAACTTTGGGGTGCCTGTGTCTTGCTGATTTTTAGTTTTCCCAATTTATACGCCCATGAGTGGAAGTGCCCTATGCTCTCCAAGCTGTGTTTTTTAGATGTTTCAGGACACACCGTACACTTCTCCCGAGTGGCTGTTGGCAATTTACATCCCGCCCATCAGCGAAGCAAGGCTCCCATTTCTCCATGGCCGGTCGTGCAGTTCTGGTTTGGACACTTTTTTCCGCATGGCCCTTTTGCCCGCTGGGAAGCGAGACTTCTTTGGAGCGCTGATTGGCCTTTCCAGGTTGCTTGGTTGCCCAAAAAGGGCGTATGCGTTTTTTCCTGAATATATTCAGGAAAAAACGCATACGCCCTTTTTGGCCAAGGGCATCATTGTCCACGTTTTGCCGCTTTTCATGTGCTTTCAAGGCGATTCGAATCTACCTCCTGAAATCTGTTTCCTGCAATTCTGCCTTGCTTTCAAAGCCTCTTCGTTGCCTTCCCTTAATATATTTGTGGACGAGAGGTATCATTTAAAACTCTGCAGGTTTGTGAATTGCAGTGCCCCTGTGCTCCATTTTTCAACTCGCTTTTTTGGGAGCTGGCCGCAAAAGCGCAGGATTGCTTCAGGCCCTCTTCTGGTTCTGGGGGGCAGGCTGCGCTTGTGCTTAATTCTTCTTCCTGATGGGAAACTAGAGTGACCTGTGCCTGTCCCAACACCTAGAGCTAGTCTCTCATTGGTTCCCCCTCTTCCCGTTCATCCTCAGGACAAATTGCAACCTGTACGGAACAGGAGGTTAAAGGTGCTGATTCTCCAAGGAGGGAGATGGCTAGTAAATCGGCTGGAATGGCGAACCCGAGCAAAGGAGATGAGAAATGAGGTGCGTTTTAGAAACCTTTCCCGATCACACGGTGTACCATCTTCTGGGTTTCTCATGCCTGTTTTCGATGTAGGAAGATGCCCTTGAACCTGGAGATTTGGGACCCATGGGATGGGTACCATGCAGTATTACTTGAAAGGGTCTGCGTTGGCTCACCCAACCTCACCGAACCTCTCAGCCCCAAGAGTGTCCACCCTTATGTCTCAATCAGCTGTGGGTCTAGATATGGTCAATCCAGGTTGCATCACAGCCCCTGAACGAATTTTGGAAGAATTTCTCTCTCTTTCACTGTCTTTGTTTCACGGGTTTTGAAAAGTAATTTATTTTTATAATGGGGTTTAGCTGCTTTTCACGGCTGTGTTTATGCCGCTTTACACCCCCTTGACTCACTTACAGAGAGATATCAATACATAGGTTTGAAGATTCTTACTAGTCAGATATATTCTTGTGCGGTGAATAGGGGGTGTTGAGTCCAGTTCACTGAAAAAGGAATAGGTCTTGTCTCTTACATATTGGGTTTATGGAACGGTATCTGAGCTAATTTGAAACCCTTGTTTTATGCATCACCCCACCTCACCTTTCCCGTTCAGCAGCCATAGTGTGTTTTCTAAACGTGTGACTCTGTTCTGTTTTGTAATTCAGTTCAAGTGTAGCGGTTTTTACATTCCCTCTCTAAGTGATATCTTATGATAAGTGTCTTTTTCTGTGTGACTTATTTCACTTAGAATCGTCGTACCTAAATCCACTCATCGTGCTGCTACTAGCCTTATGACGTTGATTTCATGGCTGCGTGATATTCCGTTGTACATGAGGACCACAACTTCTTTATCCATTTTTCTCTTTCCTAGGATATTTAAGGTGTAATGACGTGGGGGTTCTTGTCAACAGAGCAGCCCTAAACTTTGGGGTGCCTGTGTCTTGCTGATTTTTAGTTTTCCCATTTTATATGCCCATGAGTGGAAGTGCCCTATGCTCTCCAAGCTGTGTTTTTTAGATGTTTCAGGACACACCGTACACTTCTCCCGAGTGGCTGTTGGCAATTTACATCCCGCCCATCAGCGAAGCAAGGCTCCCATTTCTCCATGGCCGGTCGTGCAGTTCTGGTTTGGACACTTTTATCCGCATGGCCCTTTTGCCCGCTGGGAAGCGAGACTTCTTTGGAGCGCTGATTGGCCTTTCCAGGTTGCTTGGTTGCCCAAAAAGGGCGTATGCGTTTTTTCCTGAATATATTCAGGAAAAAACGCATACGCCCTTTTTGGCCAAGGGCATCATTGTCCACGTTTTGCCGCTTTTCATGTGCTTTCAAGGCGATTCGAATCTACCTCCTGAAATCTGTTTCCTGCAATTCTGCCTTGCTGTCAAAGCCTCTTCGTTGCCTTCCCTTAATATATTTGTGGACGAGAGGTATCATTTAAAACTCTGCAGGTTTGTGAATTGCAGTGCCCCTGAGCTCCATTTTTCAACTCGCTTTTTTGGGAGCTGGCCGCAAAAGCGCAGGATTGCTTCAGGCCCTCTTCTGGTTCTGGGGGGCAGGCTGAGCTTGTGCTTAATTCTTCTTCCTGATGGGAAACTAGAGTGACCTGTGCCTGTCCCAACACCTAGAGCTAGTCTCTCATTGGTTCCCCCTCTTCCCGTTCATCCTCAGGACAAATTGCAACCTGTACGGAACAGGAGGTTAAAGGTGCTGATTCTCCAAGGAGGGAGATGGCTAGTAAATCGGCTGGAAAGGCGAACCCGAGCAAAGGAGATGAGAAATGAGGTGCGTTTTAGAAACCTTTCCCGATCACACGGTGTACCATCTTCTGGGTTTCTCATGCCTGATTTCGATGTAGGAAGATGCCCTTGAACCTGGAGATTTGGGACCCATGGGATGGGTACCATGCAGTATTACTTGAAAGGGTCTGCGTTGGCTCACCCAACCTCACCGAACCTCTCTGCCCCAAGAGTGTCCACCCTTATGTCTCAATCAGCTGTGGGTCTAGATATGGTCAATCCAGGTTGCATCACAGCCCCTGAACGAATTTTGGAAGAATTTCTCTCTCTTTCACTGTCTTTGTTTCACGGGTTTTGAAAAGTAATTTATTTTTATAATGGGGTTTAGCTGCTTTTCACGGCTGTGTTTATGCCGCTTTACACCCCCTTGACTCACTTACAGAGAGATATCAATACATAGGTTTGAGGATTCTTACTAGTCAGATATATTCTTGTGCGGTGAATAGGGGGTGTTGAGTCCAGTTCACTGAAAAAGGAATAGGTCTTGTCTCTTACATATTTGGTTTATGGAACGGTATCGGAGCTAATTTGAAACCCTTGTTTTATGCATCACCCCACCTCACCTTTCCCGTTCAGCAGCCATAGTGTGTTTTCTAAACGTGTGACTCTGTTCTGTTTTGTAATTCAGTTCAAGTGTAGCGGTTTTTACATTCCCTCTCTAAGTGATATCTTATGATAAGTGTCTTTTTCTGTGTGACTTATTTCACTTAGAATCGTCGTACCTAAATCCACTCATCGTGCTGCTACTAGCCATATGACGTTGATTTCATGGCTGCGTGATATTCCATTGTACATGAGGACCACAACTTCTTTATCCATTTTTCTCTTTCCTAGGATATTTAAGGTGTAATGAAGTGGGGGTTCTTGTCAACAGAGCAGCCCTAATCTTTGGGGTGCCTGTGTCTTGCTGATTTTTGGTTTTCCCAATTTATACGCCCATGAGTGGAAGTGCCCTGTGCTCTCCAAGCTGTGTTTTTTAGATGTTTCAGGACACACCGTACACTTCTCCCGAGTGGCTGTTGGCAATTTACATCCCGCCCATCAGCGAAGCAAGGCTCCTATTTCTCCATGGCCGGTCGTGCAGTTCTGGTTCGGACACTTTTTTCCGCATGGCCCTTTTGCCCGCTGGGAAGCCAGACTTCTTTGGAGCGCTGATTGGCCTTTCCAGGTTGCTTGGTTGCCCAAAAAGGGCGTATGCGTTTTTTCCTGAATATATTCAGGAAAAAACGCATACGCCCTTTTTGGCCAAGGGCATCATTGTCCACGTTTTGCCGCTTTTCATGTGCTTTCAAGGCGATTCGAATCTACCTCCTGAAATCTGTTTCCTGCAATTCTGCCTTGCTTTCAAAGCCTCTTCGTTGCCTTCCCTTAATATATTTGTGGACGAGAGGTATCATTTAAAACTCTGCAGGTTTGTGAATTGCAGTGCCCCTGAGCTCCATTTTTCAACTCGCTTTTTTGGGAGCTGGCCGCAAAAGCGCAGGATTGCTTCAGGCCCTCTTCTGGTTCTGGGGGGCAGGCTGAGCTTGTGCTTAATTCTTCTTCCTGATGGGAAAATAGAGTGACCTGTGCCTGTCCCAACACCTAGAGCTAGTCTCTCATTGGTTCCCCCTCTTCCCGTTCATCCTCAGGACAAATTGCAACCTGTACGGAACAGGAGGTTAAAGGTGCTGATTCTCCAAGGAGGGAGATGGCTAGTAAATCGGCTGGAATGGCGAACCCGAGCAAAGGAGATGAGAAATGAGGTGCGTTTTAGAAACCTTTCCAGATCACACGGTGTACCATCTTCTGGGTTTCTCATGCCTGATTTCGATGTAGGAAGATGCCCTTGAACCTGGAGATTTGGGACCCATGGGATGGGTACCATGCAGTATTACTTGAAAGGGTCTGCGTTGGCTGACCCAACCTCACCGAACCTCTCAGCCCCAAGAGTGTCCACCCTTATGTCTCAATCAGCTGTGGGTCTAGATATGGTCAATCCAGGTTGCATCACAGCCCCTGAACGAATTTTGGAAGAATTTCTCTCTCTTTCACTGTCTTTGTTTCACGGGTTTTGAAAAGTAATTTATTTTTATAATGGGGTTTAGCTGCTTTTCACGGCTGTGTTTATGCCGCTTTACACCCCCTTGACTCACTTACAGAGAGATATCAATACATAGGTTTGAAGATTCTTACTAGTCAGATATATTCTTGTGCGGTGAATAGGGGGTGTTGAGTCCAGTTCACTGAAAAAGGAATAGGTCTTGTCTCTTACATATTGGGTTTATGGAACGGTATCTGAGCTAATTTGAAACCCTTGTTTTATGCATCACCCCACCTCACCTTTCCCGTTCAGCAGCTATAGTGTGTTTTCTAAACGTGTGACTCTGTTCTGTTTTGTAATTCAGTTCAAGTGTAGCGGTTTTTACATTCCCTCTCTAAGTGATATCTTATGATAAGTGTCTTTTTCTGTGTGACTTATTTCACTTAGAATCGTCGTACCTAAATCCACTCATCGTGCTGCTACTAGCCTTATGACGTTGATTTCATGGCTGCGTGATATTCCATTGTACATGAGGACCACAACTTCTTTATCCATTTTTCTCTTTCCTAGGATATTTAAGGTGTAATGACATGGGGGTTCTTGTCAACAGAGCAGCCCTAAACTTTGGGGTGCCTGTGTCTTGCTGATTTTTAGTTTTCCCAATTTATACGCCCATGAGTGGAAGTGCCCTATGCTCTCCAAGCTGTGTTTTTAGATGTTTCAGGACACACCGTACACTTCTCCCGAGTGGCTGTTGGCAATTTACATCCCGCCCATCAGCGAAGCAAGGCTCCCATTTCTCCATGGCCGGTCGTGCAGTTCTGGTTTGGACACTTTTTTCCGCATGGCCCTTTTGCCCGCTGGGAAGCGAGACTTCTTTGGAGCGCTGATTGGCCTTTCCAGGTTGCTTGGTTGCCCAAAAAGGGCGTATGCGTTTTTTCCTGAATATATTCAGGAAAAAACGCATACGCCCTTTTTGGCCAAGGGCATCATTGTCCACGTTTTGCCGCTTTTCATGTGCTTTCAAGGCGATTCGAATCTACCTCCTGAAATCTGTTTCCTGCAATTCTGCCTTGCTTTCAAAGCCTCTTCGTTGCCTTCCCTTAATATATTTGTGGACGAGAGGTATCATTTAAAACTCTGCAGGTTTGTGAATTGCAGTGCCCCTGTGCTCCATTTTTCAACTCGCTTTTTTGGGAGCTGGCCGCAAAAGCGCAGGATTGCTTCAGGCCCTCTTCTGGTTCTGGGGGGCAGGCTGAGCTTGTGCTTAATTCTTCTTCCTGATGGGAAACTAGAGTGACCTGTGCCTGTCCCAACACCTAGAGCTAGTCTCTCATTGGTTCCCCCTCTTCCCGTTCATCCTCAGGACAAATTGCAACCTGTACGGAACAGGAGGTTAAAGGTGCTGATTCTCCAAGGAGGGAGATGGCTAGTAAATCGGCTGGAATGGCGAACCCGAGCAAAGGAGATGAGAAATGAGGTGCGTTTTAGAAACTTTCCCGATCACACGGTGTACCATCTTCTGGGTTTCTCATGCCTGATTTCGATGTATGAAGATGCCCTTGAACCTGGAGATTTGGGACCCATGGGATGGGTACCATGCAGTATTACTTGAAAGGGTCTGCGTTGGCTCACCCAACCTCACCGAACCTCTCAGCCCCAAGAGTGTCCACCCTTATGTCTCAATCAGCTGTGGGTCTAGATATGGTCAATCCAGGTTGCATCACAGCCCCTGAACGAAGTTTGGAAGAATTTCTCTCTCTTTCACTGTCTTTGTTTCACGGGTGTTGAAAAGTAATTTATTTTTATAATGGGGTTTAGCTGCTTTTCACGGCTGTGTTTATGCCGCTTTACACCCCCTTGACTCACTTACAGAGAGATATCAATACATAGGTTTGAAGATTCTTACTAGTCAGATATATTCTTGTGCGGTGAATAGGGGGTGTTGAGTCCAGTTCACTGAAAAAGGAATAGGTCTTGTCTCTTACATATTGGGTTTATGGAACGGTATCGGAGCTAATTTGAAAGCCTTGTTTTATGCATCACCCCACCTCACCTTTCCCGTTCAGCAGCTATAGTGTGTTTTCTAAACGTGTGACTCTGTTCTGTTTTGTAATTCAGTTCAAGTGTAGCGGTTTTTACATTCCCTCTCTAAGTGATATCTTATGATAAGTGTCTTTTTCTGTGTGACTTATTTCACTTAGAATCGTCGTACCTAAATCCACTCATCGTGCTGCTACTAGCCTTATGACGTTGATTTCATGGCTGCGTGATATTCCATTGTACATGAGGACCACAACTTCTTTATCCATTTTTCTCTTTCCTAGGATATTTAAGGTGTAATGACGTGGGGGTTCTTGTCAACAGAGCAGCCCTAAACTTTGGGGTGCCTGTGTCTTGCTGATTTTTAGTTTTCCCAATTTATACGCCCATGAGTGGAAGTGCCCTATGCTCTCCAAGCTGTGTTTTTTAGATGTTTCAGGACACACCGTACACTTCTCCCGAGTGGCTGTTGGCAATTTACATCCCGCCCATCAGCGAAGCAAGGCTCCCATTTCTCCATGGCCGGTCGTGCAGTTCTGGTTTGGACACTTTTTTCCGCATGGCCCTTTTGCCCGCTGGGAAGCCAGACTTCTTTGGAGCGCTGATTGGCCTTTCCAGGTTGCTTGGTTGCCCAAAAAGGGCGTATGCGTTTTTTCCTGAATATATTCAGGAAAAAACGCATACGCCCTTTTTGGCCAAGGGCATCATTGTCCACGTTTTGCCGCTTTTCATGTGCTTTCAAGGCGATTCGAATCTACCTCCTGAAATCTGTTTCCTGCAATTCTGCCTTGCTTTCAAAGCCTCTTCGTTGCCTTCCCTTAATATATTTGTGGACGAGAGGTATCATTGAAAACTCTGCAGGTTTGTGAATTGCAGTGCCCCTGAGCTCCATTTTTCAACTCGCTTTTTTGGGAGCTGGCCGCAAAAGCGCCAGATTGCTTCAGGCCCTCTTCTGGTTCTGGGGGGCAGGCTGAGCTTGTGCTTAATTCTTCTTCCTGATGGGAAAATAGAGTGACCTGTGCCTGTCCCAACACCTAGAGCTAGTCTCTCATTGGTTCCCCCTCTTCCCGTTCATCCTCAGGACAAATTGCAACCTGTACGGAACAGGAGGTTAAAGGTGCTGATTCTCCAAGGAGGGAGATGGCTAGTAAATCGGCTGGAATGGCGAACCCGAGCAAAGGAGATGAGAAATGAGGTGCGTTTTAGAAACCTTTCCCGATCACACGGTGTACCATCTTCTGGGTTTCTCATGCATGTTTTCGATGTATGAAGATGCCCTTGAACCTGGAGATTTGGGACCCATGGGATGGGTACCATGCAGTATTACTTGAAAGGGTCTGCGTTGGCTGACCCAACCTCACCGAACCTCTCAGCCCCAAGAGTGTCCACCCTTATGTCTCAATCAGCTGTGGGTCTAGATATGGTCAATCCAGGTTGCATCACAGCCCCTGAACGAATTTTGGAAGAATTTCTCTCTCTTTCACTGTCTTTGTTTCACGGGTTTTGAAAAGTAGTTTATTTTTAGAATGGGGTTTAGCTGCTTTTCACGGCTGTGTTTATGCCGCTTTACACCCCCTTGACTCACTTACAGAGAGATATCAATACATAGGTTTGAAGATTCTTACTAGTCAGATATATTCTTGTGCGGTGAATAGGGGGTGTTGAGTCCAGTTCACTGAAAAAGGAATAGGTCTTGTCTCTTACATATTGGGTTTATGGAACGGTATCGGAGCTAATTTGAAACCCTTGTTTTATGCATCACCCCACCTCACCTTTCCCGTTCAGCAGCCATAGTGTGTTTTATAAACGTGTGACTCTGTTCTGTTTTGTAATTCAGTTCAAGTGTAGCGGTTTTTACATTCCCTCTCTAAGTGATATCTTATGATAAGTGTCTTTTTCTGTGTGACTTATTTCACTTAGAATCGTCGTACCTAAATCCACTCATCGTGCTGCTACTAGCCTTATGACGTTGATTTCATGGCTGAGTGATATTCCATTGTACATGAGGACCCCAACTTCTTTATCCATTTTTCTCTTTCCTAGGATATTTAAGGTGTAATGAAGTGGGGGTTCTTGTCAACAGAGCAGCCCTAAACTTTGGGGTGCCTGTGTCTTGCTGATTTTTAGTTTTCCCAATTTATACGCCCATGAGTGCATGTGCCCTATGCTCTCCAAGCTGTGTTTTTCAGATGTTTCAGGACACACCGTACAATTCTCCAGAGTGGCTGTTGGCAATTTACATCCCGCCCATCAGCGTAGCAAGGCTCTCATTTCTCCATGGCCGGTCCTGCATTTCTGCTTTGGACACTTTTTTCCGCATGGCCCTTTTGCCCGCTGGGAAGCGAGACTTCTTTGGAGCGCTGATTTGCCTTTCCAGGTTGCTTGGTTGGCCAAAGAGGGCGTATGCGTTTTTTCCTGAATATATTCAGGAGAAAACGCATACGCCCTTTTTGGCCAAGGGCATCATTGTCCACGTTTTGCCGCTTTTCATGTGCTTTCAAGGCGATTCGAATCTACCTCCTGAAATCTGTTTCCTGCAATTCTGCCTTGCTTTCAAAGCCTCTTCGTTGCCTTCCCTTAATATATGTGTGGACGAGAGTTATCATTTAAAACTCTGCAGGTTTGTGAATTGCAGAGCCCCTGAGCTCCATTTTTCAACTCGCTTTTTTGGGAGCTGGCCGCAAAAGCGCAGGATTGCTTCAGGCCCTCTTCTGGTTCTGGGGGGCAGGCTGAGCTTGTGCTTAATTCTTCTTCCTGATGGGAAAATAGAGTGACCTGTGCCTGTCCCAACACCTAGAGCTAGTCTCTCATTGGTTCCCCCTCTTCCCCTTCATCCTCAGGACAAATTGCAACCTGTACGGAACAGGAGGTTAAAGGTGCTGATTCTCCAAGGAGGGAGATGGCTAGTAAATCGGCTGGAATGGCGAACCCGAGCCAAGGAGATGAGAAATGAGGTGCGTTTTAGAAACCTTTCCTGATCACACGGTGTACCATCTTCTGGGTTTCTCATGCCTGTTTTAGATGTAGGAAGATGCCCTTGAACCTGGAGATTTGGGACCCATGGGATGGGTACCATGCAGTATTACTTGAAAGGGTCTGCGTTGGCTCACCCAACCTCACCGAACCTCTCAGCCCCAAGAGTGTCCACCCTTATGTCTCAATCAGCTGTGGGTCTAGATATGGTCAATCCAGGTTGCATCACAGCCCCTGAACGAATTTTGGAAGAATTTCTCTCTCTTTCACTGTCTTTCTTTCACGGGTTTTGAAAAGTAATTTATTTTTATAATGGGGTTTAGCTGTTTTTCACGGCTGTGTTTATGCCGCTTTACACCCCCTTGACTCACTTACAGAGAGATATCAATACATAGGTTTGAAGATTTTTACTAGTCAGATATATTCTTGTGCGGTGAATAGGGGGTGTTGAGTACAGTACACTGAAAAAGGAATAGGTCTTGTCTATTACATATTGGGTTTATGGAACGGTATCGGAGCTAATTTGAAACCCTTGTTTTATGCATCACCCCACCTCACCTGTCCCGTTCAGCAGCCATAGTGTGTTTTCTAAACGTGTGACTCTGTTCTCTTTAGTAATTCAGTTCGAGTGTAGCGGTTTTTACATTCCCTCTATAAGTGATATCTTATGATAAGTGTCTTTTTCTCTGTGACTTATTTCGCTTAGAATCGTCGTACCTAAATCCACTCATCGTGCTGCTACTAGCCTTATGACGTTGATTTCATGGCTGAGTGATATTCCATTGTACATGAGGACCACAAATTCTTTATCCATTTTTCTCTTTCCTAGGATATTTAAGGTGTAATGAAGTGGGGGTTCTTGTCAACAGAGCAGCCCTAAACTTTGGGGTGCCTGTGTCTTGCTGATTTTTAGTTTTCCCAATTTATACGCCCATGAGTGGCAGTGCCCTATGCTCTCAAAGCTGTGTTTTTTAGATGTTTCAGAACACACCGTACACTTCTCCAGAGTGGCTGTTGGCAATTTACATCCCACCCATCAGCGTAGCAAGGCTCCCATTTCTCCATGGCCGGTCCTGCATTTCTGGTTTGGACACTTTTTTCCGCATGGCCCTTTTGCCCGCTGGGAAGCGAGACTTCTTTGGAGCGCTGATTTGCCTTTCCAGGTTGCTTGGTTGGCCAAAACGGGCGTATGCGTTTTTTCCTGAATATATTCAGGAAAAAAAGCATACGCCCTTTTTGGCCAAGGGCATCATTGTCCACGTTTTGCCGCTTTTCATGTGCTTTCAAGGCGATTCGAATCTACCTCCTGAAATCTGTTTCCTGCAATTCTGCCTTGCTTTCAAAGCCTCTTCGTTGCCTTCCCTTAATATATCTGTGGACGAGAGGTATCATTTAAAACTCTGCAGGTTTGTGAATTGCAGTGCCCCTGAGCTCCATTTTTCAACTCGCTTTTTTGGGAGCTGGCCGCAAAAGCGCAGGATTGCTTCAGGCCCTCTTCTGGTTCTGGGGGGCAGGCTGAGCTTGTGCTTAATTCTTCTTCCTGATGGGAAAATAGAGTGACCTGTACCTGTCCCAACACCTAGAGCTAGTCTCTCATTGGTTCCCCCTCTTCCCGTTCATCCTCAGGACAAATTGCAACATGTACGGAACAGGAGGTTAAAGGTGCTGATTCTCCAAGGAGGGAGATGGCTAGTAAATCGGCTGGAATGGCGAACCCGAGCCAAGGAGATGAGAAATGAGGTGCGTTTTAGAAACCTTTCCCGATCACACGGTGTACCATCTTCTGGGTTTCTCATGCCTGTTTTCGATGTAGGAAGATGCCCTTGAACCTGGAGATTTGGGACCCATGGGATGGGAACCATGCAGTATTACTTGAAAGGGTCTGCGTTGGCTCACCCAACCTCACCGAACCTCTCAGCCCCAAGAGTGTCCACCCTTATGTCTCAATCAGCTGTGGGTCTAGATATGGTCAATCCAGGTTGCATCACAGCCCCTGAACGAATTTTGGAAGAATTTCTCTCTCTTTCACTGTCTTTGTTTCACGGGTTTTGAAAATTAATTTATTTTTATAATGGGGTTTAGCTGCTTTTCACGGCTGTGTTTATGCCGCTTTGCACCCCCTTGACTCACTTACAGAGAGATATCAATACATAGGTTTGAAGATTCTTACTAGTCAGATATATTCTTGTGCGGTGAATAGGGGGTGTTGAGTCCAGTACACTGAAAAAGGAATAGGTCTTGTCTATTACATATTGGGTTTATGGAACGGTATCGGAGCTAATTTGAAACCCTTGTTTTATGCATAACCCCACCTCACCTGTCCCGTGCAGCAGCCATAGTGTGTTTTCTAAACGTGTGACTCTGTTCTCTTTTGTAATTCAGTTCGAGTGTAGCGGTTTTTACATTCCCTCTATAAGTGATATCTTCTGATAAGTGTCTTTTTCTCTGTGACTTATTTCGCTTAGAATCGTCGTACCTAAATCCACTCATCGTGCTGCTACTAGCCTTATGACGTTGATTTCATGGCTGAGTGATATTCCATTGTACATGAGGACCACAACTTCTTTATCCATTTTTCTCTTTCCTAGGATATTTAAGGTGTAATGACGTGGGGGTTCTTGTCAACAGAGCAGCCCTAAACTTTGGGTTGCCTGTGTCTTGCTGATTTTTAGTTTTCCCAATTTATACCCCCATGAGTGGAAGTGCCCTATGCTCTCCAAGCTGTGTTTTTTAGATGTTTCAGGACACACCGTACACTTCTCCCGAGTGGCTGTTGGCAATTTACATCCCGCCCATCAGCGAAGCAAGGCTCCCATTTCTCCATGGCCGGTCGTGCAGTTCTGGTTTGGACACTTTTTTCCGCATGGCCCTTTTGCCCACTGGGAAGCGAGACTTCTTTGGAGCGCTGATTGGCCTTTCCAGGTTGCTTGGTTGGCCAAAAAGGGCGTATGCGTTTTTTCCTGAATATATTCAGGAAAAAACGCATACGCCCTTTTTGGCCAAGGGCATCATTGTCCACGTTTTGCCGCTTTTCATGTGCTTTCAAGGCGATTCGAATCTACCTCCTGAAATCTGTTTCCTGCAATTCTGCCTTGCTTTCAAAGCCTCTTTGTTGCCTTCCCTTAATATATTTGTGGACGAGAGGTATCATTTAAAACTCTGCAGGTTTGTGAATTGCAGTGCCCCTGAGCTCCATTTTTCAACTCACTTTTTTGGGAGCTGGCTGCAAAAGTGCAGGATTGCTTCAGGCCCTCTTCTGGTTCTGGGGGGCAGGCTGAGCTTGTGCTTAATTCTTCTTCCTGATGGGAAAATAGAGTGACCTGTGCCTGTCCCAACACCTAGAGCTAGTCTCTCATTGGTTCCCCCTCTTCCCGTTCATCCTCAGGACAAATTGCTACCTGTACGGAACAGGAGGTTAAAGGTGCTCATTCTCCAAGGAGGGAGATGGCTAGTAAATCGGCTGGAATGGCGAACCCGAGCAAAGGAGATGAGAAATGAGGTGCGTTTTAGAAACCTTTCCAGATCACACGGTGTACCATCTTCTGGGTTTCTCATGCCTGATTTCGATGTATGAAGATGCCCTTGAACCTGGAGATTTGGGACCCATAGGATGGGTACCATGCAGTATTACTTGAAAGGGTCTGCGTTGGCTCACCCAACCTCACCGAACCTCTCAGCCCCAAGAGTGTCCACCCTTATGTCTCAATCAGCTGTGGGTCTAGATATGGTCAATCCAGGTTGCATCACAGCCCCTGAACGAATTTTGGAAGAATTTCTCTCTCTTTCACTGTCTTTGTTTCACGGGTTTTGAAAAGTAATTTATTTTTATAATGGGGTTTAGCTGCTTTTCACGGCTGTGTTTATGCCGCTTTACACCCCCTTGACTCACTTACAGAGAGATATCAATACATAGGTTTGAAGATTCTTACTAGTCAGATATATTCTTGTGCGGTGAATAGGGGGTGTTGAGTCCAGTTCACTGAAAAAGGAATAGGTCTTGTCTCTTACATATTGGGTTTATGGAACGGTATCTGAGCTAATTTGAAACCCTTGTTTTATGCATCACCCCACCTCACCTTTCCCGTTCAGCAGCTATAGTGTGTTTTCTAAACGTGTGACTCTGTTCTGTTTTGTAATTCATTTCAAGTGTAGCGGTTTTTACATTCCCTCTCTAAGTGATATCTTATGATAAGTGTCTTTTTCTGTGTGACTTATTTCACTTAGAATCGTCGTACCTAAATCCACTCATCGTGCTGCTACTAGCCTTATGACGTTGATTTCATGGCTGCGTGATATTCCATTGTACATGAGGACCACAACTTCTTTATCCATTTTTCTCTTTCCTAGGATATTTAAGGTGTAATGACGTGGGGGTTCTTGTCAACAGAGCAGCCCTAAACTTTGGGGTGCCTGTGTCTTGCTGATTTTTAGTTTTCCCAATTTATACGCCCATGAGTGGAAGTGCCCTATGCTCTCCAAGCTGTGTTTTTTAGATGTTTCAGGACACACCGTACACTTCTCCCGAGTGGCTGTTGGTAATTTACATCCCGCCCATCAGCGAAGCAAGGCTCCCATTTCTCCATGGCCGGTCGTGCAGTTCTGCTTTGGACACTTTTTTCCGCATGGCCCTTTTGCCCGCTGGGAAGCCAGACTTCTTTGGAGCGCTGATTGGCCTTTCCAGGTTGCTTGGTTGGCCAAAAAGGGCGTATGCGTTTTTTCCTGAATATATTCAGGAAAAAACGCATACGCCCTTTTTGGCCAAGGGCATCATTGTCCACCTTTTGCCGCTTTTCATGTGCTTTCAAGGCGATTCGAATCTACCTCCTGAAATCTGTTTCCTGCAATTCTGCCTTGCTTTCAAAGCCTCTTCGTTGCCTTCCCTTAATATATTTGTGGACGAGAGGTATCATTTAAAACTCTGAAGGTTTGTGAATTGCAGTGCCCCTGAGCTCCATTTTTCAACTCGCTTTTTTGGGAGCTGGCCGCAAAAGCGCAGGATTGCTTCAGGCCCTCTTCTGGTTCTGGGGGGCAGGCTGAGCTTGTGCTTAATTCTTCTTCCTGATGGGAAACTAGAGTGACCTGTGCCTGTCCCAACACCTAGAGCTAGTCTCTCATTGGTTCCCCCTCTTCCCGTTCATCCTCAGGACAAATTGCAACCTGTACGGAACAGGAGGTTAAAGGTGCTGATTCTCCAAGGAGGGAGATGGCTAGTAAATCGGCTGGAAAGGCGAACCCGAGCAAAGGAGATGAGAAATGAGGTGCGTTTTAGAAACCTTTCCCGATCACACGGTGTACCATCTTCTGGGTTTCTCATGCCTGATTTCGATGTAGGAAGATGCCCTTGAACCTGGAGATTTGGGACCCATGGGATGGGTACCATGCAGTATTACTTGAAAGGGTCTGCGTTGCCTCACCCAACCTCACCGAACCTCTCTGCCCCAAGAGAGTCCACCCTTATGTCTCAATCAGCTGTGGGTCTAGATATGGTCAATCCAGGTTGCATCACAGCCCCTGAACGAATTTTGGAAGAATTTCTCTCTCTTTCACTGTCTTTGTTTCACGGGTTTTGAAAAGTAATTTATTTTTATAATGGGGTTTAGCTGCTTTTCACGGCTGTGTTTATGCCGCTTTACACCCCCTTGACTCACTTACAGAGAGATATCAATACATAGGTTTGAGGATTCTTACTAGTCAGATATATTCTTGTGCGGTGAATAGGGGGTGTTGAGTCCAGTTCACTGAAAAAGGAATAGGTCTTGTCTCTTACATATTGGGTTTATGGAACGGTATCGGAGCTAATTTGAAACCCTTGTTTTATGCATCACCCCACCTCACCTTTCCCGTTCAGCAGCCATAGTGTGTTTTCTAAACGTGTGACTCTGTTCTGTTTTGTAACTCAGTTCAAGTGTAGCGGTTTTTACATTCCCTCTCTAAGTGATATCTTATGATAAGTGTCTTTTTCTGTGTGACTTATTTCACTTAGAATCGTCGTACCTAAATCCACTCATCGCGCTGCTACTAGCCTTATGACGTTGATTTCATGGCTGAGTGATATTCCATTGTACATGAGGACCCCAACTTCTTTATCCATTTTTCTCTTTCCTAGGATATTTAAGGTGTAATGAAGTGGGGGTTCTTGTCAACAGAGCAGCCCTAAACTTTGGGGTGCCTGTGTCTTGCTGATTTTTAGTTTTCCCAATTTATACGCCCATGAGTGGAAGTGCCCTATGCTCTCCAAGCTGTGTTTTTCTGATGTTTCAGGACACACCGTACAATTCTCCAGAGTGGCTGTTGGCAATTTACATCCCGCCCATCAGCGTAGCAAGGCTCCCATTTCTCCATGGCCGGTCCTGCATTTCTGCTTTGGACACTTTTTTCCGCATGGCCCTTTTGCCCGCTGGGAAGCGAGACTTCTTTGGAGCGCTGATTGGCCTTTCCAGGTTGCTTGGTTGGCCAAAAAGGGCGTATGCGTTTTTTCCTGAATATATTCAGGAGAAAACGCATACGCCCTTTTTGGCCAAGGGCATCATTGTCCACGTTTTGCCGCTTTTCATGTGCTTTCAAGGCGATTCGAATCTACCTCCTGAAATCTGTTTCCTGCAATTCTGCCTTGCTTTCAAAGCCTCTTCGTTGCCTTCCCTTAATATATGTGTGGACGAGAGGTATCATTTACAACTCTGCAGGTTTGTGAATTGCAGTGCCCCTGAGCTCCATTTTTCAACTCGCTTTTTTGGGAGCTGGCCGCAAAAGCGCAGGATTGCTTCAGGCCCTCTTCTGGTTCTGGGGGCAGGCTGAGCTTGTGCTTAATTCTTCTTCCTGATGGGAAAATAGAGTGACCTGTGCCTGTCCCAACACCTAGAGCTAGTCTCTCATTGGTTCCCCCTCTTCCCGTTCATCCTCAGGACAAATTGCAACCTGTACGGAACAGGAGGTTAAAGGTGCTGATTCTCCAAGGAGGGAGATGGCTAGTAAATCGGCTGGAATGGCGAACCCGAGCCAAGGAGATGAGAAATGAGGTGCGTTTTAGAAACCTTTCCCGATCACACGGTGTACCATCTTCTGGGTTTCTCATGCCTGTTTTCGATGTAGGAAGATGCCCTTGAACCTGGAGATTTGGGACCCATGGGATGGGTACCATGCAGTATTACTTGAAAGGGTCTGCGTTGGCTCACCCAACCTCACCGAACCTCTCAGCCCCAAGAGTGTCCACCCTTATGTCTCAATCAGCTGTGCGTCTAGATATGGTCAATCCAGGTTGCATCACAGCCCCTGAACGAATTTTGTAAGAATTTCTCTCTCTTTCACTGTCTTTGTTTCACTGGTTTTTAAAAGTAATTTATTTTTATAATGGGGTTTAGCTGCTTTTCACGGCTGTGTTTATGCCGCTTTACACCCCCTTGACTCACTTACAGAGAGATATCAATACATAGGTTTGAAGATTCTTACAAGTCAGATATATTCTTGTGCGGTGAATAGGGGGTGTTGAGTCCAGTACACTGAAAAAGGAATAGGTCTTGTCTATTACATATTGGGTTTATGGAACGGTATCTGAGCTAATTTGAAACCCTTGTTTTATGCATCACCCCACCTCACCTGTCCCGTTCAGCAGCCATAGTGTGTTTTCTAAACGTGTGACTCTGTTCTCTTTTGTAATTCAGTTCAAGTGTAGCGGTTTTTACGTTCCCTCTATAAGTGATATCTTATGATAAGTGTCTTTTTCTGTGTGACTTATTTCATTTAGAATCGTCGTACCTAAATCCACTCATCGTGCTGCTACTAGCCTTATGACGTTGATTTCATGGCTGAGTGATATTCCATTGTACATGAGGACCACAACTTCTTTATCCATTTTTCTCTTTCCTAGGATATTTAAGGTGTAATGAAGTGGGGGTTCTTGTCAACAGAGCAGCCCTAAACTTTGGGGTGCCTGTGTCTTGCTGATTTTTAGTTTTCCCAATTTATACGACCATGAGTGGAAGTGCCCTATGCTCTCCAAGCTGTGTTTTTTAGATGTTTCAAAACACACCGTACACTTCTCCAGAGTGGCTGTTGGCTATTTACATCCCACCCATCAGCGTAGCAAGGCTCCCATTTCTCCATGGCCGGTCCTGCATTTCTGGTTTGGACACCTTTTTCCGCATGGCCCTTTTGCCCGCTGGGAAGCGAGACTTCTTTGGAGCGCTGATTGGCCTTTCCAGGTTGCTTGGTTGGCCAAAAAGGGCGTATGCGTTTTTTCCTGAATATATTCAGGAAAAAACGCATACGCCCTTTTTGGCCAAGGGCATCATTGTCCACGTTTTGCCGCTTTTCATGTGCTTTCAAGGCGATTCGAATCTACCTCCTGAAATCTGTTTCCTGCAATTCTGCCTTGCTTTCAAAGCCTCTTCGTTGCCTTCCCTTAATATATTTGTGGACGAGAGGTATCATTTAAAACTCTGCAGGTTTGTGAATTGCAGTGCCCCTGAGCTCCATTTTTCAACTCGCTTTTTTGGGAGCTGGCCGCAAAAGCGCAGGATTGCTTCAGGCCCTCTTCTGGTTCTGGGGGCAGGCTGAGCTTGTGCTTAATTCTTCTTCCTGATGGGAAAATAGAGTGACCTGTGCCTGTCCCAACACCTAGAGCTAGTCTCTCATTGGTTCCCCCTCTTCCCGTTCATCCTCAGGACAAATTGCAACCTGTACGGAACAGGAGGTTAAAGGTGCTGATTCTCCAAGGAGGGAGATGGCTAGTAAATCGGCTGGAATGGCGAACCCGAGCCAAGGAGATGAGAAATGAGGTGCGTTTTAGAAACCTTTCCCGATCACACGGTGTACCATCTTCTGGGTTTCTCATGCCTGTTTTCGATGTAGGAAGATGCCCTTGAACCTGGAGATTTGGGACCCATGGGATGGGTACCATGCAGTATTACTTGAAAGGGTCTGCGTTGGCTCACCCAACCTCACCGAACCTCTCAGCCCCAAGAGTGTCCACCCTTATGTCTCAATCAGCTGTGCGTCTAGATATGGTCAATCCAGGTTGCATCACAGCCCCTGAACGAATTTTGTAAGAATTTCTCTCTCTTTCACTGTCTTTGTTTCACTGGTTTTTAAAAGTAATTTATTTTTATAATGGGGTTTAGCTGCTTTTCACGGCTGTGTTTATGCCGCTTTACACCCCCTTGACTCACTTACAGAGAGATATCAATACATAGGTTTGAAGATTCTTACAAGTCAGATATATTCTTGTGCGGTGAATAGGGGGTGTTGAGTCCAGTACACTGAAAAAGGAATAGGTCTTGTCTATTACATATTGGGTTTATGGAACGGTATCTGAGCTAATTTGAAACCCTTGTTTTATGCATCACCCCACCTCACCTGTCCCGTTCAGCAGCCATAGTGTGTTTTCTAAACGTGTGACTCTGTTCTCTTTTGTAATTCAGTTCAAGTGTAGCGGTTTTTACGTTCCCTCTATAAGTGATATCTTATGATAAGTGTCTTTTTCTGTGTGACTTATTTCATTTAGAATCGTCGTACCTAAATCCACTCATCGTGCTGCTACTAGCCTTATGACGTTGATTTCATGGCTGAGTGATATTCCATTGTACATGAGGACCACAACTTCTTTATCCATTTTTCTCTTTCCTAGGATATTTAAGGTGTAATGAAGTGGGGGTTCTTGTCAACAGAGCAGCCCTAAACTTTGGGGTGCCTGTGTCTTGCTGATTTTTAGTTTTCCCAATTTATACGACCATGAGTGGAAGTGCCCTATGCTCTCCAAGCTGTGTTTTTTAGATGTTTCAAAACACACCGTACACTTCTCCAGAGTGGCTGTTGGCTATTTACATCCCACCCATCAGCGTAGCAAGGCTCCCATTTCTCCATGGCCGGTCCTGCATTTCTGGTTTGGACACCTTTTTCCGCATGGCCCTTTTGCCCGCTGGGAAGCGAGACTTCTTTGGAGCGCTGATTGGCCTTTCCAGGTTGCTTGGTTGGCCAAAAAGGGCGTATGCGTTTTTTCCTGAATATATTCAGGAAAAAACGCATACGCCCTTTTTGGCCAAGGGCATCATTGTCCACGTTTTGCCGCTTTTCATGTGCTTTCAAGGCGATTCGAATCTACCTCCTGAAATCTGTTTCCTGCAATTCTGCCTTGCTTTCAAAGCCTCTTCGTTGCCTTCCCTTAATATATTTGTGGACGAGAGGTATCATTTAAAACTCTGCAGGTTTGTGAATTGCAGTGCCCCTGAGCTCCATTTTTCAGCTCGCTTTTTTGGGAGCTGGCCGCAAAAGCGCAGGATTGCTTCAGGCCCTCTTCTGGTTCTGGGGGGCAGGCTGAGACTGTGCTTAATTCTTCTTCCTGATGGGAAAATAGAGTGACCTGTGCCTGTCCCAACACCTAGAGCTAGTCTCTCATTGGTTCCCCCTCTTCCTGTTCATCCTCAGGACAAATTGCAACCTGTACGGAACAGGAGGTTAAAGGTGCTGATTCTCCAAGGAGGGAGATGGCTAGTAAAGTGGCTGGAATGGCGAACCTGAGCAAAAGGAGATGAGAAATGAGGTGCGTTTTAGAAACCTTTCCCGATCACACGGTGTACCATCTTCTGGGTTTCTCATGCCTGTTTTCGATGTAGGAAGATGCCCTTGAACCTGGAGATTTGGGACCCATGGGATGGGTACCATGCAGTATTACTTGAAAGGGTCTGCGATGGCTCACCCAACCTCACCGAACCTCTCAGCCCCAAGAGTGTCCACCCTTATGTCTCAATCAGCTGTGGGTCTAGATATGGTCAATCCAGGTTGCATCACAGCCCCTGAACGAATTTTGTAAGAATTTCTCTCTCTTTCACTGTCTTTGTTTCACGGGTTTTGAAAAGTAATTTATTTTTATAATGGGGTTTAGCTGCTTTTCACGGCTGTGTTTATGCCGCTTTACACCCCCTTGACTCACTTACAGAGAGATATCAATACATAGGTTTGAAGATTCTTACTAGTCAGATATATTCTTGTGCGGTGAATAGGGGGTGTTGAGTCCAGTTCACTGAAAAAGGAATAGGTCTTGTCTCTTACATATTGGGTTTATGGAACGGTATCGGAGCTAATTTGAAACCCTTGTTTTATGCATCACCCCACCTCACCTTTCCCGTTCAGCAGCCATAGTGTGTTTTCTAAACGTGTGACTCTGTTCTGTTTTGTAATTCAGTTCAAGTGTAGCGGTTTTTACATTCCCTCTCTAAGTGATATCTTATGATAAGTGTCTTTTTCTGTGTGACTTATTTCACTTAGAATCGTCGTACCTAAATCCACTCATCGTGCTGCTACTAGCCTTATGACGTTGATTTCATGGCTGCGTGATATTCCATTGTACATGAGGACCACAACTTCTTTATCCATTTTTCTCTTTCCTAGGATATTTAAGGTGTAATGAAGTGGGGGTTCTTGTCAACAGAGCAGCCCTAAACTTTGGGGTGCCTGTGTCTTGCTGATTTTTAGTTTTCCCAATTTATACGCCCATGAGTGGAAGTGCCCTATGCTCTCCAAGCTGTGTTTTTTAGATGTTTCAGGACACACCGTACACTTCTCCAGAGTGGCTGTTGGCAATTTACATCCCGCCCATCAGTGTAGCAAGGCTCCCATTTCTCCATGGCCGGTCTTGCATTTCTGCTTTGGACACTTTTTTCCGCATGGCCCTTTTGCCCGCTGGGAAGCGAGACTTCTTTGGAGCGCTGATTTGCCTTTCCAGGTTGCTTGGTTGTCCAAAAAGGGCGTATGCGTTTTTTCCTGAATATATTCAGGAAAAAACGCATACGCCCTTTTTGGCCAAGGGCATCATTGTCCACGTTTTGCCGCTTTTCATGTGCTTTCAAGGCGATTCGAATCTACCTCCTGAAATCTGTTTCCTGCAATTCTGCCTTGCTTTCAAAGCCTCTTCGTTGCCTTCCCTTAATATATTTGTGGACGAGAGGTATCATTTAAAACTCTGCAGGTTTGTGAATTGCAGGGCCCCTGAGCTCCATTTTTCAACTCGCTTTTTTGGGAGCTGGCCGCAAAAGCGCAGGATTGCTTCAGGCCCTCTTCTGGTTCTGGGGGGCAGGCTGAGCTTGTGCTTAATTCTTCTTCCTGATGGGAAAATAGAGTGACCTGTGCCTGTCCCAACACCTAGAGCTAGTCTCTCATTGGTTCCCCCTCTTCCCGTTCATCCTCAGGACAAATTGCAACCTGTACGGAACAGGAGGTTAAAGGTGCTGATTCTCCAAGGAGGGAGATGGCTAGTAAATCGGCTGGAATGGCGAACCCGAGCAAAGGAGATGAGAAATGAGGTGCGTTTTAGAAACCTTTCCAGATCACACGGTGTACCATCTTCTGGGTTTCTCATGCCTGATTTCGATGTATGAAGATGCCCTTGAACCTGGAGATTTGGGACCCATGGGATGGGTACCATGCAGTATTACTTGAAAGGGTCTGCGTTGGCTGACCCAACCTCACCGAACCTCTCAGCCCCAAGAGTGTCCACCCTTATGTCTCAATCAGCTGTGGGTCTAGATATGTTCAATCCAGGTTGCATCACAGCCCCTGAACGAATTTTGGAAGAAATTCTCTCTCTTTCACTGTCTTTGTTTCACGGGTTTTGAAAAGTAATTTATTTTTATAATGGGGTTTAGCTGCTTTTCACGGCTGTGTTTATGCCGCTTTACACCCCCTTGACTCACTTACAGAGAGATATCAATACATAGGTTTGAAGATTCTTACTAGTCAGATATATTCTTGTGCGGTGAATAGGGGGTGTTGAGTCCAGTTCACTGAAAAAGGAATAGGTCTTGTCTCTTACATATTGGGTTTATGGAACGGTATCTGAGCTAATTTGAAACCCTTGTTTTATGCATCACCCCACCTCACCTTTCCCGTTCAGCAGCTATAGTGTGTTTTCTAAACGTGTGACTCTGTTCTGTTTTGTAATTCAGTTCAAGTGTAGCGGTTTTTACATTCCCTCTCTAAGTGATATCTTATGATAAGTGTCTTTTTTTGTGTGACTTATTTCACTTAGAATCGTCGTACCTAAATCCACTCATCGTGCTGCTACTAGCCTTATGACGTTGATTTCATGGCTGCGTGATATTCCATTGTACATGAGGACCACAACTTCTTTATCCATTTTTCTCTTTCGTAGGATATTTAAGGTGTAATGAAGTGGGGGTTCTTGTCAACAGAGCAGCCCTAAACTTTGGGGTGCCTGTGTCTTGCTGATTTTTAGTTTTCCCAATTTATACGCCCATGAGTGGAAGTGCCCTATGCTCTCCAAGCTGTGTTTTTTAGATGTTTCAGGACACACCGTACACTTCTCCCGAGTGGCTGTTGGCAATTTACATCCCACCCATCAGCGAAGCAAGGCTCCCATTTCTCCATGGCCGGTCGTGCAGTTCTGGTTTGGACACTTTTTTCCGCATGGCCCTTTTGCCCGCTGGGAAGCGAGACTTCTTTGGAGCGCTGATTGGCCTTTCCAGGTTGCTTGGTTGCCCAAAAAGGGCGTATGCGTTTTTTCCTGAATATATTCAGGAAAAAACGCATACGCCCTTTTTGGCCAAGGGCATCATTGTCCACGTTTTGCCACTTTTCATGTGCTTTCAAGGCGATTCGAATCTACCTCCTGAAATCTGTTTCCTGCAATTCTGCCTTGCTTTCAAAGCCTCTTCGTTGCCTACCCTTAATATATTTGTGGACGAGAGGTATCATTTAAAACTCTGCAGGTTTGTGAATTGCAGTGCCCCTGAGCTCCATTTTTCAACTCGCTTTTTTGGGAGCTGGCCGCAAAAGCGCAGGATTGCTTCAGGCCCTCTTCTGGTTCTGGGGGGCAGGCTGAGCTTGTGCTTAATTCTTCTTCCTGATGGGAAAATAGAGTGACCTATGCCTGTCCCAACACCTAGAGCTAGTCTCTCATTGGTTCCCCCTCTTCCCGTTCATCCTCAGGACAAACTGCAACCTGTACGGAACAGGAGGTTAAAGGTGCTGATTCTCTAAGGAGGGAGATGGCTAGTAAAGCGGCTGGAATGGCGAACCCGAGCAAAGGAGATGAGAAATGAGGTGCGTTTTAGAAACCTTTCCCGATCACACGGTGTACCATCTTCTGGGTTTCTCATGCCTGTTTTCGATGTAGGAAGATGCCCTTGAACCTGGAGATTTGGGACCCATGGGATGGGTACCATGCAGTATTACTTGAAAGGGTCTGCGTTGGCTCACCCAACCTCACCGAACCTCTCAGCCCCAAGAGTGTCCACCCTTATGTCTCAATCAGCTGTGGGTCTAGATATGGTCAATCCAGGTTGCATCACAGCCCCTGAACGAATTTTGGAAGAATTTCTCTCTCTTTCACTGTCTTTGTTTCACGGGTTTTGAAAAGTAAGTTATTTTTATAATGGGGTTTAGCTGCTTTTCACGGCTGTGTTTATGCCGCTTTACACCCCCTTGACTCACTTACAGAGAGATATAAATACATAGGTTTGAAGATTCTTACTAGTCAGATATATTCTTGTGCGGTGAATAGGGGGTGTTGAGTCCAGTTCACTGAAAAAGGAATAGGTCTTGTCTCTTACATATTGGGTTTATGGAACGGTATCGGAGCTAATTTGAAACCCTTGTTTTTTTTTTTTTTTGAAACCCTTGTTTTATGCATCACCCCACCTCACCTTTCCCGTTCAGCAGCCATAGTGTGTTTTCTAAACGTGTGACTCTGTTCTGTTTTGTAATTCAGTTCAAGTGTAGCGGTTTTTACATTCCCTCTCTAAGTGATATCTTATGATAAGTGTCTTTTTCTGTGTGACTTATTTCACTTAGAATCGTCGTACCTAAATCCACTCATCGTGCTGCTACTAGCCTTATGACGTTGATTTCATGGCTGAGTGATATTCCATTGTACATGAGGACCACAACTTCTTTATCCATTTTTCTCTTTCCTAGGATATTTAAGGTGTAATGAAGTGGGGCTTCTTGTCAACAGAGCAGCCCTAAACTTTGGGGTGCCTGTGTCTTGCTGATTTTTAGTTTTCCCAATTTATACGCCCATGAGTGGAAGTGCCCTATGCTCTCCAAGCTGTGTTTTTTAGATGTTTCAGGACACACCATACACTTCTCCAGAGTGGCTGTTGGCAATTTACATCCCGCCCATCAGCGTAGCAAGGCTCCCATTTCTCCATGGCCGGTCTTGCATTTCTGCTTTGGACACTTTTTTCCGCATGGCCCTTTTGCCCGCTGGGAAGCGAGACTTCTTTGGAGCGCTGATTTGCCTTTCCAGGTTGCTTGGTTGTCCAAAAAGGGCGTATGCGTTTTTTCCTGAATATATTCAGGAAAAAACGCATACGCCCTTTTTGGCCAAGGGCATCATTGTCCACGTTTTGCCGCTTTTCATGTGCTTTCAAGGTGATTCGAATCTACCTCCTGAAATCTGTTTCCTGCAATTCTGCCTTGCTTTCAAAGCCTCTTCGTTGCCTTCCCTTAATATATTTGTGGACGAGAGGTATCATTTAAAACTCTGCAGGTTTGTGAATTGCAGTGCCCCTGAGCTCCATTTTTCAACTCGCTTTTTTGGGAGCTGGCCGCAAAAGCGCAGGATTGCTTCAGGCCCTCTTCTGGTTCTGGGGGGCAGGCTGAGCTTGTGCTTAATTCTTCTTCCTGATGGGAAAATAGAGTGACCTGTGCCTGTCCCAACACCTAGAGCTAGTCTCTCATTGGTTCCCCCTCTTCCCGTTCATCCTCAGGACAAATTGCAACCTGTACGGAACAGGAGGTTAAAGGTGCTGATTCTCCAAGGAGGGAGATGGCTAGTAAATCGGCTGGAATGGCGAACCCGAGCAAAGGAGATGAGAAATGAGGTGCGTTTTAGAAACCTTTCCCGATCACACGGTGTACCATCTTCTGGGTTTCTCATGCCTGATTTCGATGTATGAAGATGCCCTTGAACCTGGAGATTTGGGACCCATGGGATGGGTACCATGCAGTATTACTTGAAAGGGTCTGCGTTGGCTGACCCAACCTCACCGAACCTCTCAGCCCCAAGAGTGTCCACCCTTATGTCTCAATCAGCTGTGGGTCTAGATATGGTCAATCCAGGTTGCATCACAGCCCCTGAACGAATTTTGGAAGAATTTCTCTCTCTTTCACTGTCTTTGTTTCACGGGTTTTGAAAAGTAATTTATTTTTATAATGGGGTTTAGCTGCTTTTCACGGCTGTGTTTATGCCGCTTTACACCCCCTTGACTCACTTACAGAGAGATATCAATACATAGGTTTGAAGATTCTTACTAGTCAGATATATTCTTGTGCGGTGAATAGGGGGTGTTGAGTCCAGTTCACTGAAAAAGGAATAGGTCTTGTCTCTTACATATTGGGTTTATGGAACGGTATCTGAGCTAATTTGAAACCCTTGTTTTATGCATCACCCCACCTCACCTTTCCCGTTCAGCAGCTATAGTGTGTTTTCTAAACGTGTAACTCTGTTCTGTTTTGTAATTCAGTTCAAGTGTAGCGGTTTTTACATTCCCTCTCTAAGTGATATCTTATGATAAGTGTCTTTTTTTGTGTGACTTATTTCACTTAGAATCGTCGTACCTAAATCCACTCATCGTGCTGCTACTAGCCTTATGACGTTGATTTCATGGCTGCGTGATATTCCATTGTACATGAGGACCACAACTTCTTTATCCATTTTTCTCTTTCCTAGGATATTTAAGGTGTAATGACGTGGGGGTTCTTGTCAACAGAGCAGCCCTAAACTTTGGGGTGCCTGTGTCTTGCTGATTTTTAGTTTTGCCAATTTATACGCCCATGAGTGGAAGTGCCCTATGCTCTCCAAGCTGTGTTTTTTAGATGTTTCAGGACACACCGTACACTTCTCCCGAGTGGCTGTTGGCAATTTACATCCCGCCCATCAGCGAAGCAAGGCTCCCATTTCTCCATGGCCGGTCGTGCAGTTTTGGTTTGGACACTTTTTTCCGCATGGCCCTTTTGCCCGCTGGGAAGCGAGACTTCTTTGGAGCGCTGATTGGCCTTTCCAGGTTGCTTGGTTGCCCAAAAAGGGCGTATGCGTTTTTTCCTGAATATATTCAGGAAAAAACGCATACGCCCTTTTTGGCCAAGGGCATCATTGTCCACGTTTTGCCGCTTTTCATGTGCTTTCAAGGCGATTCGAATCTACCTCCTGAAATCTGTTTCCTGCAATTCTGCCTTGCTTTCAAAGCCTCTTCGTTGCCTTCCCTTAATATATTTGTGGACGAGAGGTATCATTTAAAACTCTGCAGGTTTGTGAATTGCAGTGCCCCTGAGCTCCATTTTTCAACTCGCTTTTTTGGGAGCTGGCCGCAAAAGCGCAGGATTGCTTCAGGCCCTCTTCTGGTTCTGGGGGGCAGGCTGAGCTTGTGCTTAATTCTTCTTCCTGATGGGAAAATAGAGTGACCTATGCCTGTCCCAACACCTAGAGCTAGTCTCTCATTGGTTCCCCCTCTTCCCGTTCATCCTCAGGACAAATTGCAACCTGTACGGAACAGGAGGTTAAAGGTGCTTATTCTCCAAGGAGGGAGATGGCTAGTAAATCGGCTGGAAAGGCGAACCCGAGCAAAGGAGATGAGAAATGAGGTGCGTTTTAGAAACCTTTCCCGATCACACGGTGTACCATCTTCTGGGTTTCTCATGCCTGATTTCGATGTAGGAAGATGCCCTTGAACCTGGAGATTTGGGACCCATGGGATGGGTACCATGCAGTATTACTTGAAAGGGTCTGCGTTGGGACACCCAACCTCACCGAACCTCTCTGCCCCAAGAGTGTCCACCCTTATGTCTCAATCAGCTGTGGGTCTAGATATGGTCAATCCAGGTTGCATCACAGCCACTGAACGAATTTTGGAAGAATTTCTCTCTCTTTCACTGTCTTTGTTTCACGGGTTTTGAAAAGTAATTTATTTTTATAATGGGGTTTAGCTGCTTTTCAAGGCTGTGTTTATGCCGCTTTACACCCCCTTGACTCACTTACAGAGAGATATCAATACATAGGTTTGAGGATTCTTACTAGTCAGATATATTCTTGTGCGGTGAATAGGGGGTGTTGAGTCCAGTTCACTGAAAAAGGAATAGGTCTTGTCTCTTACATATTGGGTTTATGGAACGGTATCGGAGCTAATTTGAAACCCTTGTTTTATGCATCACCCCACCTCACCTTTCCCGTTCAGCAGCCATAGTGTGTTTTCTAAACGTGTGACTCTGTTCTGTTTTGTAATTCAGTTCAAGTGTAGCGGTTTTTACATTCCCTCTCTAAGTGATATCTTATGATAAGTGTCTTTTTCTGGGTGACTTATTTCACTTAGAATCGTCATACCTAAATCCACTCATCGTGCTGCTACTAGCCTTATGACGTTGATTTCATGGCTGCGTGATATTCCATTGTACATGAGGACCACAACTTCTTTATCCATTTTTCTCTTTCCTAGGATATTTAAGGTGTAATGAAGTGGGGGTTCTTGTCAACAGAGCAGCCCTAAACTTTGGGGTGCCTGTGTCTTGCTGATTTTTGGTTTTCCCAATTTATACGCCCATGAGTGGAAGTGCCCTATGCTCTCCAAGCTGTGTTTTTTAGATGTTTCAGGACACACCGTACACTTCTCCCGAGTGGCTGTTGGCAATTTACATCCCGCCCATCAGCGAAGCAAGGCTCCCATTTCTCCATGGCCGGTCGTGCAGTTCTGGTTTGGACACTTTTTTCCGCATGGCCCTTTTGCCCGCTGGGAAGCCAGACTTCTTTGGAGCGCTGATTGGCCTTTCCAGGTTGCTTGGTTGGCCAAAAAGGGCGTATGCGTTTTTTCCTGAATATATTCAGGAAAAAACGCATACGCCCTTTTTGGCCAAGGGCATCATTGTCCACGTTTTGCCGCTTTTCATGTGCTTTCAAGGCGATTCGAATCTACCTCCTGAAATCTGTTTCCTGCAATTCTGCCTTGCTTTCAAAGCCTCTTCGTTGCCTTCCCTTAATATATTTGTGGACGAGAGGTATCATTTAAAACTCTGCAGGTTTGTGAATTGCAGTGCCCCTGAGCTCCATTTTTCAACTCGCTTTTTTGGGAGCTGGCCGCAAAAGCGCAGGATTGCTTCAGGCCCTCTTCTGGTTCTGGGGGGCAGGCTGAGCTTGTGCTTAATTCTTCTTCCTGATGGGAAAATAGAGTGACCTGTGCCTGTCCCAACACCTAGAGCTAGTCTCTCATTGGTTCCCCCTCTTCCCGTTCATCCTCAGGACAAACTGCAACCTGTACGGAACAGGAGGTTAAAGGTGCTGATTCTCTAAGGAGGGAGATGGCTAGTAAAGCGGCTGGAATGGCGAACCCGAGCAAAGGAGATGAGAAATGAGGTGCGTTTTAGAAACCTTTCCCGATCACACGGTGTACCATCTTCTGGGTTTCTCATGCCTGTTTTCGATGTAGGAAGATGGCCTTGAACCTGGAGATTTGGGACCCATGGGATGGGTACCATGCAGTATTACTTGAAAGGGTCTGCGTTGGCTCACCAAACCTCACCGAACCTCTCAGCCCCAAGAGTGTCCACCCTTATGTCTCAATCAGCTGTGGGTCTAGATATGGTCAATCCAGGTTGCATCACAGCCCCTGAACGAATTTTGTAAGAAGTTCTCTCTCTTTCACTGTCTTTGTTTCACGGGTTTTGAAAAGTAATTTATTTTTATAATGGGGTTTAGCAGCTTTTCACGGCTGTGTTTATGCCGCTTTACACCCCCTTGACTCACTTACAGAGAGATATCAATACATAGGTTTGAAGATTCTTACTAGTCAGATATATTCTTGTGCGGTGAATAGGGGGTGTTGAGTCCAGTTCACTGAAAAAGGAATAGGTCTTGTCTCTTACATATTGGGTTTATGGAACGGTATCGGAGCTAATTTGAAACCCTTGTTTTATGCATCACCCCACCTCACCTTTCCCGTTCAGCAGCCATAGTGTGTTTTCTAAACGTGTGTCTCTGTTCTGTTTTGTAATTCTGTTCAAGTGTAGCGGTTTTTTGCATTCCCTCTCTAAGTGATATCTTATGATAAGTGTCTTTTTCTGTGTGACTTATTTCACTTAGAATCGTCGTACCTAAATCCACTCATCGTGCTGCTACTAGCCTTATGACGTTGATTTCGTGGCTGAGTGATATTCCATTGTACATGAGGACCACAACTTCTTTATCCATTTTTCTCTTTCCTAGGATATTTAAGGTGTAATGAAGTGGGGGTTCTTGTCAACAGAGCAGCCCTAAACTTTGGGGTGCCTGTGTCTTGCTGATTTTTAGTTTTCCCAATTTATGCGCCCATGAGTGGAAGTGCCCTATGCTCTCCAAGCTGTGTTTTTTAGATGTTTCAGGACACACCGTACACTTCTCCAGAGTGGCTGTTGGCAATTTACATCCCGCCCATCAGCGTAGCAAGGCTCCCATTTCTCCATGGCCGGTCTTGCATTTCTGCTTTGGACACTTTTTTCCGCATGGCCCTTTTGCCCGCTGGGAAGCGAGACTTCTTTGGAGCGCTGATTTGCATTTCCAGGTTGCTTGGTTGTCCAAAAAGGGTTTATGCGTTTTTTCCTGAATATATTCAGGAAAAAACGCATACGCCCTTTTTGGCCAAGGGCATCATTGTCCACGTTTTGCCGCTTTTCATGTGCTTTCAAGGCGATTCGAATCTACCTCCTGAAATCTGTTTCCTGCAATTCTGCCTTGCTTTCAAAGCCTCTTCGTTGCCTTCCCTTAATATATTTGTGGACGAGAGGTATCATTTAAAACTCTGCAGGTTTGTGAATTGCAGTGCCCCTGAGCTCCATTTTTCAACTCGCTTTTTTGGGAGCTGGCCGCAAAAGCGCAGGATTGCTTCAGGCCCTCTTCTGGTTCTGGGGGGCAGGCTGAGCTTGTGCTTAATTCTTCTTCCTGATGGGAAAATAGAGTGACCTATGCCTGTCCCAACACCTAGAGCTAGTCTCTCATTGGTTCCCCCTCTTCCCGTTCATCCTCAGGACAAATTGCAACCTGTACGGAACAGGAGGTTAAAGGTGCTGATTCTCCAAGGAGGGAGATGGCTAGTAAATCGGCTGGAAAGGCGAACCCGAGCAAAGGAGATGAGAAATGAGGTGCGTTTTAGAAACCTTTCCCGATCACACGGTGTACCATCTTCTGGGTTTCTCATGCCTGATTTCGATGTAGGAAGATGCCCTTGAACCTGGAGATTTGGGACCCATGGGATGGGTACCATGCAGTATTACTTGAAAGGGTCTGCGTTGGCTCACCCAACCTCACCGAACCTCTCTGCCCCAAGAGTGTCCACCCTTATGTCTCAATCAGCTGTGGGTCTAGATATGGTCAATCCAGGTTGCATCACAGCCCCTGAACGAATTTTGGAAGAATTTCTCTCTCTTTCACTGTCTTTGTTTCACGGGTTTTGAAAAGTAATTTATTTTTATAATGGGGTTTAGCTGCTTTTCACGGCTGTGTTTATGCCGCTTTACACCCCCTTGACTCACTTACAGAGAGATATCAATACATAGGTTTGAGGATTCTTACTACTCAGATATATTCTTGTGCGGTGAATAGGGGGTGTTGAGTCCAGTTCACTGAAAAAGGAATAGGACTTGTCTCTTACATATTGGGTTTATGGAACGGTATCGGAGCTAATTTGAAACCCTTGTTTTATGCATCACCCCACCTCACCTTTCCCGTTCAGCAGCCATAGTGTGTTTTCTAAACGTGTGACTCTGTTCTGTTTTGTAATTCAGTTCAAGTGTAGCGGTTTTTACATTCCCTCTCTAAGTGATATCTTATGATAAGTGTCTTTTTCTGTGTGACTTATTTCACTTAGAATCGTCATACCTAAATCCACTCATCGTGCTGCTACTAGCCTTATGACGTTGATTTCATGGCTGCGTGATATTCCATTGTACATGAGGACCACAACTTCTTTATCCATTTTTCTCTTTCCTAGGATATTTAAGGTGTAATGAAGTGGGGGTTCTTGTCAACAGAGCAGCCCTAAACTTTGGGGTGCCTGTGTCTTGCTGATTTTTGGTTTTCCCAATTTATACGCCCATGAGTGGAAGTGCCCTATGCTCTCCAAGCTGTGTTTTTTAGATGTTTCAGGACACACCGTACACTTCTCCCGAGTGGCTGTTGGCAATTTACATCCCGCCCATTAGCGAAGCAAGGCTCCCATTTCTCCATGGCCGGTCGTGCAGTTCTGGTTTGGACACTTTTCTCCGCATGGCCCTTTTGCCCGCTGGGAAGCCAGACTTCTTTGGAGCGCTGATTGGCCTTTCCAGGTTGCTTGGTTGGCCAAAAAGGGCGTATGCGTTTTTTCCTGAATATATTCAGGAAAAAACGCATACGCCCTTTTTGGCCAAGGGCATCATTGTCCACGTTTTGCCGCTTTTCATGTGCTTTCAAGGCGATTCGAATCTACCTCCTGAAATCTGTTTCCTGCAATTCTGCCTTGCTTTCAAAGCCTCTTCGTTGCCTTCCCTTAATATATTTGTGGACGAGAGGTATCATTTAAAACTCTGCAGGTTTGTGAATTGCAGTGCCCCTGAGCTCCATTTTTCAACTCGCTTTTTTGGGAGCTGGCCGCAAAAGCGCAGGATTGCTTCAGGCCCTCTTCTGGTTCTGGGGGGCAGGCTGAGCTTGTGCTTAATTCTTCTACCTGATGGGAAAATAGAGTGACCTGTGCCTGTCCCAACACCTAGAGCTAGTCTCTCATTGGTTCCCCCTCTTCCCGTTCATCCTCAGGACAAACTGCAACCTGTACGGAACAGGAGGTTAAAGGTGCTGATTCTCTAAGGAGGGAGATGGCTAGTAAAGCGGCTGGAATGGCGAACCCGAGCAAAGGAGATGAGAAATGAGGTGCGTTTTAGAAACCTTTCCCGATCACACGGTGTACCATCTTCTGGGTTTCTCATGCCTGTTTTCGATGTAGGAAGATGGCCTTGAACCTGGAGATTTGGGACCCATGGGATGGGTACCATGCAGTATTACTTGAAAGGGTCTGCGTTTGCTCACCAAACCTCACCGAACCTCTCAGCCCCAAGAGTGTCCACCCTTATGTCTCAATCAGCTGTGGGTCTAGATATGGTCAATCCAGGTTGCATCACAGCCCCTGAACGAATTTTGTAAGAAGTTCTCTCTCTTTCACTGTCTTTGTTTCACGGGTTTTGAAAAGTAATTTATTTTTATAATGGGGTTTAGCAGCTTTTCACGGCTGTGTTTATGCCGCTTTACACCCCCTTGACTCACTTACAGAGAGATATCAATACATAGGTTTGAAGATTCTTACTAGTCAGATATATTCTTGTGCGGTGAATAGGGGGTGTTGAGTCCAGTTCACTGAAAAAGGAATAGGTCTTGTCTCTTACATATTGGGTTTATGGAACGGTATCGGAGCTAATTTGAAACCCTTGTTTTATGCATCACCCCACCTCACCTTTCCCGTTCAGCAGCCATAGTGTGTTTTCTAAACGTGTGACTCTGTTCTGTTTTGTAATTCTGTTCAAGTGTAGCGGTTTTTTGCATTCCCTCTCTAAGTGATATCTTATGATAAGTGTCTTTTTCTGTGTGACTTATTTCACTTAGAATCGTCGTACCTAAATCCACTCATCGTGCTGCTACTAGCCTTATGACGTTGATTTCGTGGCTGAGTGATATTCCATTGTACATGAGGACCACAACTTCTTTATCCATTTTTCTCTTTCCTAGGATATTTAAGGTGTAATGAAGTGGGGGTTCTTGTCAACAGAGCAGCCCTAAACTTTGGGGTGCCTGTGTCTTGCTGATTTTTAGTTTTCCCAATTTATACGCCCATGAGTGGAAGTGCCCTATGCTCTCCAAGCTGTGTTTTTTAGATGTTTCAGGACACACCGTACACTTCTCCAGAGTGGCTGTTGGCAATTTACATCCCGCCCATCAGCGTAGCAAGGCTCCCATTTCTCCATGGCCGGTCTTGCATTTCTGCTTTGGACACTTTTTTCCGCATGGCCCTTTTGCCCGCTGGGAAGCGAGACTTCTTTGGAGCGCTGATTTGCATTTCCAGGTTGCTTGGTTGTCCAAAAAGGGCGTATGCGTTTTTTCCTGAATATATTCAGGAAAAAACGCATACGCCCTTTTTGGCCAAGGGCATCATTGTCCACGTTTTGCCGCTTTTCATGTGCTTTCAAGGCGATTCGAATCTACCTCCTGAAATCTGTTTCCTGCAATTCTGCCTTGCTTTCAAAGCCTCTTCGTTGCCTTCCCTTAATATATTTGTGGACGAGAGGTATCATTTAAAACTCTGCAGGTTTGTGAATTGCAGTGCCCCTGAGCTCCATTTTTCAGCTCGCTTTTTTGGGAGCTGGCCGCAAAAGCGCAGGATTGCTTCAGGCCCTCTTCTGGTTCTGGGGGGCAGGCTGAGCTTGTGCTTAATTCTTCTTCCTGATGGGAAAATAGAGTGACCTATGCCTTTCCCAACACCTAGAGCTAGTCTCTCATTGGTTCCCCCTCTTCCCGTTCATCCTCAGGACAAATTGCAACCTGTACGGAACAGGAGGTTAAAGGTGCTTATTCTCCAAGGAGGGAGATGGCTAGTAAATCGGCTGGAAAGGCGAACCCGAGCAAAGGAGATGAGAAATGAGGTGCGTTTTAGAAACCTTTCCCGATCACACGGTGTACCATCTTCTGGGTTTCTCATGCCTGATTTCGATGTAGGAAGATGCCCTTGAACCTGGAGATTTGGGACCCATGGGATGGGTACCATGCAGTATTACTTGAAAGGGTCTGCGTTGGGACACCCAACCTCACCGAACCTCTCTGCCCCAAGAGTGTCCACCCTTATGTCTCAATCAGCTGTGGGTCTAGATATGGTCAATCCAGGTTGCATCACAGCCCCTGAACGAATTTTGGAAGAATTTCTCTCTCTTTCACTGTCTTTGTTTCACGGGTTTTGAAAAGTAATTTATTTTTATAATGGGGTTTAGCTGCTTTTCAAGGCTGTGTTTATGCCGCTTTACACCCCCTTGACTCACTTACAGAGAGATATCAATACATAGGTTTGAGGATTCTTACTAGTCAGATATATTCTTGTGCGGTGAATAGGGGGTGTTGAGTCCAGTTCACTGAAAAAGGAATAGGTCTTGTCTCTTACATATTGGGTTTATGGAACGGTATCGGAGCTAATTTGAAACCCTTGTTTTATGCATCACCCCACCTCACCTTTCCCGTTCAGCAGCCATAGTGTGTTTTCTAAACGTGTGACTCTGTTCTGTTTTGTAATTCAGTTCAAGTGTAGCGGTTTTTACATTCCCTCTCTAAGTGATATCTTATGATAAGTGTCTTTTTCTGGGTGACTTATTTCACTTAGAATCGTCATACCTAAATCCACTCATCGTGCTGCTACTAGCATTATGACGTTGATTTCATGGCTGCGTGATATTCCATTGTACATGAGGACCACAACTTCTTTATCCATTTTTCTCTTTCCTAGGATATTTAAGGTGTAATGAAGTGGGGGTTCTTGTCAACAGAGCAGCCCTAAACTTTGGGGTGCCTGTGTCTTGCTGATTTTTGGTTTTCCCAATTTATACGCCCATGAGTGGAAGTGCCCTATGCTCTCCAAGCTGTGTTTTTTAGATGTTTCAGGACACACCGTACACTTCTCCCGAGTGGCTGTTGGCAATTTACATCCCGCCCATCAGCGAAGCAAGGCTCCCATTTCTCCATGGCCGGTCGTGCAGTTCTGGTTTGGACACTTTTTTCCGCATGGCCCTTTTGCCCGCTGGGAAGCCAGACTTCTTTGGAGCGCTGATTGGCCTTTCCAGGTTGCTTGGTTGGCCAAAAAGGGCGTATGCGTTTTTTCCTGAATATATTCAGGAAAAAACGCATACGCCCTTTTTGGCCAAGGGCATCATTGTCCACGTTTTGCCGCTTTTCATGTGCTTTCAAGGCGATTCGAATCTACCTCCTGAAATCTGTTTCCTGCAATTCTGCCTTGCTTTCAAAGCCTCTTCGTTGCCTTCCCTTAATATATTTGTGGACGAGAGGTATCATTTAAAACTCTGCAGGTTTGTGAATTGCAGTGCCCCTGAGCTCCATTTTTCAACTCGCTTTTTTGGGAGCTGGCCGCAAAAGCGCAGGATTGCTTCAGGCCCTCTTCTGGTTCTGGGGGGCAGGCTGAGCTTGTGCTTAATTCTTCTTCCTGATGGGAAAATAGAGTGACCTGTGCCTGTCCCAACACCTAGAGCTAGTCTCTCATTGGTTCCCCCTCTTCCCGTTCATCCTCAGGACAAACTGCAACCTGTACGGAACAGGAGGTTAAAGGTGCTGATTCTCTAAGGAGGGAGATGGCTAGTAAAGCGGCTGGAATGGCGAACCCGAGCAAAGGAGATGAGAAATGAGGTGCGTTTTAGAAACCTTTCCCGATCACACGGTGTACCATCTTCTGGGTTTCTCATGCCTGTTTTCGATGTAGGAAGATGGCCTTGAACCTGGAGATTTGGGACCCATGGGATGGGTACCATGCAGTATTACTTGAAAGGGTCTGCGTTGGCTCACCAAACCTCACCGAACCTCTCAGCCCCAAGAGTGTCCACCCTTATGTCTCAATCAGCTGTGGGTCTAGATATGGTCAATCCAGGTTGCATCACAGCCCCTGAACGAATTTTGTAAGAAGTTCTCTCTCTTTCACTGTCTTTGTTTCATGGGTTTTGAAAAGTAATTTATTTTTATAATGGGGTTTAGCAGCTTTTCACGGCTGTGTTTATGCCGCTTTACACCCCCTTGACTCACTTACAGAGAGATATCAATACATAGGTTTGAAGATTCTTACTAGTCAGATATATTCTTGTGCGGTGAATAGGGGGTGTTGAGTCCAGTTCACTGAAAAAGGAATAGGTCTTGTCTCTTACATATTGGGTTTATGGAACGGTATCGGAGCTAATTTGAAACCCTTGTTTTATGCATCACCCCACCTCACCTTTCCCGTTCAGCAGCCATAGTGTGTTTTCTAAACGTGTGTCTCTGTTCTGTTTTGTAATTCTGTTCAAGTGTAGCGGTTTTTTGCATTCCCTCTCTAAGTGATATCTTATGATAAGTGTCTTTTTCTGTGTGACTTATTTCACTTAGAATCGTCGTACCTAAATCCACTCATCGTGCTGCTACTAGCCTTATGACGTTGATTTCGTGGCTGAGTGATATTCCATTGTACATGAGGACCACAACTTCTTTATCCATTTTTCTCTTTCCTAGGATATTTAAGGTGTAATGAAGTGGGGGTTCTTGTCAACAGAGCAGCCCTAAACTTTGGGGTGCCTGTGTCTTGCTGATTTTTAGTTTTCCCAATTTATACGCCCATGAGTGGAAGTGCCCTATGCTCTCCAAGCTGTGTTTTTTAGATGTTTCAGGACACACCGTACACTTCTCCAGAGTGGCTGTTGGCAATTTACATCCCGCCCATCAGCGTAGCAAGGCTCCCATTTCTCCATGGCCGGTCTTGCATTTCTGCTTTGGACACTTTTTTCCGCATGGCCCTTTTGCCCGCTGGGAAGCGAGACTTCTTTGGAGCGCTGATTTGCATTTCCAGGTTGCTTGGTTGTCCAAAAAGGGTTTATGCGTTTTTTCCTGAATATATTCAGGAAAAAACGCATACGCCCTTTTTGGCCAAGGGCATCATTGTCCACGTTTTGCCGCTTTTCATGTGCTTTCAAGGCGATTCGAATCTACCTCCTGAAATCTGTTTCCTGCAATTCTGCCTTGCTTTCAAAGCCTCTTCGTTGCCTTCCCTTAATATATTTGTGGACGAGAGGTATCATTTAAAACTCTGCAGGTTTGTGAATTGCAGTGCCCCTGAGCTCCATTTTTCAACTCGCTTTTTTGGGAGCTGGCCGCAAAAGCGCAGGATTGCTTCAGGCCCTCTTCTGGTTCTGGGGGGCAGGCTGAGCTTGTGCTTAATTCTTCTACCTGATGGGAAAATAGAGTGACCTGTGCCTGTCCCAACACCTAGAGCTAGTCTCTCATTGGTTCCCCCTCTTCCCGTTCATCCTCAGGACAAACTGCAACCTGTACGGAACAGGAGGTTAAAGGTGCTGATTCTCTAAGGAGGGAGATGGCTAGTAAAGCGGCTGGAATGGCGAACCCGAGCAAAGGAGATGAGAAATGAGGTGCGTTTTAGAAACCTTTCCCGATCACACGGTGTACCATCTTCTGGGTTTCTCATGCCTGTTTTCGATGTAGGAAGATGGCCTTGAACCTGGAGATTTGGGACCCATGGGATGGGTACCATGCAGTATTACTTGAAAGGGTCTGCGTTTGCTCACCAAACCTCACCGAACCTCTCAGCCCCAAGAGTGTCCACCCTTATGTCTCAATCAGCTGTGGGTCTAGATATGGTCAATCCAGGTTGCATCACAGCCCCTGAACGAATTTTGTAAGAAGTTCTCTCTCTTTCACTGTCTTTGTTTCACGGGTTTTGAAAAGTAATTTATTTTTATAATGGGGTTTAGCAGCTTTTCACGGCTGTGTTTATGCCGCTTTACACCCCCTTGACTCACTTACAGAGAGATATCAATACATAGGTTTGAAGATTCTTACTAGTCAGATATATTCTTGTGCGGTGAATAGGGGGTGTTGAGTCCAGTTCACTGAAAAAGGAATAGGTCTTGTCTCTTACATATTGGGTTTATGGAACGGTATCGGAGCTAATTTGAAACCCTTGTTTTATGCATCACCCCACCTCACCTTTCCCGTTCAGCAGCCATAGTGTGTTTTCTAAACGTGTGACTCTGTTCTGTTTTGTAATTCTGTTCAAGTGTAGCGGTTTTTTGCATTCCCTCTCTAAGTGATATCTTATGATAAGTGTCTTTTTCTGTGTGACTTATTTCACTTAGAATCGTCGTACCTAAATCCACTCATCGTGCTGCTACTAGCCTTATGACGTTGATTTCGTGGCTGAGTGATATTCCATTGTACATGAGGACCACAACTTCTTTATCCATTTTTCTCTTTCCTAGGATATTTAAGGTGTAATGAAGTGGGGGTTCTTGTCAACAGAGCAGCCCTAAACTTTGGGGTGCCTGTGTCTTGCTGATTTTTAGTTTTCCCAATTTATACGCCCATGAGTGGAAGTGCCCTATGCTCTCCAAGCTGTGTTTTTTAGATGTTTCAGGACACACCGTACACTTCTCCAGAGTGGCTGTTGGCAATTTACATCCCGCCCATCAGCGTAGCAAGGCTCCCATTTCTCCATGGCCGGTCTTGCATTTCTGCTTTGGACACTTTTTTCCGCATGGCCCTTTTGCCCGCTGGGAAGCGAGACTTCTTTGGAGCGCTGATTTGCATTTCCAGGTTGCTTGGTTGTCCAAAAAGGGCGTATGCGTTTTTTCCTGAATATATTCAGGAAAAAACGCATACGCCCTTTTTGGCCAAGGGCATCATTGTCCACGTTTTGCCGCTTTTCATGTGCTTTCAAGGCGATTCGAATCTACCTCCTGAAATCTGTTTCCTGCAATTCTGCCTTGCTTTCAAAGCCTCTTCGTTGCCTTCCCTTAATATATTTGTGGACGAGAGGTATCATTTAAAACTCTGCAGGTTTGTGAATTGCAGTGCCCCTGAGCTCCATTTTTCAGCTCGCTTTTTTGGGAGCTGGCCGCAAAAGCGCAGGATTGCTTCAGGCCCTCTTCTGGTTCTGGGGGGCAGGCTGAGCTTGTGCTTAATTCTTCTTTCTGATGGGAAAATAGAGTGACCTGTGCCTGTCCCAACACCTAGAGCTAGTCTCTCATTGGTTCCCCCTCTTCCTGTTCATCCTCAGGACAAATTGCAACCTGTACGGAACAGGAGGTTAAAGGTGCTGATTCTCCAAGGAGGGAGATGGCTAGTAAAGTGGCTGGAATGGCGAACCTGAGCAAAAGGAGATGAGAAATGAGGTGCGTTTTAGAAACCTTTCCCGATCACACGGTGTACCATCTTCTGGGTTTCTCATGCCTGTTTTCGATGTAGGAAGATGCCCTTGAACCTGGAGATTTGGGACCCATGGGATGGGTACCATGCAGTATTACTTGAAAGGGTCTGCGATGGCTCACCCAACCTCACCGAACCTCTCAGCCCCAAGAGTGTCCACCCTTATGTCTCAATCAGCTGTGGGTCTAGATATGGTCAATCCAGGTTGCATCACAGCCCCTGAACGAATTTTGTAAGAATTTCTCTCTCTTTCACTGTCTTTGTTTCACGGGTTTTGAAAAGTAATTTATTTTTATAATGGGGTTTAGCTGCTTTTCACGGCTGTGTTTATGCCGCTTTACACCCCCTTGACTCACTTACAGAGAGATATCAATACATAGGTGTGAAGATTCTTACTAGTCAGATATATTCTTGTGCGGTGAATAGGGGGTGTTGAGTCCAGTTCACTGAAAAAGGAATAGGTCTTGTCTCTTACATATTGGGTTTATGGAACGGGATCGGAGCTAATTTGAAACCCTTGTTTTTTTTTTTTTTGAAACCCTTGTTTTATGCATCACCCCACCTCACCTTTCCCGTTCAGCAGCCATAGTGTGTTTTCTAAACGTGTGACTCTGTTCTGTTTTGTAATTCAGTTCAAGTGTAGCGGTTTTTACATTCCCTCTCTAAGTGATATCTTATGATAAGTGTCGTTTTCTGTGTGACTTATTTCACTTAGAATCGTCGTACCTAAATCCACTCATCGTGCTGCTACTAGCCTTATGACGTTGATTTCATGGCTGAGTGATATTCCATTGTACATGAGGACCACAACTTCTTTATCCATTTTTCTCTTTCCTAGGATATTTAAGGTGTAATGAAGTGGGGCTTCTTGTCAACAGAGCAGCCCTAAACTTTGGGGTGCCTGTGTCTTGCTGATGTTTAGTTTTCCCAATTTATACGCCCATGAGTGGAAGTGCCCTATGCTCTCCAAGCTGTGTTTTTTAGATGTTTCAGGACACACCGTACACTTCTCCAGAGTGGCTGTTGGCAATTTACATCCCGCCCATCAGCGTAGCAAGGCTCCCATTTCTCCATGGCCGGTCTTGCATTTCTGCTTTGGACACTTTTTTCCGCATGGCTCTTTTGCCCGCTGGGAAGCGACACTTCTTTGGAGCGCTGATTTGCCTTTCCAGGTTACTTGGTTGTCCAAAAAGGGCGTATGCGTTTTTTCCTGAATATATTCAGGAAAAAACGCATACGCCCTTTTAGGCCAAGGGCATCATTGTCCACGTTTTGCCGCTTTTCATGTGCTTTCAAGGCGATTCGAATCTACCTCCTGAAATCTGTTTCCTGCAATTCTGCCTTGCTTTCAAAGCCTCTTCGTTGCCTTCCCTTAATATATTTGTGGACGAGAGGTATCATTTAAAACTCTGCAGGTTTGTGAATTGCAGTGCCCCTGAGCTCCATTTTTCAACTCGCTTTTTTGGGAGCTGGCCGCAAAAGCGCAGGATTGCTTCAGGCCCTCTTCTGGTTCTGGGGGGCAGGCTGAGCTTGTGCTTAATTCTTCTACCTGATGGGAAAATAGAGTGACCTGTGCCTGTCCCAACACCTAGAGCTAGTCTCTCATTGGTTCCCCCTCTTCCCGTTCATCCTCAGGACAAACTGCAACCTGTACGGAACAGGAGGTTAAAGGTGCTGATTCTCTAAGGAGGGAGATGGCTAGTAAAGCGGCTGGAATGGCGAACCCGAGCAAAGGAGATGAGAAATGAGGTGCGTTTTTGAAACCTTTCCCGATCACACGGTGTACCATCTTCTGGGTTTCTCATGCCTGTTTTCGATGTAGGAAGATGGCCTTGAACCTGGAGATTTGGGACCCATGGGATGGGTACCATGCAGTATTACTTGAAAGGGTCTGCGTTGGCTCACCAAACCTCACCGAACCTCTCAGCCCCAAGAGTGTCCACCCTTATGTCTCAATCAGCTGTGGGTCTAGATATGGTCAATCCAGGTTGCATCACAGCCCCTGAACGAATTTTGTAAGAAGTTCTCTCTCTTTCACTGTCTTTGTTTCACGGGTTTTGAAAAGTAATTTATTTTTATAATGGGGTTTAGCAGCTTTTCACGGCTGTGTTTATGCCGCTTTACACCCCCTTGACTCACTTACAGAGAGATATCAATACATAGGTTTGAAGATTCTTACTAGTCAGATATATTCTTGTGCGGTGAATAGGGGGTGTTGAGTCCAGTTCAGTGAAAAAGGAATAGGTCTTGTCTCTTACATATTGGGTTTATGGAACGGTATCGGAGCTAATTTGAAACCCTTGTTTTATGCATCACCCCACCTCACCTTTCCCGTTCAGCAGCCATAGTGTGTTTTCTAAACGTGTGTCTCTGTTCTGTTTTGTAATTCTGTTCAAGTGTAGCGGTTTTTTGCATTCCCTCTCTAAGTGATATCTTATGATAAGTGTCTTTTTCTGTGTGACTTATTTCACTTAGAATCGTCGTACCTAAATCCACTCATCGTGCTGCTACTAGCCTTATGACGTTGATTTCGTGGCTGAGTGATATTCCATTGTACATGAGGACCACAACTTCTTTATCCATTTTTCTCTTTCCTAGGATATTTAAGGTGTAATGAAGTGGGGGTTCTTGTCAACAGAGCAGCCCTAAACTTTGGGGTGCCTGTGTCTTGCTGATTTTTAGTTTTCCCAATTTATACGCCCATGAGTGGAAGTGCCCTATGCTCTCCAAGCTGTGTTTTTTAGATGTTTCAGGACACACCGTACACTTCTCCAGAGTGGCTGTTGGCAATTTACATCCCGCCCATCAGCGTAGCAAGGCTCCCATTTCTCCATGGCCGGTCTTGCATTTCTGCTTTGGACACTTTTTTCCGCATGGCCCTTTTGCCCGCTGGGAAGCGAGACTTCTTTGGAGCGCTGATTTGCATTTCCAGGTTGCTTGGTTGTCCAAAAAGGGCGTATGCGTTTTTTCCTGAATATATTCAGGAAAAAACGCATACGCCCTTTTTGGCCAAGGGCATCATTGTCCACGTTTTGCCGCTTTTCATGTGCTTTCAAGGCGATTCGAATCTACCTCCTGAAATCTGTTTCCTGCAATTCTGCCTTGCTTTCAAAGCCTCTTCGTTGCCTTCCCTTAATATATTTGTGGACGAGAGGTATCATTTAAAACTCTGCAGGTTTGTGAATTGCAGTGCCCCTGAGCTCCATTTTTCAGCTCGCTTTTTTGGGAGCTGGCCGCAAAAGCGCAGGATTGCTTCAGGCCCTCTTCTGGTTCTGGGGGGCAGGCTGAGCTTGTGCTTAATTCTTCTTCCTGATGGGAAAATAGAGTGACCTGTGCCTGTCCCAACACCTAGAGCTAGTCTCTCATTGGTTCCCCCTCTTCCTGTTCATCCTCAGGACAAATTGCAACCTGTACGGAACAGGAGGTTAAAGGTGCTGATTCTCCAAGGAGGGAGATGGCTAGTAAAGTGGCTGGAATGGCGAACCTGAGCAAAAGGAGATGAGAAATGAGGTGCGTTTTAGAAACCTTTCCCGATCACACGGTGTAAAATCTTCTGGGTTTCTCATGCCTGTTTTCGATGTAGGAAGATGCCCTTGAACCTGGAGATTTGGGACCCATGGGATGGGTACCATGCAGTATTACTTGAAAGGGTCTGCGATGGCTCACCCAACCTCACCGAACCTCTCAGCCCCAAGAGTGTCCACCCTTATGTCTCAATCAGCTGTGGGTCTAGATATGGTCAATCCAGGTTGCATCACAGCCCCTGAACGAATTTTGTAAGAATTTCTCTCTCTTTCACTGTCTTTGTTTCACGGGTTTTGAAAAGTAATTTATTTTTATAATGGGGTTTAGCTGCTTTTCACGGCTGTGTTTATGCCGCTTTACACCCCCTTGACTCACTTACAGAGAGATATCAATACATAGGTGTGAAGATTCTTACTAGTCAGATATATTCTTGTGCGGTGAATAGGGGGTGTTGAGTCCAGTTCACTGAAAAAGGAATAGGTCTTGTCTCTTACATATTGGGTTTATGGAACGGTATCGGAGCTAATTTGAAACCCTTGTTTTTTTTTTTTTTGAAACCCTTGTTTTATGCATCACCCCACCTCACCTTTCCCGTTCAGCAGCCATAGTGTGTTTTCTAAACGTGTGACTCTGTTCTGTTTTGTAATTCAGTTCAAGTGTAGCGGTTTTTACATTCCCTCTCTAAGTGATATCTTATGATAAGTGTCTTTTTCTGTGTGACTTATTTCACTTAGAATCGTCGTACCTAAATCCACTCATCGTGCTGCTACTAGCCTTATGACGTTGATTTCATGGCTGAGTGATATTCCATTGTACATGAGGACCCCAACTTCTTTATCCATTTTTCTGTTTCCTAGGATATTTAAGGTGTAATGAAGTGGGGCTTCTTGTCAACAGAGCAGCCCTAAACTTTGGGGTGCCTGTGTCTTGCTGATTTTTAGTTTTCCCAATTTATACGCCCATGAGTGGAAGTGCCCTATGCTCTCCAAGCTGTGTTTTTTAGATGTTTCAGGACACACCGTACACTTCTCCAGAGTGGCTGTTGGCAATTTACATCCCGCCCATCAGCGTAGCAAGGCTCCCATTTCTCCATGGCCGGTCTTGCATTTCTGCTTTGGACACTTTTTTCCGCATGGCCCTTTTGCCCGCTGGGAAGCGAGACTTCTTTGGAGCGCTGATTTGCATTTCCAGGTTGCTTGGTTGTCCAAAAAGGGTGTATGCGTTTTTTCCTGAATATATTCAGGAAAAAACGCATACGCCCTTTTTGGCCAAGGGCATCATTGTCCACGTTTTGCCGCTTTTCATGTGCTTTCAAGGCGATTCGAATCTACCTCCTGAAATCTGTTTCCTGCAATTCTGCCTTGCTTTCAAAGCCTCTTCGTTGCCTTCCCTTAATATATTTGTGGACGAGAGGTATCATTTAAAACTCTGCAGGTTTGTGAATTGCAGTGCCCCTGAGCTCCATTTTTCAACTCGCTTTTTTGGGAGCTGGCCGCAAAAGCGCAGGATTGCTTCAGGCCCTCTTCTGGTTCTGGGGGGCAGGCTGAGCTTGTGCTTAATTCTTCTTCCTGATGGGAAAATAGAGTGACCTATGCCTGTCCCAACACCTAGAGCTAGTCTCTCATTGGTTCCCCCTCTTCCCGTTCATCCTCAGGACAAATTGCAACCTGTACGGAACAGGAGGTTAAAGGTGCTGATTCTCCAAGGAGGGAGATGGCTAGTAAATCGGCTGGAAAGGCGAACCCGAGCAAAGGAGATGAGAAATGAGGTGCGTTTTAGAAACCTTTCCCGATCACACGGTGTACCATCTTCTGGGTTTCTCATGCCTGATTTCGATGTAGGAAGATGCCCTTGAACCTGGAGATTTGGAACCCATGGGATGGGTACCATGCAGTATTCCTTGAAAGGGTCTGCGTTGGCTCACCCAACCTCACCGAACCTCTCAGCCCCAAGAGTGTCCACCCTTATGTCTCAATCAGCTGTGGGTCTAGATATGGTCAATCCAGGTTGCATCACAGCCCCTGAACGAAGTTTGTAAGAAGTTCTCTCTCTTTCACTGTCTTTGTTTCACGGGTTTTGAAAAGTAATTTATTTTTATAATGGGGTTTAGCAGCTTTTCACGGCTGTGTTTATGCCGCTTTACACCCCCTTGACTCACTTACAGAGAGATATCAATACATAGGTTTGAAGATTCTTACTAGTCAGATATATTCTTGTGCGGTGAATAGGGGGTGTTGAGTCCAGTTCACTGAAAAAGGAATAGGTCTTGTCTCTTACATATTGGGTTTATGGAACGGTATCGGAGCTAATTTGAAACCCTTGTTTTATGCATCACCCCACCTCACCTTTCCCGTTCAGCAGCCATAGTGTGTTTTCTAAACGTGTGACTCTGTTCTGTTTTGTAATTCTGTTCAAGTGTAGCGGTTTTTTGCATTCCCTCTGTAAGTGATATCTTATGATAAGTGTCTTTTTCTGTGTGACTTATTTCACTTAGAATCGTCGTACCTAAATCCACTCATCGTGCTGCTACTAGCCTTATGACGTTGATTTCGTGGCTGAGTGATATTCCATTGTACATGAGGACCACAACTTCTTTATCCATTTTTCTCTTTCCTAGGATATTTAAGGTGTAATGAAGTGGGGGTTCTTGTCAACAGAGCAGCCCTAAACTTTGGGGTGCCTGTGTCTTGCTGATTTTTAGTTTTCCCAATTTATACGCCCATGAGTGGAAGTGCCCTATGCTCTCCAAGCTGTGTTTTTTAGATGTTTCAGGACACACCGTACACTTCTCCAGAGTGGCTGTTGGCAATTTACATCCCGCCCATCAGCGTAGCAAGGCTCCCATTTCTCCATGGCCGGTCTTGCATTTCTGCTTTGGACACTTTTTTCCGCATGGCCCTTTTGCCCGCTGGGAAGCGAGACTTCTTTGGAGCGCTGATTTGCATTTCCAGGTTGCTTGGTTGTCCAAAAAGGGCGTATGCGTTTTTTCCTGAATATATTCAGGAAAAAACGCATACGCCCTTTTTGGCCAAGGGCATCATTGTCCACGTTTTGCCGCTTTTCATGTGCTTTCAAGGCGATTCGAATCTACCTCCTGAAATCTGTTTCCTGCAATTCTGCCTTGCTTTCAAAGCCTCTTCGTTGCCTTCCCTTAATATATTTGTGGACGAGAGGTATCATTTAAAACTCTGCAGGTTTGTGAATTGCAGTGCCCCGGAGCTCCATTTTTCAGCTCGCTTTTTTGGGAGCGGGCCGCAAAAGCGCAGGATTGCTTCAGGCCCTCTTCTGGTTCTGGGGGGCAGGCTGAGCTTGTGCTTAATTCTTCTTCCTGAATGGAAAATAGAGTGACCTGTGCCTGTCCCAACACCTAGAGCTAGTCTCTCATTGGTTCCCCCTCTTCCTGTTCATCCTCAGGACAAATTGCAACCTGTACGGAACAGGAGGTTAAAGGTGCTGATTCTCCAAGGAGGGAGATGGCTAGTAAAGTGGCTGGAATGGCGAACCTGAGCAAAAGGAGATGAGAAATGAGGTGCGTTTTAGAAACCTTTCCCGATCACACGGTGTACCATCTTCTGGGTTTCTCATGCCTGTTTTCGATGTAGGAAGATGCCCTTGAACCTGGAGATTTGGGACCCATGGGATGGGTACCATGCAGTATTACTTGAAAGGGTCTGCGATGGCTCACCCAACCTCACCGAACCTCTCAGCCCCAAGAGTGTCCACCCTTATGTCTCAATCAGCTGTGGGTCTAGATATGGTCAATCCAGGTTGCATCACAGCCCCTGAACGAATTTTGTAAGAATTTCTCTCTCTTTCACTGTCTTTGTTTCACGGGTTTTGAAAAGTAATTTATTTTTATAATGGGGTTTAGCAGCTTTTCACGGCTGTGTTTATGCCACTTTACACCCCCTTGACTCACTTACAGAGAGATATCAATACATAGGTTTGAAGATTCTTACTAGTCAGATATATTCTTGTGCGGTGAATAGGGGGTGTTGAGTCCAGTTCACTGAAAAAGGAATAGGTCTTGTCTTTTACATATTGGGTTTATGGAACGGTATCGGAGCTAATTTGAAACCCTTGTTTTATGCATCACCCCACCTCACCTTTCCCGTTCAGCAGCCATAGTGTGTTTTCTAAACGTGTGACTCTGTTCTGTTTTGTAATTCAGTTCAAGTGTAGCGGTTTTTACATTCCCTCTCTAAGTGATATCTTATGATAAGTGTCTTTTTCTGTGTGACTTATTTCACTTAGAATCGTCGTACCTAAATCCACTCATCGTGCTGCTACTAGCCTTATGACGTTGATTTCGTGGCTGAGTGATATTCCATTGTACATGAGGACCACAACTTCTTTATCCATTTTTCTCTTTCCTAGGATATTTAAGGTGTAATGAAGTGGGGGTTCTTGTCAACAGAGCAGCCCTAAACTTTGGGGTGCCTGTGTCTTGCTGATTTTTAGTTTTCCCAATTTATACGCCCATGAGTGGAAGTGCCCTATGCTCTCCAAGCTGTGTTTTTTAGATGTTTCAGAACACACCGTACACTTCTCCAGAGTGGCTGTTGGCAATTTACATCCCACCCATCAGCGTAGCAAGGCTCCAATTTCTCCATGGCCGGTCCTGCATTTCTGGTTTGGACACTTTTTTCCGCATGGCCCTTTTGCCCGCTGGGAAGCCAGACTTCTTTGGAGCGCTGATTTGCCTTTCCAGGTTGTTTGGTTGGCCAAAAAGGGCGTATGCGTTTTTTCCTGAATATATTCAGGAAAAAACGCATACGCCCTTTTTGGCCAAGGGCATCATTGTCCACGTTTTGCCGCTTTTCATGTGCTTTCAAGGCGATTCGAATCTACCTCCTGAAATCTGTTTCCTGCAATTCTGCCTTGCTTTCAAAGCCTCTTCGTTGCCTTCCCTTAATATATTTGTGGACGAGAGGTATCATTTAAAACTCTGCAGGTTTGTGAATTGCAGTGCCCCTGAGCTCCATTTTTCAGCTCGCTTTTTTGGGAGCTGGCCGCAAAAGCGCAGGATTGCTTCAGGCCCTCTTCTGGTTCTGGGGGGCAGGCTGAGCTTGTGCTTAATTCTTCTTCCTGATGGGAAAATAGAGTGACCTGTGCCTGTCCCAACACCTAGAGCTAGTCTCTCATTGGTTCCCCCTCTTCCCGTTCATCCTCAGGACAAATTGCAACCTGTACGGAACAGGAGGTTAAAGGTGCTGATTCTCTAAGGAGGGAGATGGCTAGTAAAGCGGCTGGAATGGCGAACCCGAGCAAAGGAGATGAGAAATGAGGTGCGTTTTAGAAACCTTTCCCGATCACACGGTGTACCATCTTCTGGGTTTCTCATGCCTGTTTTCGATGTAGGAAGATGGCCTTGAACCTGGAGATTTGGGACCCATGGGATGGGTACCATGCAGTATTACTTGAAAGGGTCTGCGTTGGCTCACCCAACCTCACCGAACCTCTCAGCCCCAAGAGTGTCCACCCTTATGTCTCAATCAGCTGTGGGTCTAGATATGGTCAATCCAGGTTGCATCACAGCCCCTGAACGAATTTTGTAAGAAGTTCTCTCTCTTTCACTGTCTTTGTTTCACGGGTTTTGAAAAGTAATTTATTTTTATAATGGGGTTTAGCAGCTTTTCACGGCTGTGTTTATGCCGCTTTACACCCCCTTGACTCACTTACAGAGAGATATCAATACATAGGTTTGAAGATTCTTACTAGTCAGATATATTCTTGTGCGGTGAATAGGGGGTGTTGAGTCCAGTTCACTGAAAAAGGAATAGGTCTTGTCTCTTACATATTGGGTTTATGGAACGGTATCGGAGCTAATTTGAAACCCTTGTTTTATGCATCACCCCACCTCACCTTTCCCGTTCAGCAGCCATAGTGTGTTTTCTAAACGTGTGACTCTGTTCTGTTTTGTAATTCAGTTCAAGTGTAGCGGTTTTTACATTCCCTCTCTAAGTGATATCTTATGATAAGTGTCTTTTTCTGTGTGACTTATTTCACTTAGAATCGTCGTACCTAAATCCACTCATCGTGCTGCTACTAACCTTATGACGTTGATTTCGTGGCTGAGTGATATTCCATTGTACATGAGGACCACAACTTCTTTATCCATTTTTCTCTTTCCTAGGATATTTAAGGTGTAATGAAGTGGGGGTTCTTGTCAACAGAGCAGCCCTAAACTTTGGGGTGCCTGTGTCTTGCTGATTTTTAGTTTTCCCAATTTATACGCCCATGAGTGGAAGTGCCCTATGCTCTCCAAGCTGTGTTTTTTAGATGTTTCAGAACACACCGTACACTTCTCCAGAGTGGCTGTTGGCAATTTACATCCCACCCATCAGCGTAGCAAGGCTCCCATTTCTCCATGGCCGGTCCTGCATTTCTGGTTTGGACACTTTTTTCCGCATGGCCCTTTTGCCCGCTGGGAAGCCAGACTTCTTTGGAGCGCTGATTTGCCTTTCCAGGTTGCTTGGTTGTCCAAAAAGGGCGTATGCGTTTTTTCCTGAATATATTCAGGAAAAAACGCATACGCCCTTTTTGGCCAAGGGCATCATTGTCCACGTTTTGCCGCTTTTCATGTGCTTTCAAGGCGATTCGAATCTACCTCCTGAAATCTGTTTCCTGCAATTCTGCCTTGCTTTCAAAGCCTCTTCGTTGCCTTCCCTTAATATATTTGTGGACGAGAGGTATCATTTAAAACTCTGCAGTTTTGTGAATTGCAGTGCCCCTGAGCTCCATTTTTCAGCTCGCTTTTTTGGGAGCTGGCCGCAAAAGCGCAGGATTGCTTCAGGCCCTCTTCTGGTTCTGGGGGGCAGGCTGAGCTTGTGCTTAATTCTTCTTCCTGATGGGAAAATAGAGTGACCTGTGCCTGTCCCAAAACCTAGAGCTAGTCTCTCATTGGTTCCCCCTCTTCCTGTTCATCCTCAGGACAAATTGCAACCTGTACGGAACAGGAGGTTAAAGGTGCTGATTCTCCAAGGAGGGAGATGGCTAGTAAAGTGGCTGGAATGGCGAACCTGAGCAAAAGGAGATGAGAAATGAGGTGCGTTTTAGAAACCTTTCCCGATCACACGGTGTACCATCTTCTGGGTTTCTCATGCCTGTTTTCGATGTAGGAAGATGCCCTTGAACCTGGAGATTTGGGACCCATGGGATGGGTACCATGCAGTATTACTTGAAAGGGTCTGCGATGGCTCACCCAACCTCACTGAACCTCTCAGCTCCAAGAGTGTCCACCCTTATGTCTCAATCAGCTGTGGGTCTAGATATGGTCAATCCAGGTTGCATCACAGCCCCTGAACGAATTTTGTAAGAATTTCTCTCTCTTTCACTGTCTTTGTTTCACGGGTTTTGAAAAGTAATTTATTTTTATAATGGGGTTTAGCTGCTTTTCACGGCTGTGTTTATGCCGCTTTACACCCCCTTGACTCACTTACAGAGAGATATCAATACATAGGTTTGAAGATTCTTACTAGTCAGATATATTCTTGTGCGGTGAATAGGGGGTGTTGAGTCCAGTTCACTGAAAAAGGAATAGGTCTTGTCTCTTACATATTGGGTTTATGGAACGGTATCGGAGCTAATTTGAAACCCTTGTTTTTTTTTTTTTTTTGAAACCCTTGTTTTATGCATCACCCCACCTCACCTTTCCCGTTCAGCAGCCATAGTGTGTTTTCTAAACGTGTGACTCTGTTCTGTTTTGTAATTCAGTTCAAGTGTAGCGGTTTTTACATTCCCTCTCTAAGTGATATCTTATGATAAGTGTCTTTTTCTGTGTGACTTATTTCACTTAGAATCGTCATACCTAAATCCACTCATCGTGCTGCTACTAGCCTTATGACGTTGATTTCATGGCTGAGTGATATTCCATTGTACATGAGGACCCCAACTTCTTTATCCATTTTTCTCTTTCCTAGGATATTTAAGGTGTAATGACGTGGGGGTTCTTGTCAACAGAGCAGCCCTAAACTTTGGGGTGCCTGTGTCTTGCTGATTTTTAGTTTTCCCAATTTATACGCCCAAGAGTGGAAGTGCCCTATGCTCTCCAAGCTGTGTTTTTTAGATGTTTCAGGACACACCGTACACTTCTCCCGAGTGGCTGTTGGCAATTTACATCCCGCCCATCAGCGAAGCAAGGCTCCCATTTCTCCATGGCCGGTCGTGCAGTTCTGGTTTGGACACTTTTTTCCGCATGGCCCTTTTGCCCGCTGGGAAGCGAGACTTCTTTGGAGCCCTGATTGGCCTTTGCAGGTTGCTTGGTTGCCCAAAAAGGGCGTATGCGTTTTTTCCTGAATATATTCAGGAAAAAACGCATACGCCCTTTTTGGCCAAGGGCATCATTGTCCACGTTTTGCCGCTTTTCATGTGCTTTCAAGGCGATTCGAATCTACCTCCTGAAATCTGTTTCCTGCAATTCTGCCTTGCTTTCAAAGCCTCTTCGTTGCCTTCCCTTAATATATTTGTGGACGAGAGGTATCATTTAAAACTCTGCAGGTTTGTGAATTGCAGTGCCCCTGAGCTCCATTTTTCAACTCGCTTTTTTGGGAGCTTCCCGCAAAAGCGCAGGATTGCTTCAGGCCCTCTTCTGGTTCTGGGGGGCAGGCTGAGCTTGTGCTTAATTCTTCTTCCTGATGGGAAAATAGAGTGACCTATGCCTGTCCCAACACCTAGAGCTAGTCTCTCATTGGTTCCCCCTCTTCCCGTTCATCCTCAGGACAAATTGCAACCTGTACGGAACAGGAGGTTAAAGGTGCTGATTCTCCAAGGAGGGAGATGGCTAGTAAATCGGCTGGAAAGGCGAACCCGAGCAAAGGAGATGAGAAATGAGTTGCGTTTTAGAAACTTTTCCCGATCACACGGTGTACCATCTTCTGGGTTTCTCATGCCTGATTTCGATGTAGGAAGATGCCCTTGAACCTGGAGATTTGGGACCCATGGGATGGGTACCATGCAGTATTACTTGAAAGGGTCTGCGTTGGCTCACCCAACCTCACCGAAACTCTCTGCCCCAAGAGTGTCCACCCTTATGTCTCAATCAGCTGTGGGTCTAGATATGGTCAATATAGTTTGCATCACAGCCCCTGAACGAATTTTGGAAGAATTTCTCTCTCTTTCACTGTCTTTGTTTCACGGGTTTTGAAAAGTAATTTATTTTTATAATGGGGTTTAGCTGCTTTTCACGGCTGTGTTTATTCCGCTTTACACACCCTTGACTCACTTACAGAGAGATATCAATACATAGGTTTGAGGATTCTTACTAGTCAGATATATTCTTGTGCGGTGAATAGGGGGTGTTGAGTCCAGTTCACTGAAAAAGGAATAGGTCTTGTCTCTTACATATTGGGTTTATGGAACGGTATCTGAGCTAATTTGAAACCCTTGTTTTATGCATCACCCCACCTCACCTTTCCCGTTCAGCAGCCATAGTGTGTTTTCTAAACGTGTGACTCTGTTCTGTTTTGTAATTCAGTTCAAGTGTAGCGGTTTTTACATTCCCTCTCTAAGTGATATCTTATGATAAGTGTCTTTTTCTGTGTGACTTATTTCACTTAGAATCGTCGTACCTAAATCCACTCATCGTGCTGCTACTAGCCTTATGACGTTGATTTCATGGCTGCGTGATATTCCATTGTACATGAGGACCACAACTTCTTTATCCATTTTTCTCTTTCCTAGGATATTTAAGGTGTAATGAAGTGGGGGTTCTTGTCAACAGAGCAGCCCTAAACTTTGGGGTGCCTGTGTCTTGCTGATTTTTGGTTTTCCCAATTTATACGCCCATGAGTGGAAATGCCCTATGCTCTCCAAGCTGTGTTTTTTAGATGTTTCAGGACACACCGTACACTTCTCCCGAGTGGCTGTTGGCAATTTACATCCCGCCCATCAGCGAAGCAAGGCTCCCATTTCTCCATGGCCGGTCGTGCAGTTCTGGTTTGGACACTTTTTTCCGCATGGCCCTTTTGCCCGCTGGGAAGCCAGACTTCTTTGGAGCGCTGATTTGCCTTTCCAGGTTGCTTGGTTGGCCAAAAAGGGCGTATGCGTTTTTTCCTGAATATATTCAGGAAAAAACGCATACGCCCTTTTTGGCCAAGGGCATCATTGTCCACGTTTTGCCGCTTTTCATGTGCTTTCAAGGCGATTCGAATCTACCTCCTGAAATCTGTTTCCTGCAATTCTGCCTTGCTTTCAAAGCCTCTTCGTTGCCTTCCCTTAATATATTTGTGGACGAGAGGTATCATTTAAAACTCTGCAGGTTTGTGAATTGCAGTGCCCCTGAGCTCCATTTTTCAACTCGCTTTTTTGGGAGCTGGCCGCAAAAGCGCAGGATTGCTTCAGGCCCTCTTCTGGTTCTGGGGGGCAGGCTGAGCTTGTGCTTAATTCTTCTTCCTGATGGGAAAATAGAGTGACCTGTGCCTGTCCCAACACCTAGAGCTAGTCTCTCATTGGTTCCCCCTCTTCCCGTTCATCCTCAGGACAAACTGCAACCTGTACGGAACAGGAGGTTAAAGGTGCTGATTCTCTAAGGAGGGAGATGGCTAGTAAAGCGGCTGGAATGGCGAATCCGAGCAAAGGAGATGAGAAATGAGGTGCGTTTTAGAAACCTTTCCCGATCACACGGTGTACCATCTTCTGGGTTTCTCATGCCTGTTTTCGATGTAGGAAGATGGCCTTGAACCTGGAGATTTGGGACCCATGGGATGGGTACCATGCAGTATTACTTGAAAGGGTCTGCGTTGGCTCACCCAACCTCACCGAACCTCTCAGCCCCAAGAGTGTCCACCCTTATGTCTCAATCAGCTGTGGGTCTAGATATGGTCAATCCAGGTTGCATCACAGCCCCTGAACGAATTTTGGAAGAATTTCTCTCTCTTTCACTGTCTTTGTTTCACGGGTTTTGAAAAGTAATTTATTTTTATAATGGGGTTTAGCAGCTTTTCACGGCTGTGTTTATGCCGCTTTACACCCCCTTGACTCACTTACAGAGAGATATCAATACATAGGTTTGAAGATTCTTACTAGTCAGATATATTCTTGTGCGGTGAATAGGGGGTGTTGAGTCCAGTTCACTGAAAAAGGAATAGGTCTTGTCTCTTACATATTGGGTTTATGGAACGGTATCGGAGCTAATTTGAAACCCTTGTTTTATGCATCACCCCACCTCACCTTTCCCGTTCAGCAGCCATAGTGTGTTTTCTAAACGTGTGACTCTGTTCTGTTTTGTAATTCTGTTCAAGTGTAGCGGTTTTTACATTCCCTCTCTAAGTGATATCTTATGATAAGTGTCTTTTTCTGTGTGACTTATTTCACTTAGAATCGTCGTACCTAAATCCACTCATCGTGCTGCTACTAGCCTTATGACGTTGATTTCGTGGCTGAGTGATATTCCATTGTACATGAGGACCACAACTTCTTTATCCATTTTTCTCTTTCCTAGGATATTTAAGGTGTAATGAAGTGGGGGTTCTTGTCAACAGAGCAGCTCTAAACTTTGGGGTGCCTGTGTCTTGCTGATTTTTAGTTTTCCCAATTTATACGCCCATGAGTGGAAGTGCCCTATGCTCTCCAAGCTGTGTTTTTTAGATGTTTCAGAACACACCGTACACTTCTCCAGAGTGGCTGTTGGCAATTTACATCCCGCCCATCAGCGTAGCAAGGCTCCCATTTCTCCATGGCCGGTCTTGCATTTCTGCTTTGGACACTTTTTTCCGCATGGCCCTTTTGCCCGCTGGGAAGCCAGACTTCTTTGGAGCGCTGATTTGCCTTTCCAGGTTGCTTGGTTGGCCAACAAGGGCGTATGCGTTTTTTCCTGAATATATTCAGGAAAAAACGCATACGCCCTTTTTGGCCAAGGGCATCATTGTCCACGTTTTGCCGCTTTTCATGTGCTTTCAAGGCGATTCGAATCTACCTCCTGAAATCTGTTTCCTGCAATTCTGCCTTGCTTTCAAAGCCTCTTCGTTGCCTTCCCTTAATATATTTGTGGACGAGAGGTATCATTTAAAACTCTGCAGTTTTGTGAATTGCAGTGCCCCTGAGCTCCATTTTTCAGCTCGCTTTTTTGGGAGCTGGCCGCAAAAGCGCAGGATTGCTTCAGGCCCTCTTCTGGTTCTGGGGGGCAGGCTGAGCTTGTGCTTAATTCTTCTTCCTGATGGGAAAATAGAGTGACCTGTGCCTGTCCCAACACCTAGAGCTAGTCTCTCATTGGTTCCCCCTCTTCCTGTTCATCCTCAGGACAAATTGCAACCTGTACGAAACAGGAGGTTAAAGGTGCTGATTCTCCAAGGAGGGAGATGGCTAGTAAAGTGGCTGGAATGGCGAACCTGAGCAAAAGGAGATGAGAAATGAGGTGCGTTTTAGAAACCTTTCCCGATCACACGGTGTACCATCTTCTGGGTTTCTCATGCCTGTTTTCGATGTAGGAAGATGCCCTTGAACCTGGAGATTTGGGACCCATGGGATGGGTACCATGCAGTATTACTTGAAAGGGTCTGCGATGGCTCACCCAACCTCACCGAACCTGTCAGCCCCAAGAGTGTCCACCCTTATGTCTCAATCAGCTGTGGGTCTAGATATGGTCAATCCAGGTTGCATCACAGCCCCTGAACGAATTTTGTAAGAATTTCTCTCTCTTTCACTGTCTTTGTTTCACGGGTTTTGAAAAGTAATTTATTTTTATAATGGGGTTTAGCTGCTTTTCACGGCTGTGTTTATGCCGCTTTACACCCCCTTGACTCACTTACAGAGAGATATCAATACATAGGTTTGAAGATTCTTACTAGTCAGATATATTCTTGTGCGGTGAATAGGGGGTGTTGAGTCCAGTTCACTGAAAAAGGAATAGGTCTTGTCTCTTACATATTGGTTTTATGGAACGGTATCGGAGCTAATTTGAAACCCTTGTTTTTTTTTTTTTTGAAACCCTTGTTTTATGCATCACCCCACCTCACCTTTCCCGTTCAGCAGCCATAGTGTGTTTTCTAAACGTGTGACTCTGTTCTGTTTTGTAATTCAGTTCAAGTGTAGCGGTTTTTACATTCCCTCTCTAAGTGATATCTTATGATAAGTGTCTTTTTCTGTGTGACTTATTTCACTTAGAATCGTCGTACCTAAATCCACTCATCGTGCTGCTACTAGCCTTATGACGTTGATTTCATGGCTGAGTGATATTCCATTGTACATGAGGACCACAACTTCTTTATCCATTTTTCTCTTTCCTAGGATATTTAAGGTGTAATGAAGTGGGGCTTCTTGTCAACAGAGCAGCCCTAAACTTTGGGGTGCCTGTGTCTTGCTGATTTTTAGTTTTCCCAATTTATACGCCCATGAGTGGAAGTGCCCTATGCTCTCCAAGCTGTGTTTTTTAGATGTTTCAGGACACACCGTACACTTCTCCAGAGTGGCTGTTGGCAATTTACATCCCGCCCATCAGCATAGCAAGGCTCCCATTTCTCCATGGCCGGTCTTGCATTTCTGCTTTGGACACTGTTTTCCGCATGGCCCTTTTGCCCGCTGGGAAGCGAGACTTCTTTGGAGCGCTGATTTGCCTTTCCAGGTTACTTGGTTGTCCAAAAAGGGCGTATGTGTTTTTTCCTGAATATATTCAGGAAAAAACGCATACGCCCTTTTTGGCCAAGGGCATCATTGTCCACGTTTTGCCGCTTTTCATGTGCTTTCAAGGCGATTCGAATCTACCTCCTGAAATCTGTTTCCTGCAATTCTGCCTTGCTTTCAAAGCCTCTTCGTTGCCTTCCCTTAATATATTTGTGGACGAGAGGTATCATTTAAAACTCTGCAGGTTTGTGAATTGCAGTGCCCCTGAGCTCCATTTTTCAGCTCGCTTTTTTGGGAGCTGGCCGCAAAAGCGCAGGATTGCTTCAGGCCCTCTTCTGGTTCTGGGGGGCAGGCTGAGCTTGTGCTTAATTCTTCTTCCTGATGGGAAAATAGAGTGACCTGTGCCTGTCCCAACACCTAGAGCTAGTCTCTCATTGGTTCCCCCTCTTCCCGTTCATCCTCAGGACAAATTGCAACCTGTACGGAACAGGAGGTTAAAGGTGCTGATTCTCTAAGGAGGGAGATGGCTAGTAAAGCGACTGGAATGGCGAACCCGAGCAAAGGAGATGAGAAATGAGGTGCGTTTTAGAAACCTTTCCCGATCACACGGTGTACCATCTTCTGGGTTTCTCATGCCTGTTTTCGATGTAGGAAGATGGCCTTGAACCTGGAGATTTGGGACCCATGGGATGGGTACCATGCAGTATTACTTGAAAGGGTCTGCGTTGGCTCACCCAACCTCACCGAACCTCTCAGCCCCAAGAGTGTCCAGCCTTATGTCTCAATCAGCTGTGGGTCTAGATATGGTCAATCCAGGTTGCATCACAGCCCCTGAACGAATTTTGTAAGAATTTCTCTCTCTTTCACTGTCTTTGTTTCACGGGTTTTGAAAAGTAATTTATTTTTATAATGGGGTTTAGCAGCTTTTCACGGCTGTGTTTATGCCGCTTTACACCCCCTTGACTCACTTACAGAGAGATATCAATACATAGGTTTGAAGATTCTTACTAGTCAGATATATTCTTGTGCGGTGAATAGGGGGTGTTGAGTCCAGTTCACTGAAAAAGGAATAGGTCTTGTCTCTTACATATTGGGTTTATGGAACGGTATCGGAGCTAATTTGAAACCCTTGTTTTATGCATCACCCCACCTCACCTTTCCCGTTCAGCAGCCATAGTGTGTTTTCTAAACGTGTGACTCTGTTCTGTTTTGTAATTCAGTTCAAGTGTAGCGGTTTTTACATTCCCTCTCTAAGTGATATCTTATGATAAGTGTCTTTTTCTGTGTGACTTATTTCACTTAGAATCGTCGTACCTAAATCCACTCATCGTGCTGCTACTAGCCTTATGACGTTGATTTCGTGGCTGAGTGATATTCCATTGTACATGAGGACCACAACTTCTTTATCCATTTTTCTCTTTCCTAGGATATTTAAGGTGTAATGAAGTGGGGGTTCTTGTCAACAGAGCAGCCCTAAACTTTGGGGTGCCTGTGTCTTGCTGATTTTTAGTTTTCCCAATTTATACGCCCATGAGTGGAAGTGCCCTATGCTCTCCAAGCTGTGTTTTTTAGATGTTTCAGGACACACCGTACACTTCTCCAGAGTGGCTGTTGGCAATTTACATCCCGCCCATCAGCGTAGCAAGGCTCCCATTTCTCCATGGCCGGTCTTGCATTTCTGCTTTGGACACTTTTTTCCGCATGGCCCTTTTGCCCGCTGGGAAGCGAGACTTCTTTGGAGCGCTGATTTGCCTTTCCAGGTTGCTTGGTTGTCCAAAAAGGGCGTATGCGTTTTTTCCTGAATATATTCAGGAAAAAACGCATACGCCCTTTTTGGCCAAGGGCATCATTGTCCACGTTTTGCCGCTTTTCATGTGCTTTCAAGGCGATTCGAATCTACCTCCTGAAATCTGTTTCCTGCAATTCTGCCTTGCTTTCAAAGCCTCTTCGTTGCCTTCCCTTAATATATTTGTGGACGAGAGGTATCATTTAAAACTCTGCAGGTTTGTGAATTGCAGTGCCCCTGAGCTCCATTTTTCAGCTCGCTTTTTTGGGAGCTGGCCGCAAAAGCGCAGGATTGCTTCAGGCCCTCTTCTGGTTCTGGGGGGCAGGCTGAGCTTGTGCTTAATTCTTCTTCCTGATGGGAAAATAGAGTGACCTGTGCCTGTCCCAACACCTAGAGCTAGTCTCTCATTGGTTCCCCCTCTTCCTGTTCATCCTCAGGACAAATTGCAACCTGTACGGAACAGGAGGTTAAAGGTGCTGATTCTCCAAGGAGGGAGATGGCTAGTAAAGTGGCTGGAATGGCGAATCTGAGCAAAAGGAGATGAGAAATGAGGTGCGTTTTAGAAACCTTTCCCGATCACACGGTGTACCATCTTCTGGGTTTCTCATGCCTGTTTTCGATGTAGGAAGATGCCCTTGAACCTGGAGATTTGGGACCCATGGGATGGGTACCATGCAGTATTACTTGAAAGGGTCTGCGATGGCTCACCCAACCTCACCGAACCTCTCAGCCCCAAGAGTGTCCACCCTTATGTCTCAATCAGCTGTGGGTCTAGATATGGTCAATCCAGGTTGCATAACAGCCCCTGAACGAATTTTGTAAGAATTTCTCTCTCTTTCACTGTCTTTGTTTCACGGGTTTTGAAAAGTAATTTATTTTTATAATGGGGTTTAGCTGCTTTTCACGGCTGTGTTTATGCCGCTTTACACCCCCTTGACTCACTTACAGAGAGATATCAATACATAGGTTTGAAGATTCTTACTAGTCAGATATATTCTTGTGCGGTGAATAGGGGGTGTTGAGTCCAGTTCACTGAAAAAGGAATAGGTCTTGTCTCTTACATATTGGGTTTATGGAACGGTATCGGAGCTAATTTGAAACCCTTGTTTTTTTTTTTTTGAAACCCTTGTTTTATGCATCACCCCACCTCACCTTTCCCGTTCAGCAGCCATAGTGTGTTTTCTAAACGTGTGACTCTGTTCTGTTTTGTAATTCAGTTCAAGTGTAGCGGTTTTTACATTCCCTCTCTAAGTGATATCTTATGATAAGTGTCTTTTTCTGTGTGACTTATTTCACTTAGAATCGTCGTACCTAAATCCACTCATCGTGCTGCTACTAGCCTTATGACGTTGATTTCATGGCTGAGTGATATTCCATTGTACATGAGGACCACAACTTCTTTATCCATTTTTCTCTTTCCTAGGATATTTAAGGTGTAATGAAGTGGGGCTTCTTGTCAACAGAGCAGCCCTAAACTTTGGGGTGCCTGTGTCTTGCTGATTTTTAGTTTTCCCAATTTATACGCCCATGAGTGGAAGTGCCCTATGCTCTCCAAGCTGTGTTTTTTAGATGTTTCAGGACACACCGTACACTTCTCCAGAGTGGCTGTTGGCAATTTACATCCCGCCCATCAGCGTAGCAAGGCTCCCATTTCTCCATGGCCGGTCTTGCATTTCTGCTTTGGACACTTTTTTCCGCATGGCCCTTTTGCCCGCTGGGAAGCGAGACTTCTTTGGAGCGCTGATTTGCCTTTCCAGGTTACTTGGTTGTCCAAAAAGGGCGTATGCGTTTTTTCCTGAATATATTCAGGAAAAAACGCATACGCCCTTTTTGGCCAAGGGCATCATTGTCCACGTTTTGCCGCTTTTCATGTGCTTTCAAGGCGATTCGAATCTACCTCCTGAAATCTGTTTCCTGCAATTCTGCCTTGCTTTCAAAGCCTCTTCGTTGCCTTCCCTTAATATATTTGTGGACGAGAGGTATCATTTAAAACTCTGCAGGTTTGTGAATTGCAGTGCTCCTGAGCTCCATTTTTCAGCTCGCTTTTTTGGGAGCTGGCCGCAAAAGCGCAGGATTGCTTCAGGCCCTCTTCTGGTTCTGGGGGGCAGGCTGAGCTTGTGCTTAATTCTTCTTCCTGATGGGAAAATAGAGTGACCTGTGCCTGTCCCAACACCTAGAGCTAGTCTCTCATTGGTTCCCCCTCTTCCCGTTCATCCTCAGGACAAATTGCAACCTGTACGGAACAGGAGGTTAAAGGTGCTGATTCTCTAAGGAGGGAGATGGCTAGTAAAGCGGCTGGAATGGCGAACCCGAGCAAAGGAGATGAGAAATGAGGTGCGTTTTAGAAACCTTTCCCGATCACACGGTGTACCATCTTCTGGGTTTCTCATGCCTGTTTTCGATGTAGGAAGATGGCCTTGAACCTGGAGATTTGGGACCCATGGGATGGGTACCATGCAGTATTACTTGAAAGGGTCTGCGTTGGCTCACCCAACCTCACCGAACCTCTCAGCCCCAAGAGTGTCCACCCTTATGTCTCAATCAGCTGTGGGTCTAGATATGGTCAATCCAGGTTGCATCACAGCCCCTGAACGAATTTTGTAAGAAGTTCTCTCTCTTTCACTGTCTTTGTTTCACGGGTTTTGAAAAGTAATTTATTTTTATAATGGGGTTTAGCAGCTTTTCACGGCTGTGTTTATGCCGCTTTACACCCCCTTGACTCACTTACAGAGAGATATCAATACATAGGTTTGAAGATTCTTACTAGTCAGATATATTCTTGTGCGGTGAATAGGGGGTGTTGAGTCCAGTTCACTGAAAAAGGAATAGGTCTTGTCTCTTACATATTGGGTTTATGGAACGGTATCGGAGCTAATTTGAAACCCTTGTTTTATGCATCACCCCACCTCACCTTTCCCGTTCAGCAGCCATAGTGTGTTTTCTAAACGTGTGACTCTGTTCTGTTTTGTAATTCAGTTCAAGTGTAGCGGTTTTTACATTCCCTCTCTAAGTGATATCTTATGATAAATGTCTTTTTCTGTGTGACTTATTTCACTTAGAATCGTCGTACCTAAATCCACTCATCGTGCTGCTACTAGCCTTATGACGTTGATTTCGTGGCTGAGTGATATTCCATTGTACATGAGGACCACAACTTCTTTATCCATTTTTCTCTTTCCTAGGATATTTAAGGTGTAATGAAGTGGGGGTTCTTGTCAACAGAGCAGCCCTAAACTTTGGGGTGCCTGTGTCTTGCTGATTTTTAGTTTTCCCAATTTATACGCCCATGAGTGGAAGTGCCCTATGCTCTCCAAGCTGTGTTTTTTAGATGTTTCAGAACACACCGTACACTTCTCCAGAGTGGCTGTTGGCAATTTACATCCCACCCATCAGCGTAGCAAGGCTCCCATTTCTCCATGGCCGGTCCTGCATTTCTGGTTTGGACACTTTTTTCCGCATGGCCCTTTTGCCCGCTGGGAAGCCAGACTTCTTTGGAGCGCTGATTTGCCTTTCCAGGTTGCTTGGTTGGCCAAAAAGGGCGTATGCGTTTTTTCCTGAATATATTCAGGAAAAAACGCATACGCCCTTTTTGGCCAAGGGCATCATTGTCCACGTTTTGCCGCTTTTCATGTGCTTTCAAGGCGATTCGAATCTACCTCCTGAAATCTGTTTCCTGCAATTCTGCCTTGCTTTCAAAGCCTCTTCGTTGCCTTCCCTTAATATATTTGTGGACGAGAGGTATCATTTAAAACTCTGCAGGTTTGTGAATTGCAGTGCCCCTGAGCTCCATTTTTCAGCTCGCTTTTTTGGGAGCTGGCCGCAAAAGCGCAGGATTGCTTCAGGCCCTCTTCTGGTTCTGGGGGGCAGGCTGAGCTTGTGCTTAATTCTTCTTCCTGATGGGAAAATAGAGTGACCTGTGCCTGTCCCAACACCTAGAGCTAGTCTCTCATTGGTTCCCCCTCTTCCTGTTCATCCTCAGGACAAATTGCAACCTGTACGGAACAGGAGGTTAAAGGTGCTGATTCTCCAAGGAGGGAGATGGCTAGTAAAGTGGCTGTAATGGCGAACCTGAGCAAAAGGAGATGAGAAATGAGGTGCGTTTTAGAAACCTTTCCCGATCACACGGTGTACCATCTTCTGGGTTTCTCATGCCTGTTTTCGATGTAGGAAGATGCCCTTGAACCTGGAGATTTGGGACCCATGGGATGGGTACCATGCAGTATTACTTGAAAGGGTCTGCGATGGCTCACCCAACCTCACCGAACCTCTCAGCCCCAAGAGTGTCCACCCTTATGTCTCAATCAGCTGTGGGTCTAGATATGGTCAATCCAGGTTGCATCACAGCCCCTGAACGAATTTTGGAAGAATTTCTCTCTGTTTCACTGTCTTTGTTTCACGGGTTTTGAAAAGTAATTTATTTTTATAATGGGGTTTAGCTGCTTTTCACGGCTGTGTTTATGCCGCTTTACACCCCCTTGACTCACTTACAGAGAGATATCAATACATAGGTTTGAAGATTCTTGCTAGTCAGATATATTCTTGTGCGGTGAATAGGGGGTGTTGAGTCCAATTCACTGAAAAAGGAATAGGTCTTGTCTCTTACATATTGGGTTTATGGAACGGTATCGGAGCTAATTTGAAACCCTTGTTTTTTTTTTTTTTGAAACCCTTGTTTTATGCATCACCCCACCTCACCTTTCCCGTTCAGCAGCCATAGTGTGTTTTCTAAACGTGTGACTCTGTTCTGTTTTGTAATTCAGTTCAAGTGTAGCGGTTTTTACATTTCCTCTCTAAGTGATATCTTATGATAAGTGTCTTTTTCTGTGTGACTTATTTCACTTAGAATCATCGTACCTAAATCCACTCATCGTGCTGCTACTAGCCTTATGACGTTGATTTCATGGCTGAGTGATATTCCATTGTACATGAGGACCACAACTTCTTTATCCATTTTTCTCTTTCCTAGGATATTTAAGGTGTAATGAAGTGGGGCTTCTTGTCAACAGAGCAGCCCTAAACTTTGGGGTGCCTGTGTCTTGCTGATTTTTAGTTTTCCCAATTTATACGCCCATGAGTGGAAGTGCCCTATGCTCTCCAAGCTGTGTTTTTTAGATGTTTCAGGACACACCGTACACTTCTCCAGAGTGGCTGTTGGCAATTTACATCCCGCCCATCAGCGTAGCAAGCTCCCATTTCTCCATGGCCGGTCTTGCATTTCTGCTTTGGACACTTTTTTCCGCATGGCCCTTTTGCCCGCTGGGAAGCGAGACTTCTTTGGAGCGCTGATTTGCCTTTCCAGGTTACTTGGTTGTCCAAAAAGGGCGTATGCGTTTTTTCCTGAATATATTCAGGAAAAAACGCATACGCCCTTTTTGGCCAAGGGCATCATTGTCCACGTTTTGCCGCTTTTCATGTGCTTTCAAGGCGATTCGAATCTACCTCCTGAAATCTGTTTCCTGCAATTCTGCCTTGCTTTCAAAGCCTCTTCGTTGCCTTCCCTTAATATATTTGTGGACGAGAGGTATCATTTAAAACTCTGCAGGTTTGTGAATTGCAGTGCCCCTGAGCTCCATTTTTCAGCTCGCTTTTTTGGGAGCTGGCCGCAAAAGCGCAGGATTGCTTCAGGCCCTCTTCTGGTTCTGGGGGGCAGGCTGAGCTTGTGCTTAATTCTTCTTCCTGATGGGAAAATAGAGTGACCTGTGCCTGTCCCAACACCTAGAGCTAGTCTCTCATTGGTTCCCCCTCTTCCCGTTCATCCTCAGGACAAATTGCAACCTGTACGGAACAGGAGGTTAAAGGTGCTGATTCTCTAAGGAGGGAGATGGCTAGTAAAGCGGCTGGAATGGCGAACCCGAGCAAAGGAGATGAGAAATGAGGTGCGTTTTAGAAACCTTTCCCGATCACACGGTGTACCATCTTCTGGATTTCTCATGCCTGTTTTCGATGTAGGAAGATGGCCTTGAACCTGGAGATTTGGGACCCATGGGATGGGTACCATGCAGTATTACTTGAAAGGGTCTGCGTTGGCTCACCCAACCTCACCGAACCTCTCAGCCCCAAGAGTGTCCACCCTTATGTCTCAATCAGCTGTGGGTCTAGATATGGTCAATCCAGGTTGCATCAAGGCCCCTGAACGAATTTTGTAAGAAGTTCTCTCTCTTTCACTGTCTTTGTTTCACGGGTTTTGAAAAGTAATTTATTTTTATAATGGGGTTTAGCAGCTTTTCACGGCTGTGTTTATGCCACTTTACACCCCCTTGACTCACTTACAGAGAGATATCAATACATAGGTTTGAAGATTCTTACTAGTCAGATATATTCTTGTGCGGTGAATAGGGGGTGTTGAGTCCAGTTCACTGAAAAAGGAATAGGTCTTGTCTTTTACATATTGGGTTTATGGAACGGTATCGGAGCTAATTTGAAACCCTTGTTTTATGCATCACCCCACCTCACCTTTCCCGTTCAGCAGCCATAGTGTGTTTTCTAAACGTGTGACTCTGTTCTGTTTTGTAATTCAGTTCAAGTGTAGCGGTTTTTACATTCCCTCTCTAAGTGATATCTTATGATAAGTGTCTTTTTCTGTGTGACTTATTTCACTTAGAATCGTCGTACCTAAATCCACTCATCGTGCTGCTACTAGCCTTATGACGTTGATTTCGTGGCTGAGTGATATTCCATTGTACATGAGGACCACAACTTCTTTATCCATTTTTCTCTTTCCTAGGATATTTAAGGTGTAATGAAGTGGGGGTTCTTGTCAACAGAGCAGCCCTAAACTTTGGGGTGCCTGTGTCTTGCTGATTTTTAGTTTTCCCAATTTATACGCCCATGAGTGGAAGTGCCCTATGCTCTCCAAGCTGTGTTTTTTAGATGTTTCAGAACTCACCGTACACTTGTCCAGAGTGGCTGTTGGCAATTTACATCCCACCCATCAGCGTAGCAAGGCTCCCATTTCTCCATGGCCGGTCCTGCATTTCTGGTTTGGACACTTTTTTCCGCATGGCCCTTTTGCCCGCTGGGAAGCCAGACTTCTTTGGAGCGCTGATTTGCCTTTCCAGGTTGCTTGGTTGGCCAAAAAGGGCGTATGCGTTTTTTCCTGAATATATTCAGGAAAAAACGCATACGCCCTTTTTGGCCAAGGGCATCATTGTCCACGTTTTGCCGCTTTTCATGTGCTTTCAAGGCGATTCGAATCTACCTCCTGAAATCTGTTTCCTGCAATTCTGCCTTGCTTTCAAAGCCTCTTCGTTGCCTTCCCTTAATATATTTGTGGACGAGAGGTATCATTTAAAACTCTGCAGGTTTGTGAATTGCAGTGCCCCTGAGCTCCATTTTTCAGCTCGCTTTTTTGGGAGCTGGCCGCAAAAGCGCAGGATTGCTTCAGGCCCTCTTCTGGTTCTGGGGGGCAGGCTGAGCTTGTGCTTAATTCTTCTTCTTGATGGGAAAATAGAGTGACCTGTGCCTGTCCCAACACCTAGAGCTAGTCTCTCATTGGTTCCCTCTCTTCCTGTTCATCCTCAGGACAAATTGCAACCTGTACGGAACAGGAGGTTAAAGGTGCTGATTCTCCAAGGAGGGAGATGGCTAGTAAAGTGGCTGGAATGGCGAACCTGAGCAAAAGGAGATGAGAAATGAGGTGCGTTTTAGAAACCTTTCCCGATCACACGGTGTACCATCTTCTGGGTTTCTCATGCCTGTTTTCGATGTAGGAAGATGCCCTTGAACCTGGAGATTTGGGACCCATGGGATGGGTACCATGCAGTATTACTTGAAAGGGTCTGCGATGGCTCACCCAACCTCACCGAACCTCTCAGCCCCAAGAGTGTCCACCCTTATGTCTCAATCAGCTGTGGGTCTAGATATGGTCAATCCAGGTTGCATCACAGCCCCTGAACGAATTTTGTAAGAATTTCTCTCTCTTTCACTGTCTTTGTTTCACGGGTTTTGAAAAGTAATTTATTTTTATAATGGGGTTTAGCTGCTTTTCACGGCTGTGTTTATGCCGCTTTACACCCCCTTGACTCACTTACAGAGAGATATCAATACATAGGTTTGAAGATTCTTACTAGTCAGATATATTCTTGTGCGGTGAATAGGGGGTGTTGAGTCCAGTTCACTGAAAAAGGAATAGGTCTTGTCTCTTACATATTGGGTTTATGGAACGGTATCGGAGCTAATTTGAAACCCTTGTTTTTTTTTTTTTTGAAACCCTTGTTTTATGCATCACCCCACCTCACCTTTCCCGTTCAGCAGCCATAGTGTGTTTTCTAAACGTGTGACTCTGTTCTGTTTTGTAATTCAGTTCAAGTGTAGCGGTTTTTACATTCCCTGTCTAAGTGATATCTTATGATAAGTGTCTTTTTCTGTGTGACTTATTTCACTTAGAATCGTCGTACCTAAATCCACTCATCGTGCTGCTACTAGCCTTATGACGTTGATTTCATGGCTGAGTGATATTCCATTGTACATGAGGACGACAACTTCTTTATCCATTTTTCTCTTTCCTAGGATATTTAAGGTGTAATGAAGTGGGGGTTCTTGTCAACAGAGCAGCCCTAAACTTTGGGGTGCCTGTGTCTTGCTGATTTTTAGTTTTCCCAATTTATACGCCCATGAGTGGAAGTGCCCTATGCTCTCCAAGCTGTGTTTTTTAGATGTTTCAGGACACACCGTACACTTCTCCAGAGTGGCTGTTGGCAATTTACATCCCGCCCATCAGCGTAGCAAGCTCCCATTTCTCCATGGCCGGTCTTGCATTTCTGCTTTGGACACTTTTTTCCGCATGGCCCTTTTGCCCGCTGGGAAGCGAGACTTCTTTGGAGCGCTGATTTGCCTTTCCAGGTTACTTGGTTGTCCAAAAAGGGCGTATGCGTTTTTTCCTGAATATATTCAGGAAAAAACGCATACGCCCTTTTTGGCCAAGGGCATCATTGTCCACGTTTTGCCGCTTTTCATGTGCTTTCAAGGCGATTCGAATCTACCTCCTGAAATCTGTTTCCTGCAATTCTGCCTTGCTTTCAAAGCCTCTTCGTTGCCTTCCCTTAATATATTTGTGGACGAGAGGTATCATTTAAAACTCTGCAGGTTTGTGAATTGCAGTGCCCCTGAGCTCCATTTTTCAGCTCGCTTTTTTGGGAGCTGGCCGCAAAAGCGCAGGATTGCTTCAGGCCCTCTTCTGGTTCTGGGGGGCAGGCTGAGCTTGTGCTTAATTCTTCTTCCTGATGGGAAAATAGAGTGACCTGTGCCTGTCCCAACACCTAGAGCTAGTCTCTCATTGGTTCCCTCTCTTCCTGTTCATCCTCAGGACAAATTGCAACCTGTACGGAACAGGAGGTTAAAGGTGCTGATTCTCTAAGGAGGGAGATGGCTAGTAAAGCGGCTGGAATGGCGAACCCGAGCAAAGGAGATGAGAAATGAGGTGCGTTTTAGAAACCTTTCCCGATCACACGGTGTACCATCTTCTGGATTTCTCATGCCTGTTTTCGATGTAGGAAGATGGCCTTGAACCAGGAGATTTGGGACCCATGGGATGGGTACCATGCAGTATTACTTGAAAGGGTCTGCGTTGGCTCACCCAACCTCACCGAACCTCTCAGCCCCAAGAGTGTCCACCCTTATGTCTCAATCAGCTGTGGGTCTAGATATGGTCAATCCAGGTTGCATCAAGGCCCCTGAACGAATTTTGTAAGAAGTTCTCTCTCTTTCACTGTCTTTGTTTCACGGGTTTTGAAAAGTAATTTATTTTTATAATGGGGTTTAGCAGCTTTTCACGGCTGTGTTTATGCCACTTTACACCCCCTTGACTCACTTACAGAGAGATATCAATACATAGGTTTGAAGATTCTTACTAGTCAGATATATTCTTGTGCGGTGAATAGGGGGTGTTGAGTCCAGTTCACTGAAAAAGGAATAGGTCTTGTCTTTTACATATTGGGTTTATGGAACGGTATCGGAGCTAATTTGAAACCCTTGTTTTATGCATCACCCCACCTCACCTTTCCCGTTCAGCAGCCATAGTGTGTTTTCTAAACGTGTGACTCTGTTCTGTTTTGTAATTCAGTTCAAGTGTAGCGGTTTTTACATTCCCTCTCTAAGTGATATCTTATGATAAGTGTCTTTTTCTGTGTGACTTATTTCACTTAGAATCGTCGTACCTAAATCCACTCATCGTGCTGCTACTAGCCTTATGACGTTGATTTCGTGGCTGAGTGATATTCCATTGTACATGAGGACCACAACTTCTTTATCCATTTTTCTCTTTCCTAGGATATTTAAGGTGTAATGAAGTGGGGGTTCTTGTCAACAGAGCAGCCCTAAACTTTGGGGTGCCTGTGTCTTGCTGATTTTTAGTTTTCCCAATTTATACGCCCATGAGTGGAAGTGCCCTATGCTCTCCAAGCTGTGTTTTTTAGATGTTTCAGAACTCACCGTACACTTCTCCAGAGTGGCTGTTGGCAATTTACATCCCACCCATCAGCGTAGCAAGGCTCCCATTTCTCCATGGCCGGTCCTGCATTTCTGGTTTGGACACTTTTTTCCGCATGGCCCTTTTGCCCGCTGGGAAGCCAGACTTCTTTGGAGCGCTGATTGGCCTTTCCAGGTTGCTTGGTTGGCCAAAAAGGGCGTATGCGTTTTTTCCTGAATATATTCAGGAAAAAACGCATACGCCCTTTTTGGCCAAGGGCATCATTGTCCACGTTTTGCCGCTTTTCATGTGCTTTCAAGGCGATTCGAATCTACCTCCTGAAATCTGTTTCCTGCAATTCTGCCTTGCTTTCAAAGCCTCTTCGTTGCCTTCCCTTAATATATTTGTGGACGAGAGGTATCATTTAAAACTCTGCAGGTTTGTGAATTGCAGTGCCCCTGAGCTCCATTTTTCAGCTCGCTTTTTTGGGAGCTGGCCGCAAAAGCGCAGGATTGCTTCAGGCCCTCTTCTGGTTCTGGGGGGCAGGCTGAGCTTGTGCTTAATTCTTCTTCCTGATGGGAAAATAGAGTGACCTGTGCCTGTCCCAACACCTAGAGCTAGTCTCTCATTGGTTCCCTCTCTTCCTGTTCATCCTCAGGACAAATTGCAACCTGTACGGAACAGGAGGTTAAAGGTGCTGATTCTCCAAGGAGGGAGATGGCTAGTAAAGTGGCTGGAATGGCGAACCTGAGCAAAAGGAGATGAGAAATGAGGTGCGTTTTAGAAACCTTTCCCGATCACACGGTGTACCATCTTCTGGGTTTCTCATGCCTGTTTTCGATGTAGGAAGATGGCCTTGAACCTGGAGATTTGGGACCCATGGGATGGGTACCATGCAGTATTACTTGAAAGGGTCTGCGATGGCTCACCCAACCTCACCGAACCTCTCAGCCCCAAGAGTGTCCACCCTTATGTCTCAATCAGCTGTGGGTCTAGATATGGTCAATCCAGGTTGCATCACAGCCCCTGAACGAATTTTGTAAGAATTTCTCTCTCTTTCACTGTCTTTGTTTCACGGGTTTTGAAAAGTAATTTATTTTTATAATGGGGTTTAGCTGCTTTTCACGGCTGTGTTTATGCCGCTTTACACCCCCTTGACTCACTTACAGAGAGATATCAATACATAGGTTTGAAGATTGTTACTAGTCAGATATATTCTTGTGCGGTGAATAGGGGGTGTTGAGTCCAGTTCACTGAAAAAGGAATAGGTCTTGTCTCTTACATATTGGGTTTATGGAACGGTATCGGAGCTAATTTGAAACCCTTGTTTTTTTTTTTTTTGAAACCCTTGTTTTATGCATCACCCCACCTCACCTTTCCCGTTCAGCAGCCATAGTGTGTTTTCTAAACGTGTGACTCTGTTCTGTTTTGTAATTCAGTTCAAGTGTAGCGGTTTTTACATTCCCTCTCTAAGTGATATCTTATGATAAGTGTCTTTTTCTGTGTGACTTATTTCACTTAGAATCGTCGTACCTAAATCCACTCATCGTGCTGCTACTAGCCTTATGACGTTGATTTCATGGCTGAGTGATATTCCATTGTACATGAGGACGACAACTTCTTTATCCATTTTTCTCTTTCCTAGGATATTTAAGGTGTAATGAAGTGGGGCTTCTTGTCAACAGAGCAGCCCTAAACTTTGGGGTGCCTGTGTCTTGCTGATTTTTAGTTTTCCCAATTTATACGCCCATGAGTGGAAGTGCCCTATGCTCTCCAAGCTGTGTTTTTTAGATGTTTCAGGACACACCGTACACTTCTCCAGAGTGGCTGTTGGCAATTTACATCCCGCCCATCAGCGTAGCAAGGCTCCCATTTCTCCATGGCCGGTCTTGCATTTCTGCTTTGGACACTTTTTTCCGCATGGCCCTTTTGCCCGCTGGGAAGCGAGACTTCTTTGGAGCGCTGATTTGCCTTTCCAGGTTGCTTGGTTGGCCAAAAAGGGCGTATGCGTTTTTTCCTGAATATATTCAGGAAAAAACGCATACGCCCTTTTTGGCCAAGGGCATCATTGTCCACGTTTTGCCGCTTTTCATGTGCTTTCAAGGCGATTCGAATCTACCTCCTGAAATCTGTTTCCTGCAATTCTGCCTTGCTTTCAAAGCCTCTTCGTTGCCTTCCTTTAATATATTTGTGGACGAGAGGTATCATTTAAAACTCTGCAGGTTTGTGAATTGCAGTGCCCCTGAGCTCCATTTTTCAGCTCGCTTTTTTGGGAGCTGGCCGCAAAAGCGCAGGATTGCTTCAGGCCCTCTTCTGGTTCTGGGGGGCAGGCTGAGCTTGTGCTTAATTCTTCTTCATGATGGGAAAATAGAGTGACCTGTGCCTGTCCCAACACCTAGAGCTAGTCTCTCATTGGTTCCCCCTCTTCCCGTTCATCCTCAGGACAAATTGCAACCTGTACGGAACAGGAGGTTAAAGGTGCTGATTCTCCAAGGAGGGAGATGGCTAGTAAATCGGCTGGAATGGCGAACCCGAGCAAAGGAGATGAGAAATGAGGTGCGTTTTAGAAACCTTTCCCGATCACACGGTGTACCATCTTCTGGGTTTCTCATGCCTGTTTTCGATGTAGGAAGATGCCCTTGAACCTGGAGATTTGGGACCCATGGGATGGGTACCATGCAGTATTACTTGAAAGGGTCTGCGTTGGCTCACCCAACCTCACCGAACCTCTCAGCCCCAAGAGTGTCCACCCTTATGTCTCAATCAGCTGTGGGTCTAGATATGGTCAATCCAGGTTGCATCACAGCCCCTGAACGAATTTTGTAAGAATTTCTCTCTCTTTCACTGTCTTTGTTTCACGGGTTTTGAAAAGTAATTTATTTTTATAATGGGGTTTAGCAGCTTTTCACGGCTGTGTTTATGCCGCTTTACACCCCCTTGACTCACTTACAGAGAGATATCAATACATAGGTTTGAAGATTCTTACTAGTCAGATATATTCTTATGTGGTGAATAGGGGGTGTTGAGTCCAGTTCACTGAAAAAGGAATAGGTCTTGTCTCTTACATATTGGGTTTATGGAACGGTATCGGAGCTAATTTGAAACCCTTGTTTTATGCATCACCCCACCTCACCTTTCCCGTTCAGCAGCCATAGTGTGTTTTCTAAACGTGTGACTCTGTTCTGTTTTGTAATTCAGTTCAAGTGTAGCGGTTTTTACATTCCCTCTCTAAGTGATATCTTATGATACGTGTCTTTTTCTGTGTGACTTATTTCACTTAGAATCGTCGTAGCTAAATCCACTCATCGTGCTGCTACTAGCCTTATGACGTTGATTTCATGGCTGAGTGATATTCCATTGTACATGAGGACCACAACTTCTTTATCCATTTTTCTCTTTCCTAGGATATTTAAGGTGTAATGAAGTGGGGGTTCTTGTCAACAGAGCAGCCCTAAACTTTGGGGTGCCTGTGTCTTGCTGATTTTTAGTTTTCCCAATTTATACGCCCATGAGTGGAAGTGCCCTATGCTCTCCAAGCTGTGTTTTTTAGATGTTTCAGGACACACCGTACACTTCTCCCGAGTGGCTGTTGGCAATTTACATCCCGCCCATCAGCGAAGCAAGGCTCCCATTTCTCCATGGCCGGTCGTGCAGTTCTGGTTTGGACACTTTTTTCCGCATGGCCCTTTTGCCCGCTGGGAAGCGAGACTTCTTTGGAGCGCTGATTGGCCTTTCCAGGTTGCTTGGTTGGCCAAAAAGGGCGTATGCGTTTTTTCCTGAATATATTCAGGAAAAAACGCATACGCCCTTTTTGGCCAAGGGCATCATTGTCCACGTTTTGCCGCTTTTCATGTGCTTTCAAGGCGATTCGAATCTACCTCCTGAAATCTGTTTCCTGCAATTCTGCCTTGCTTTCAAAGCCTCTTCGTTGCCTTCCCTTAATATATTTGTGGACAAGAGGTATCATTTAAAACTCTGCAGGTTTGTGAATTGCAGTGCCCCTGAGCTCCATTTTTCAACTCGCTTTTTTGGGAGCTGGCTGCAAAAGCGCAGGATTGCTTCAGGCCCTCTTCTGGTTCTGGGGGGCAGGCTGAGCTTGTGCTTAATTCTTCTTCCTGATGGGAAAATAGAGTGACCTGTGCCTGTCCCAACACCTAGAGCTAGTCTCTCATTGGTTCCCCCTCTTCCCGTTCATCCTCAGGACAAATTGCAACCTGTACGGAACAGGAGGTTAAAGGTGCTGATTCTCTAAGGAGGGAGATGGCTAGTAAAGCGGCTGGAATGGCGAACCCGAGCAAAGGAGATGAGAAATGAGGTGCGTTTTAGAAACCTTTCCCGATCACACGGTGTACCATCTTCTGGGTTTCTCATGCCTGTTTTCGATGTAGGAAGATGGCCTTGAACCTGGAGATTTGGGACCCATGGGATGGGTACCATGCAGTATTACTTGAAAGGGTCTGCGTTGGCTCACCCAACCTCACCGAACCTCTCAGCCCCAAGAGTGTCCACCCTTATGTCTCAATCAGCTGTGGGTCTAGATATGGTCAATCCAGGTTGCATCACAGCCCCTGAACGAATTTTGTAAGAAGTTCTCTCTCTTTCACTGTCTTTGTTTCACTGGTTTTGAAAAGTAATTTATTTATTTATTTTTTTATTTTTTTATAGCTACTTTATTTTATTTATTTCTTTATTTTTGGCTGTGTTGGGTCTTCAGTTCGTGCGAGGGCTTTCTCTAGTTACGGCAAGTGGGGTCCACTCTTCATCGCGGTGCAGGGACCGCTCTTCATCGCGGTGCGCGGGCCTTTCACTATCGCGGCCCCTCCTGTTGCGGGGCACAGGCTCCAGACGCGCAGGCTCAGTAGTTGTGGCTCAGGGGCCCAGCTGCTCCGCGGCATGTGGGATCTTCCCAGACCAGGGCTCGAACCCGTGTCCCCTGCATTAGCAGGCAGCTTCTCAACCACTGCGCCACCAGGGAAGCCCGAGTAATTTATTTTTATAATGGGGTTTAGCTGCTTTTCACGGCTGTGTTTATGCCGCTTTACACCCCCTTGACTCACTTACAGAGAGATATCAATACATAGGTTTGAAGATTCTTACTAGTCAGATATATTCTTGTGCGGTGAATAGGGGGTGTTGAGTCCAGTTCACTGAAAAAGGAATAGGTCTTGTCTCTTACATATTGGGTTTATGGAACGGTATCGGAGCTAATTTGAAACCCTTGTTTTATGCATCACCCCACCTCACCTTTCCCGTTCAGCAGCCATAGTGTGTTTCCTAAACGTGTGACTCTGTTCTGTTTTGCAATTCAGTTCAAGTGTAGCGGTTTTTACATTCCCTCTCTAAGTGATATCTTATGATAAGTGTCTTTTTCTGTGTGACTTATTTCACTTAGAATCGTCGTACCTAAATCCACTCATCGTGCTGCTACTAGCCTTATGACGTTGATTTCATGGCTGAGTGATATTCCATTGTACATGAGGACCCCAACTTCTTTATCCATTTTTCTCTTTCCTAGGATATTTAAGGTGTAATGAAGTGGGGCTTCTTGTCAACAGAGCAGCCCTAAACTTTGGGGTGCCTGTGTCTTGCTGATTTTTAGTTTTCCCAATTTATACGCCCATGAGTGGAAGTGCCCTATGCTCTCCAAGCTGTGTTTTTTAGATGTTTCAGGACACACCGTACACTTCTCCAGAGTGGCTGTTGGCAATTTACATCCCGCCCATCAGCGTAGCAAGGCTCCCATTTCTCCATGGCCGGTCTTGCATTTCTGCTTTGGACACTTTTTTCCGCATGGCCCTTTTGCCCGCTGGGAAGCGAGACTTCTTTGGAGCGCTGATTTGCCTTTCCAGGTTGCTTGGTTGTCCAAAAAGGGCGTATGCGTTTTTTCCTGAATATATTCAGGAAAAAACGCATACGCCCTTTTTGGCCAAGGGCATCATTGTCCACGTTTTGCCGCTTTTCATGTGCTTTCAAGGCGATTCGAATCTACCTCCTGAAATCTGTTTCCTGCAATTCTGCCTTGCTTTCAAAGCCTCTTCGTTGCCTTCCCTTAAAATATTTGTGGACGAGAGGTATCATTTAAAACTCTGCAGGTTTGTGAATTGCAGTGCCCCTGAGCTCCATTTTTCAGCTCGCTTTTTTGGGAGCTGGCCGCAAAAGCGCAGGATTGCTTCAGGCCCTCTTCTGGTTCTGGGGGGCAGGCTGAGCTTGTGCTTAATTCTTCTTCATGATGGGAAAATAGAGTGACCTGTGCCTGTCCCAACACCTAGAGCTAGTCTCTCATTGGTTCCCCCTTTTCCCGTTCATCCTCAGGACAAATTGCAACCTGTACGGAACAGGAGGTTAAAGGTGCTGATTCTCCAAGGAGGGAGATGGCTAGTAAATCGGCTGGAATGGCGAACCCGAGCAAAGGAGATGAGAAATGAGGTGCGTTTTAGAAACCTTTCCCGATCACACGGTGTACCATCTTCTGGGTTTCTCATGCCTGTTTTCGATGTAGGAAGATGGCCTTGAACCTGGAGATTTGGGACCCATGGGATGGGTACCATGCAGTATTACTTGAAAGGGTCTGCGTTGGCTCACCCAACCTCACCGAACCTCTCAGCCCCAAGAGTGTCCACCCTTATGTCTCAATCAGCTGTGGGTCTAGATATGGTCAATCCAGGTTGCATCACAGCCCCTGAACGAATTTTGTAAGAATTTCTCTCTCTTTCACTGTCTTTGTTTCACGGGTTTTGAAAAGTAATTTATTTTTATAATGGGGTTTAGCAGCTTTTCACGGCTGTGTTTATGCCGCTTTACACCCCCTTGACTCACTTACAGAGAGATATCAATACATAGGTTTGAAGATTCTTACTAGTCAGATATATTCTTGTGCGGTGAATAGGGGGTGTTGAGTCCAGTTCACTGAAAAAGGAATAGGTCTTGTCTCTTACATATTGGGTTTATGGAACGGTATCGGAGCTAATTTGAAACCCTTGTTTTATGCATCACCCCACCTCACCTTTCCCGTTCAGCAGCCATAGTGTGTTTTCTAAACGTGTGACTCTGTTCTGTTTTGTAATTCAGTTCAAGTGTAGCGGTTTTTACATTCCCTCTCTAAGTGATATCTTATGATAAGTGTCTTTTTCTGTGTGACTTATTTCACTTAGAATCGTCGTACCTAAATCCACTCATCGTGCTGCTACTAGCCTTATGACGTTGATTTCATGGCTGAGTGATATTCCATTGTACATGAGGACCACAACTTCTTTATCCATTTTTCTCTTTCCTAGGATATTTAAGGTGCAATGAAGTGGGGGTTCTTGTCAAAAGAGCAGCCCTAAACTTTGGGGTGCCTGTGTCTTGCTGATTTTTAGTTTTCCCAATTTATACGCCCATGAGTGGAAGTGCCCTATGCTCTCCAAGCTGTGTTTTTTAGATGTTTCAGAACACACCGTACACTTCTCCAGAGTGGCTGTTGGCAATTTACATCCCACCCATCAGCGTAGCAAGGCTCCCATTTCTCCATGGCCGGTCCTGCATTTCTGGTTTGGACACTTTTTTCCGCATGGCCCTTTTGCCCGCTGGGAAGCCAGACTTCTTTGGAGCGCTGATTTGCCTTTCCAGGTTGCTTGGTTGGCCAAAAAGGGCATAAGCGTTTTTTCCTGAATATATTCAGGAAAAAACGCATACGCCCTTTTTGTCCAAGGGCATCATTGTCCACGTTTTGCCGCTTTTCATGTGCTTTCAAGGCGATTCGAATCTACCTCCTGAAATCTGTTTCCTGCAATTCTGCCTTGCTTTCAAAGCCTCTTCGTTGCCTTCCCTTAATATATTTGTGGACAAGAGGTATCATTTAAAACTCTGCAGGTTTGTGAATTGCAGTGCCCCTGAGCTCCATTTTTCAACTCGCTTTTTTGGGAGCTGGCTGCAAAAGCGCAGGATTGCTTCAGGCCCTCTTCTGGTTCTGGGGGGCAGGCTGAGCTTGTGCTTAATTCTTCTTCCTGATGGGAAAATAGAGTGACCTGTGCCTGTCCCAACACCTAGAGCTAGTCTCTCATTGGTTCCCCCTCTTCCCGTTCATCCTCAGGACAAATTGCAACCTGTACGGAACAGGAGGTTAAAGGTGCTGATTCTCTAAGGAGGGAGATGGCTAGTAAAGCGGCTGGAATGGCGAACCCGAGCAAAGGAGATGAGAAATGAGGTGCGTTTTAGAAACCTTTCCCGATCACACGGTGTACCATCTTCTGGGTTTCTCATGCCTGTTTTCGATGTAGGAAGATGGCCTTGAACCTGGAGATTTGGGACCCATGGGATGGGTACCATGCAGTATTACTTGAAAGGGTCTGCGTTGGCTCACCCAACCTCACCGAACCTCTCAGCCCCAAGAGTGTCCACCCTTATGTCTCAATCAGCTGTGGGTCTAGATATGGTCAATCCAGGTTGCATCACAGCCCCTGAACGAATTTTGTAAGAAGTTCTCTCTCTTTCACTGTCTTTGTTTCACGGGTTTTGAAAAGTAATTTATTTATTTATTTTTTTATTTTTTTTATAGCTACTTTATTTTATTTATTTCTTTATTTTTGGCTGTGTTGCGTCTTCAGTTGGTGCGAGGGCTTTCTCTAGTTACGGCAAGTGGGGTCCACTCTTCATCGCGGTGCAGGGACCGCTCTTCATCGCGGTGCGCGGGCCTTTCACTATCGCGGCCCCTCCTGTTGCGGGGCACAGGCTCCAGACGCGCAGGCTCAGTAGTTGTGGCTCACGGGCCAACCTGCTCCGTGGCATGTGGGATCTTCCCAGACCAGGGCTCGAACCCGTGTCCCCTGCATTAGCAGGCAGCTTCTCAACCACTGCGCCACCAGGGAAGCCCGAGTAATTTATTTTTATAATGGGGTTTAGCTGCTTTTCACGGCTGTGTTTATGCCGCTTTACACCCCCTTGACTCACTTACAGAGAGATATCAATACATAGGTTTGAAGATTCTTACTAGTCAGATATATTCTTGTGCGGTGAATAGGGGGTGTTGAGTCCAGTTCACTGAAAAAGGAATAGGTCTTGTCTCTTACATATTGGGTTTATGGAACGGTATCGGGGCTAATTTGAAACCCTTGTTTTATGCATCACCCCACCTCACCTTTCCCGTTCAGCAGCCATAGTGTGTTTTCTAAACGTGTGACTCTGTTCTGTTTTGTAATTCAGTTCAAGTGTAGCGGTTTTTACATTCCCTCTCTAAGTGATATCTTATGATAAGTGTCTTTTTCTGTGTGACTTATTTCACTTAGAATCGTCGTACCTAAATCCACTCATCATGCTGCTACTAGCCTTATGACGTTGATTTCATGGCTGAGTGATATTCCATTGTACATGAGGACCACAACTTCTTTATCCATTTTTCTCTTTCCTAGGATATTTAAGGTGTAATGAAGTGGGGGTTCTTGTCAACAGAGCAGCCCTAAACTTTGGGGTGCCTGTGTCTTGCTGATTTTTAGTTTTCCCAATTTATACGCCCATGAGTGGAAGTGCCCTATGCTCTCCAAGCTGTGTTTTTTAGATGTTTCAGAACTCACCGTACACTTCTCCAGAGTGGCTGTTGGCAATTTACATCCCACCCATCAGCGTAGCAAGGCTCCCATTTCTCCATGGCCGGTCCTGCATTTCTGGTTTGGACACTTTTTTCCGCATGGCCCTTTTGCCCGCTGGGAAGCCAGACTTCTTTGGAGCGCTGATTTGCCTTTCCAGGTTGCTTGGTTGGCCAAAAAGGGCATAAGCGTTTTTTCCTGAATATATTCAGGAAAAAACGCATACGCCCTTTTTGGCCAAGGGCATCATTGTCCACGTTTTGCCGCTTTTCATGTGCTTTCAAGGCGATTCGAATCTACCTCCTGAAATCTGTTTCCTGCAATTCTGCCTTGCTTTCAAAGCCTCTTCGTTGCCTTCCCTTAATATATTTGTGGACAAGAGGTATCATTTAAAACTCTGCAGGTTTGTGAATTGCAGTGCCCCTGAGCTCCATTTTTCAACTCGCTTTTTTGGGAGCTGGCTGCAAAAGCGCAGGATTGCTTCAGGCCCTCTTCTGGTTCTGGGGGGCAGGCTGAGCTTGTGCTTAATTCTTCTTCCTGATGGGAAAATAGAGTGACCTGTGCCTGTCCCAACACCTAGAGCTAGTCTCTCATTGGTTCCCCCTCTTCCCGTTCATCCTCAGGACAAATTGCAAACTGTACGGAACAGGAGGTTAAAGGTGCTGATTCTCTAAGGAGGGAGATGGCTAGTAAAGCGGCTGGAATGGCGAACCCGAGCAAAGGAGATGAGAAATGAGGTGCGTTTTAGAAACCTTTCCCGATCACACGGTGTACCATCTTCTGGGTTTCTCATGCCTGTTTTCGATGTAGGAAGATGGCCTTGAACCTGGAGATTTGGGACCCATGGGATGGGTACCATGCAGTATTACTTGAAAGGGTCTGCGTTGGCTCACCCAACCTCACCGAACCTCTCAGCCCCAAGAGTGTCCACCCTTATGTCTCAATCAGCTGTGGGTCTAGATATGGTCAATCCAGGTTGCATCACAGCCCCTGAACGAATTTTGTAAGAAGTTCTCTCTCTTTCACTGTCTTTGTTTCATGGGTTTTGAAAAGTAATTTATTTTTTTATTTTTTTATTTTTTTTATAGCTACTTTATTTTATTTATTTCTTTATTTTTGGCTGTGTTGGGTCTTCAGTTCGTGCGAGGGCTTTCTCTAGTTACGGCAAGTGGGGTCCACTCTTCATCGCGGTGCAGGGACCGCTCTTCATCGTGGTGCGCGGGCCTTTCACTATCGCGGCCCCTCCTGTTGCGGGGCACAGGCTCCAGACGCGCAGGCTCAGTAGTTGTGGCTCACGGGCCCAGCTGCTCCGTGGCATGTGGGATCTTCCCAGACCAGGGCTCGAACCCGTGTCCCCTGCATTAGCAGGCAGCTTCTCAACCACTGCGCCACCAGGGAAGCCCGAGTAATTTATTTTTATAATGGGGTTTAGCTGCTTTTCACGGCTGTGTTTATGCCGCTTTACACCCCCTTGACTCACTTACAGAGAGATATCAATACATAGGTTTGAAGATTCTTACTAGTCAGATATATTCTTGTGCGGTGAATAGGGGGTGTTGAGTCCAGTTCACTGAAAAAGGAATAGGTCTTGTCTCTTACATATTGGGTTTATGGAACGGTATCGGAGCTAATTTGAAACCCTTGTTTTATGCATCACCCCACCTCACCTTTCCCGTTCAGCAGCCATAGTGTGTTTTCTAAACGTGTGACTCTGTTCTGTTTTGTAATTCAGTTCAAGTGTAGCGGTTTTTACATTCCCTCTCTAAGTGATATCTTATGATAAGTGTCTTTTTCTGTGTGACTTATTTCACTTAGAATCGTCGTACCTAAATCCACTCATCGTGCTGCTACTAGCCTTATGACGTTGATTTCATGGCTGAGTGATATTCCATTGTACATGAGGACCACAACTTCTTTATCCATTTTTCTCTTTCCTAGGATATTTAAGGTGTAATGAAGTGGGGCTTCTTGTCAACAGAGCAGCCCTAAACTTTGGGGTGCCTGTGTCTTGCTGATTTTTAGTTTTCCCAATTTATACGCCCATGAGTGGAAGTGCCCTATGCTCTCCAAGCTGTGTTTTTTAGATGTTTCAGAACTCACCGTACACTTCTCCAGAGTGGCTGTTGGCAATTTACATCCCACCCATCAGCGTAGCAAGGCTCCCATTTCTCCATGGCCGGTCCTGCATTTCTGGTTTGGACACTTTTTTCCGCATGGCCCTTTTGCCCGCTGGGAAGCCAGACTTCTTTGGAGCGCTGATTTGCCTTTCCAGGTTGCTTGGTTGGCCAAAAAGGGCTTATGCGTTTTTTCCTGAATATATTCAGGAAAAAACGCATATGCCCTTTTTGGCCAAGGGCATCATTGTCCACGTTTTGCCGCTTTTCATGTGCTTTCAAGGCGATTCGAATCTACCTCCTGAAATCTGTTTCCTGCAATTCTGCCTTGCTTTCAAAGCCTCTTCGTTGCCTTCCCTTAATATATTTGTGGACGAGAGGTATCATTTAAAACTCTGCAGGTTTGTGAATTGCAGTGCCCCTGAGCTCCATTTTTCAGCTCGCTTTTTTGGGAGCTGGCCGCAAAAGCGCAGGATTGCTTCAGGCACTCTTCTGGTTCTGGGGGGCAGGCTGAGCTTGTGCTTAATTCTTCTTCCTGATGGGAAAATAGAGTGACCTGTGCCTGTCCCAACACCTAGAGCTAGTCTCTCATTGGTTCCCCCTCTTCCCGTTCATCCTCAGGACAAACTGCAACCTGTACGGAACAGGAGGTTAAAGGTGCTGATTCTCTAAGGAGGGAGATGGCTAGTAAAGCGGCTGGAATGGCGAACCCGAGCAAAGGAGATGAGAAATGAGGTGCGTTTTAGAAACCTTTCCCGATCACACGGTGTACCATCTTCTGGGTTTCTCATGCCTGTTTTCGATGTAGGAAGATGGCCTTGAACCTGGAGATTTGGGACCCATGGGATGGGTACCATGCAGTATTACTTGAAAGGGTCTGCGTTGGCTCACCAAACCTCACCGAACCTCTCAGCCCCAAGAGTGTCCACCCTTATGTCTCAATCAGCTGTGGGTCTAGATATGGTCAATCCAGGTTGCATCACAGCCCCTGAACGAATTTTGTAAGAAGTTCTCTCTCTTTCACTGTCTTTGTTTCACGGGTTTTGAAAAGTAATTTATTTTTATAATGGGGTTTAGCAGCTTTTCACGGCTGTGTTTATGCCGCTTTACACCCCCTTGACTCACTTACAGAGAGATATCAATACATAGGTTTGAAGATTCTTACTAGTCAGATATATTCTTGTGCGGTGAATAGGGGGTGTTGAGTCCAGTTCACTGAAAAAGGAATAGGTCTTGTCTCTTACATATTGGGTTTATGGAACGGTATCGGAGCTAATTTGAAACCCTTGTTTTATGCATCACCCCACCTCACCTTTCCCGTTCAGCAGCCATAGTGTGTTTTCTAAACGTGTGACTCTGTTCTGTTTTGTAATTCAGTTCAAGTGTAGCGGTTTTTACATTCCCTCTCTAAGTGATATCTTATGATAAGTGTCTTTTTCTGTGTGACTTATTTCACTTAGAATCGTCGTACCTAAATCCACTCATCGTGCTGCTACTAGCCTTATGACGTTGATTTCATGGCTGAGTGATATTCCATTGTACATGAGGACCACAACTTCTTTATCCATTTTTCTCTTTCCTAGGATATTTAAGGTGTAATGAAGTGGGGCTTCTTGTCAACAGAGCAGCCCTAAACTTTGGGGTGCCTGTGTCTTGCTGATTTTTAGTTTTCCCAATTTATACGCCCATGAGTGGAAGTGCCCTATGCTCTCCAAGCTGTGTTTTTTAGATGTTTCAGGACACACCGTACACTTCTCCAGAGTGGCTGTTGGCAATTTACATCCCGCCCATCAGCGTAGCAAGGCTCCCATTTCTCCATGGCCGGTCTTGCATTTCTGCTTTGGACACTTTTTTCCGCATGGCCCTTTTGCCCGCTGGGAAGCGAGACTTCTTTGGAGCGCTGATTTGCCTTTCCAGGTTACTTGGTTGTCCAAAAAGGGCGTATGCGTTTTTTCCTGAATATATTCAGGAAAAAACGCATACGCCCTTTTTGGCCAAGGGCATCATTGTCCACGTTTTGCCGCTTTTCATGTGCTTTCAAGGCGATTCGAATCTACCTCCTGAAATCTGTTTCCTGCAATTCTGCCTTGCTTTCAAAGCCTCTTCGTTGCCTTCCCTTAATATATTTGTGGACGAGAGGTATCATTTAAAACTCTGCAGGTTTGTGAATTGCAGTGCCCCTGAGCTCCATTTTTCAGCTCGCTTTTTTGGGAGCTGGCCGCAAAAGCGCAGGATTGCTTCAGGCCCTCTTCTGGTTCTGGGGGGCAGGCTGAGCTTGTGCTTAATTCTTCTTCCTGATGGGAAAATAGAGTGACCTGTGCCTGTCCCAACACCTAGAGCTAGTCTCTCATTGGTTCCCCCTCTTCCCGTTCATCCTCAGGACAAATTGCAACCTGTACGGAACAGGAGGTTAAAGGTGCTGATTCTCTAAGGAGGGAGATGGCTAGTAAAGCGGCTGGAATGGCGAACCCGAGCAAAGGAGATGAGAAATGAGGTGCGTTTTAGAAACCTTTCCCGATCACACGGTGTACCATCTTCTGGGTTTCTCATGCCTGTTTTCGATGTAGGAAGATGGCCTTGAACCTGGAGATTTGGGACCCATGGGATGGGTACCATGCAGTATTACTTGAAAGGGTCTGCGTTGGCTCACCCAACCTCACCGAACCTCTCAGCCCCAAGAGTGTCCACCCTTATGTCTCAATCAGCTGTGGGTCTAGATATGGTCAATCCAGGTTGCATCACAGCCCCTGAACGAATTTTGTAAGAAGTTCTCTCTTTCACTGTCTTTGTTTCACGGGTTTTGAAAAGTAATTTATTTTTATAATGGGGTTTAGCAGCTTTTCACGGCTGTGTTTATGCCGCTTTACACCCCCTTGACTCACTTACAGAGAGATATCAATACATAGGTTTGAAGATTCTTACTAGTCAGATATATTCTTGTGCGGTGAATAGGGGGTGTTGAGTCCAGTTCACTGAAAAAGGAATAGGTCTTGTCTCTTACATATTGGGTTTATGGAACGGTATCGGAGCTAATTTGAAACCCTTGTTTTATGCATCACCCCACCTCACCTTTCCCGTTCAGCAGCCATAGTGTGTTTTCTAAACGTGTGACTCTGTTCTGTTTTGTAATTCAGTTCAAGTGTAGCGGTTTTTACATTCCCTCTCTAAGTGATATCTTATGATAAATGTCTTTTTCTGTGTGACTTATTTCACTTAGAATCGTCGTACCTAAATCCACTCATCGTGCTGCTACTAGCCTTATGACGTTGATTTCGTGGCTGAGTGATATTCCATTGTACATGAGGACCACAACTTCTTTATCCATTTTTCTCTTTCCTAGGATATTTAAGGTGTAATGAAGTGGGGGTTCTTGTCAACAGAGCAGCCCTAAACTTTGGGGTGCCTGTGTCTTGCTGATTTTTAGTTTTCCCAATTTATACGCCCATGAGTGGAAGTGCCCTATGCTCTCCAAGCTGTGTTTTTTAGATGTTTCAGAACACACCGTACACTTCTCCAGAGTGGCTGTTGGCAATTTACATCCCACCCATCAGCGTAGCAAGGCTCCCATTTCTCCATGGCCGGTCCTGCATTTCTGGTTTGGACACTTTTTTCCGCATGGCCCTTTTGCCCGCTGGGAAGCCAGACTTCTTTGGAGCGCTGATTTGCCTTTCCAGGTTGCTTGGTTGGCCAAAAAGGGCGTATGCGTTTTTTCCTGAATATATTCAGGAAAAAACGCATACGCCCTTTTTGGCCAAGGGCATCATTGTCCACGTTTTGCCGCTTTTCATGTGCTTTCAAGGCGATTCGAATCTACCTCCTGAAATCTGTTTCCTGCAATTCTGCCTTGCTTTCAAAGCCTCTTCGTTGCCTTCCCTTAATATATTTGTGGACGAGAGGTATCATTTAAAACTCTGCAGGTTTGTGAATTGCAGTGCCCCTGAGCTCCATTTTTCAGCTCGCTTTTTTGGGAGCTGGCCGCAAAAGCGCAGGATTGCTTCAGGCCCTCTTCTGGTTCTGGGGGGCAGGCTGAGCTTGTGCTTAATTCTTCTTCCTGATGGGAAAATAGAGTGACCTGTGCCTGTCCCAACACCTAGAGCTAGTCTCTCATTGGTTCCCCCTCTTCCTGTTCATCCTCAGGACAAATTGCAACCTGTACGGAACAGGAGGTTAAAGGTGCTGATTCTCCAAGGAGGGAGATGGCTAGTAAAGTGGCTGGAATGGCGAACCTGAGCAAAAGGAGATGAGAAATGAGGTGCGTTTTAGAAACCTTTCCCGATCACACGGTGTACCATCTTCTGGGTTTCTCATGCCTGTTTTCGATGTAGGAAGATGCCCTTGAACCTGGAGATTTGGGACCCATGGGATGGGTACCATGCAGTATTACTTGAAAGGGTCTGCGATGGCTCACCCAACCTCACCGAACCTCTCAGCCCCAAGAGTGTCCACCCTTATGTCTCAATCAGCTGTGGGTCTAGATATGGTCAATCCAGGTTGCATCACAGCCCCTGAACGAATTTTGGAAGAATTTCTCTCTGTTTCACTGTCTTTGTTTCACGGGTTTTGAAAAGTAATTTATTTTTATAATGGGGTTTAGCTGCTTTTCACGGCTGTGTTTATGCCGCTTTACACCCCCTTGACTCACTTACAGAGAGATATCAATACATAGGTTTGAAGATTCTTACTAGTCAGATATATTCTTGTGCGGTGAATAGGGGGTGTTGAGTCCAATTCACTGAAAAAGGAATAGGTCTTGTCTCTTACATATTGGGTTTATGGAACGGTATCGGAGCTAATTTGAAACCCTTGTTTTTTTTTTTTTTGAAACCCTTGTTTTATGCATCACCCCACCTCACCTTTCCCGTTCAGCAGCCATAGTGTGTTTTCTAAACGTGTGACTCTGTTCTGTTTTGTAATTCAGTTCAAGTGTAGCGGTTTTTACATTCCCTCTCTAAGTGATATCTTATGATAAGTGTCTTTTTCTGTGTGACTTATTTCACTTAGAATCGTCGTACCTAAATCCACTCATCGTGCTGCTACTAGCCTTATGACGTTGATTTCATGGCTGAGTGATATTCCATTGTACATGAGGACCACAACTTCTTTATCCATTTTTCTCTTTCCTAGGATATTTAAGGTGTAATGAAGTGGGGCTTCTTGTCAACAGAGCAGCCCTAAACTTTGGGGTGCCTGTGTCTTGCTGATTTTTAGTTTTCCCAATTTATACGCCCATGAGTGGAAGTGCCCTATGCTCTCCAAGCTGTGTTTTTTAGATGTTTCAGGACACACCGTACACTTCTCCAGAGTGGCTGTTGGCAATTTACATCCCGCCCATCAGCGTAGCAAGCTCCCATTTCTCCATGGCCGGTCTTGCATTTCTGCTTTGGACACTTTTTTCCGCATGGCCCTTTTGCCCGCTGGGAAGCGAGACTTCTTTGGAGCGCTGATTTGCCTTTCCAGGTTACTTGGTTGTCCAAAAAGGGCGTATGCGTTTTTTCCTGAATATATTCAGGAAAAAACGCATACGCCCTTTTTGGCCAAGGGCATCATTGTCCACGTTTTGCCGCTTTTCATGTGCTTTCAAGGCGATTCGAATCTACCTCCTGAAATCTGTTTCCTGCAATTCTGCCTTGCTTTCAAAGCCTCTTCGTTGCCTTCCCTTAATATATTTGTGGACGAGAGGTATCATTTAAAACTCTGCAGGTTTGTGAATTGCAGTGCCCCTGAGCTCCATTTTTCAGCTCGCTTTTTTGGGAGCTGGCCGCAAAAGCGCAGGATTGCTTCAGGCCCTCTTCTGGTTCTGGGGGGCAGGCTGAGCTTGTGCTTAATTCTTCTTCCTGATGGGAAAATAGAGTGACCTGTGCCTGTCCCAACACCTAGAGCTAGTCTCTCATTGGTTCCCCCTCTTCCCGTTCATCCTCAGGACAAATTGCAACCTGTACGGAACAGGAGGTTAAAGGTGCTGATTCTCTAAGGAGGGAGATGGCTAGTAAAGCGGCTGGAATGGCGAACCCGAGCAAAGGAGATGAGAAATGAGGTGCGTTTTAGAAACCTTTCCCGATCACACGGTGTACCATCTTCTGGATTTCTCATGCCTGTTTTCGATGTAGGAAGATGGCCTTGAACCTGGAGATTTGGGACCCATGGGATGGGTACCATGCAGTATTACTTGAAAGGGTCTGCGTTGGCTCACCCAACCTCACCGAACCTCTCAGCCCCAAGAGTGTCCACCCTTATGTCTCAATCAGCTGTGGGTCTAGATATGGTCAATCCAGGTTGCATCAAGGCCCCTGAACGAATTTTGTAAGAAGTTCTCTCTCTTTCACTGTCTTTGTTTCACGGGTTTTGAAAAGTAATTTATTTTTATAATGGGGTTTAGCAGCTTTTCACGGCTGTGTTTATGCCACTTTACACCCCCTTGACTCACTTACAGAGAGATATCAATACATAGGTTTGAAGATTCTTACTAGTCAGATATATTCTTGTGCGGTGAATAGGGGGTGTTGAGTCCAGTTCACTGAAAAAGGAATAGGTCTTGTCTTTTACATATTGGGTTTATGGAACGGTATCGGAGCTAATTTGAAACCCTTGTTTTATGCATCACCCCACCTCACCTTTCCCGTTCAGCAGCCATAGTGTGTTTTCTAAACGTGTGACTCTGTTCTGTTTTGTAATTCAGTTCAAGTGTAGCGGTTTTTACATTCCCTCTCTAAGTGATATCTTATGATAAGTGTCTTTTTCTGTGTGACTTATTTCACTTAGAATCGTCGTACCTAAATCCACTCATCGTGCTGCTACTAGCCTTATGACGTTGATTTCGTGGCTGAGTGATATTCCATTGTACATGAGGACCACAACTTCTTTATCCATTTTTCTCTTTCCTAGGATATTTAAGGTGTAATGAAGTGGGGGTTCTTGTCAACAGAGCAGCCCTAAACTTTGGGGTGCCTGTGTCTTGCTGATTTTTAGTTTTCCCAATTTATACGCCCATGAGTGGAAGTGCCCTATGCTCTCCAAGCTGTGTTTTTTAGATGTTTCAGAACTCACCGTACACTTGTCCAGAGTGGCTGTTGGCAATTTACATCCCACCCATCAGCGTAGCAAGGCTCCCATTTCTCCATGGCCGGTCCTGCATTTCTGGTTTGGACACTTTTTTCCGCATGGCCCTTTTGCCCGCTGGGAAGCCAGACTTCTTTGGAGCGCTGATTTGCCTTTCCAGGTTGCTTGGTTGGCCAAAAAGGGCGTATGCGTTTTTTCCTGAATATATTCAGGAAAAAACGCATACGCCCTTTTTGGCCAAGGGCATCATTGTCCACGTTTTGCCGCTTTTCATGTGCTTTCAAGGCGATTCGAATCTACCTCCTGAAATCTGTTTCCTGCAATTCTGCCTTGCTTTCAAAGCCTCTTCGTTGCCTTCCCTTAATATATTTGTGGACGAGAGGTATCATTTAAAACTCTGCAGGTTTGTGAATTGCAGTGCCCCTGAGCTCCATTTTTCAGCTCGCTTTTTTGGGAGCTGGCCGCAAAAGCGCAGGATTGCTTCAGGCCCTCTTCTGGTTCTGGGGGGCAGGCTGAGCTTGTGCTTAATTCTTCTTCTTGATGGGAAAATAGAGTGACCTGTGCCTGTCCCAACACCTAGAGCTAGTCTCTCATTGGTTCCCTCTCTTCCTGTTCATCCTCAGGACAAATTGCAACCTGTACGGAACAGGAGGTTAAAGGTGCTGATTCTCCAAGGAGGGAGATGGCTAGTAAAGTGGCTGGAATGGCGAACCTGAGCAAAAGGAGATGAGAAATGAGGTGCGTTTTAGAAACCTTTCCCGATCACACGGTGTACCATCTTCTGGGTTTCTCATGCCTGTTTTCGATGTAGGAAGATGCCCTTGAACCTGGAGATTTGGGACCCATGGGATGGGTACCATGCAGTATTACTTGAAAGGGTCTGCGATGGCTCACCCAACCTCACCGAACCTCTCAGCCCCAAGAGTGTCCACCCTTATGTCTCAATCAGCTGTGGGTCTAGATATGGTCAATCCAGGTTGCATCACAGCCCCTGAACGAATTTTGTAAGAATTTCTCTCTCTTTCACTGTCTTTGTTTCACGGGTTTTGAAAAGTAATTTATTTTTATAATGGGGTTTAGCTGCTTTTCACGGCTGTGTTTATGCCGCTTTACACCCCCTTGACTCACTTACAGAGAGATATCAATACATAGGTTTGAAGATTCTTACTAGTCAGATATATTCTTGTGCGGTGAATAGGGGGTGTTGAGTCCAGTTCACTGAAAAAGGAATAGGTCTTGTCTCTTACATATTGGGTTTATGGAACGGTATCGGAGCTAATTTGAAACCCTTGTTTTTTTTTTTTTTGAAACCCTTGTTTTATGCATCACCCCACCTCACCTTTCCCGTTCAGCAGCCATAGTGTGTTTTCTAAACGTGTGACTCTGTTCTGTTTTGTAATTCAGTTCAAGTGTAGCGGTTTTTACATTCCCTGTCTAAGTGATATCTTATGATAAGTGTCTTTTTCTGTGTGACTTATTTCACTTAGAATCGTCGTACCTAAATCCACTCATCGTGCTGCTACTAGCCTTATGACGTTGATTTCATGGCTGAGTGATATTCCATTGTACATGAGGACGACAACTTCTTTATCCATTTTTCTCTTTCCTAGGATATTTAAGGTGTAATGAAGTGGGGGTTCTTGTCAACAGAGCAGCCCTAAACTTTGGGGTGCCTGTGTCTTGCTGATTTTTAGTTTTCCCAATTTATACGCCCATGAGTGGAAGTGCCCTATGCTCTCCAAGCTGTGTTTTTTAGATGTTTCAGGACACACCGTACACTTCTCCAGAGTGGCTGTTGGCAATTTACATCCCGCCCATCAGCGTAGCAAGCTCCCATTTCTCCATGGCCGGTCTTGCATTTCTGCTTTGGACACTTTTTTCCGCATGGCCCTTTTGCCCGCTGGGAAGCGAGACTTCTTTGGAGCGCTGATTTGCCTTTCCAGGTTACTTGGTTGTCCAAAAAGGGCGTATGCGTTTTTTCCTGAATATATTCAGGAAAAAACGCATACGCCCTTTTTGGCCAAGGGCATCATTGTCCACGTTTTGCCGCTTTTCATGTGCTTTCAAGGCGATTCGAATCTACCTCCTGAAATCTGTTTCCTGCAATTCTGCCTTGCTTTCAAAGCCTCTTCGTTGCCTTCCCTTAATATATTTGTGGACGAGAGGTATCATTTAAAACTCTGCAGGTTTGTGAATTGCAGTGCCCCTGAGCTCCATTTTTCAGCTCGCTTTTTTGGGAGCTGGCCGCAAAAGCGCAGGATTGCTTCAGGCCCTCTTCTGGTTCTGGGGGGCAGGCTGAGCTTGTGCTTAATTCTTCTTCCTGATGGGAAAATAGAGTGACCTGTGCCTGTCCCAACACCTAGAGCTAGTCTCTCATTGGTTCCCTCTCTTCCTGTTCATCCTCAGGACAAATTGCAACCTGTACGGAACAGGAGGTTAAAGGTGCTGATTCTCTAAGGAGGGAGATGGCTAGTAAAGCGGCTGGAATGGCGAACCCGAGCAAAGGAGATGAGAAATGAGGTGCGTTTTAGAAACCTTTCCCGATCACACGGTGTACCATCTTCTGGATTTCTCATGCCTGTTTTCGATGTAGGAAGATGGCCTTGAACCAGGAGATTTGGGACCCATGGGATGGGTACCATGCAGTATTACTTGAAAGGGTCTGCGTTGGCTCACCCAACCTCACCGAACCTCTCAGCCCCAAGAGTGTCCACCCTTATGTCTCAATCAGCTGTGGGTCTAGATATGGTCAATCCAGGTTGCATCAAGGCCCCTGAACGAATTTTGTAAGAAGTTCTCTCTCTTTCACTGTCTTTGTTTCACGGGTTTTGAAAAGTAATTTATTTTTATAATGGGGTTTAGCAGCTTTTCACGGCTGTGTTTATGCCACTTTACACCCCCTTGACTCACTTACAGAGAGATATCAATACATAGGTTTGAAGATTCTTACTAGTCAGATATATTCTTGTGCGGTGAATAGGGGGTGTTGAGTCCAGTTCACTGAAAAAGGAATAGGTCTTGTCTTTTACATATTGGGTTTATGGAACGGTATCGGAGCTAATTTGAAACCCTTGTTTTATGCATCACCCCACCTCACCTTTCCCGTTCAGCAGCCATAGTGTGTTTTCTAAACGTGTGACTCTGTTCTGTTTTGTAATTCAGTTCAAGTGTAGCGGTTTTTACATTCCCTCTCTAAGTGATATCTTATGATAAGTGTCTTTTTCTGTGTGACTTATTTCACTTAGAATCGTCGTACCTAAATCCACTCATCGTGCTGCTACTAGCCTTATGACGTTGATTTCGTGGCTGAGTGATATTCCATTGTACATGAGGACCACAACTTCTTTATCCATTTTTCTCTTTCCTAGGATATTTAAGGTGTAATGAAGTGGGGGTTCTTGTCAACAGAGCAGCCCTAAACTTTGGGGTGCCTGTGTCTTGCTGATTTTTAGTTTTCCCAATTTATACGCCCATGAGTGGAAGTGCCCTATGCTCTCCAAGCTGTGTTTTTTAGATGTTTCAGAACTCACCGTACACTTCTCCAGAGTGGCTGTTGGCAATTTACATCCCACCCATCAGCGTAGCAAGGCTCCCATTTCTCCATGGCCGGTCCTGCATTTCTGGTTTGGACACTTTTTTCCGCATGGCCCTTTTGCCCGCTGGGAAGCCAGACTTCTTTGGAGCGCTGATTTGCCTTTCCAGGTTGCTTGGTTGGCCAAAAAGGGCGTATGCGTTTTTTCCTGAATATATTCAGGAAAAAACGCATACGCCCTTTTTGGCCAAGGGCATCATTGTCCACGTTTTGCCGCTTTTCATGTGCTTTCAAGGCGATTCGAATCTACCTCCTGAAATCTGTTTCCTGCAATTCTGCCTTGCTTTCAAAGCCTCTTCGTTGCCTTCCCTTAATATATTTGTGGACGAGAGGTATCATTTAAAACTCTGCAGGTTTGTGAATTGCAGTGCCCCTGAGCTCCATTTTTCAGCTCGCTTTTTTGGGAGCTGGCCGCAAAAGCGCAGGATTGCTTCAGGCCCTCTTCTGGTTCTGGGGGGCAGGCTGAGCTTGTGCTTAATTCTTCTTCCTGATGGGAAAATAGAGTGACCTGTGCCTGTCCCAACACCTAGAGCTAGTCTCTCATTGGTTCCCTCTCTTCCTGTTCATCCTCAGGACAAATTGCAACCTGTACGGAACAGGAGGTTAAAGGTGCTGATTCTCCAAGGAGGGAGATGGCTAGTAAAGTGGCTGGAATGGCGAACCTGAGCAAAAGGAGATGAGAAATGAGGTGCGTTTTAGAAACCTTTCCCGATCACACGGTGTACCATCTTCTGGGTTTCTCATGCCTGTTTTCGATGTAGGAAGATGGCCTTGAACCTGGAGATTTGGGACCCATGGGATGGGTACCATGCAGTATTACTTGAAAGGGTCTGCGATGGCTCACCCAACCTCACCGAACCTCTCAGCCCCAAGAGTGTCCACCCTTATGTCTCAATCAGCTGTGGGTCTAGATATGGTCAATCCAGGTTGCATCACAGCCCCTGAACGAATTTTGTAAGAATTTCTCTCTCTTTCACTGTCTTTGTTTCACGGGTTTTGAAAAGTAATTTATTTTTATAATGGGGTTTAGCTGCTTTTCACGGCTGTGTTTATGCCGCTTTACACCCCCTTGACTCACTTACAGAGAGATATCAATACATAGGTTTGAAGATTGTTACTAGTCAGATATATTCTTGTGCGGTGAATAGGGGGTGTTGAGTCCAGTTCACTGAAAAAGGAATAGGTCTTGTCTCTTACATATTGGGTTTATGGAACGGTATCGGAGCTAATTTGAAACCCTTGTTTTTTTTTTTTTTGAAACCCTTGTTTTATGCATCACCCCACCTCACCTTTCCCGTTCAGCAGCCATAGTGTGTTTTCTAAACGTGTGACTCTGTTCTGTTTTGTAATTCAGTTCAAGTGTAGCGGTTTTTACATTCCCTGTCTAAGTGATATCTTATGATAAGTGTCTTTTTCTGTGTGACTTATTTCACTTAGAATCGTCGTACCTAAATCCACTCATCGTGCTGCTACTAGCCTTATGACGTTGATTTCATGGCTGAGTGATATTCCATTGTACATGAGGACGACAACTTCTTTATCCATTTTTCTCTTTCCTAGGATATTTAAGGTGTAATGAAGTGGGGGTTCTTGTCAACAGAGCAGCCCTAAACTTTGGGGTGCCTGTGTCTTGCTGATTTTTAGTTTTCCCAATTTATACGCCCATGAGTGGAAGTGCCCTATGCTCTCCAAGCTGTGTTTTTTAGATGTTTCAGGACACACCGTACACTTCTCCAGAGTGGCTGTTGGCAATTTACATCCCGCCCATCAGCGTAGCAAGGCTCCCATTTCTCCATGGCCGGTCTTGCATTTCTGCTTTGGACACTTTTTTCCGCATGGCCCTTTTGCCCGCTGGGAAGCGAGACTTCTTTGGAGCGCTGATTTGCCTTTCCAGGTTGCTTGGTTGGCCAAAAAGGGCGTATGCGTTTTTTCCTGAATATATTCAGGAAAAAACGCATACGCCCTTTTTGGCCAAGGGCATCATTGTCCACGTTTTGCCGCTTTTCATGTGCTTTCAAGGCGATTCGAATCTACCTCCTGAAATCTGTTTCCTGCAATTCTGCCTTGCTTTCAAAGCCTCTTCGTTGCCTTCCTTTAATATATTTGTGGACGAGAGGTATCATTTAAAACTCTGCAGGTTTGTGAATTGCAGTGCCCCTGAGCTCCATTTTTCAGCTCGCTTTTTTGGGAGCTGGCCGCAAAAGCGCAGGATTGCTTCAGGCCCTCTTCTGGTTCTGGGGGGCAGGCTGAGCTTGTGCTTAATTCTTCTTCATGATGGGAAAATAGAGTGACCTGTGCCTGTCCCAACACCTAGAGCTAGTCTCTCATTGGTTCCCCCTCTTCCCGTTCATCCTCAGGACAAATTGCAACCTGTACGGAACAGGAGGTTAAAGGTGCTGATTCTCCAAGGAGGGAGATGGCTAGTAAATCGGCTGGAATGGCGAACCCGAGCAAAGGAGATGAGAAATAGGTGCGTTTCAGAAACCTTTCCCGATCACACGGTGTACCATCTTCTGGGTTTCTCATGCCTGTTTTCGATGTAGGAAGATGCCCTTGAACCTGGAGATTTGGGACCCATGGGATGGGTACCATGCAGTATTACTTGAAAGGGTCTGCGTTGGCTCACCCAACCTCACCGAACCTCTCAGCCCCAAGAGTGTCCACCCTTATGTCTCAATCAGCTGTGGGTCTAGATATGGTCAATCCAGGTTGCATCACAGCCCCTGAACGAATTTTGTAAGAAGTTCTCTCTCTTTCACTGTCTTTGTTTCACGGGTTTTGAAAAGTAATTTATTTTTATAATGGGGTTTAGCAGCTTTTCACGGCTGTGTTTATGCCGCTTTACACCCCCTTGACTCACTTACAGAGAGATATCAATACATAGGTTTGAAGATTCTTACTAGTCAGATATATTCTTGTGCGGTGAATAGGGGGTGTTGAGTCCAGTTCACTGAAAAAGGAATAGGTCTTGTCTCTTACATATTGGGTTTATGGAACGGTATCGGAGCTAATTTGAAACCCTTGTTTTATGCATCACCCCACCTCACCTTTCCCGTTCAGCAGCCATAGTGTGTTTTCTAAACGTGTGACTCCCTTCTGTTTTGTAATTCAGTTCAAGTGTAGCGGTTTTTACATTCCCTCTCTAAGTGATATCTTATGATAAGTGTCTTTTTCTGTGTGACTTATTTCACTTAGAATCGTCGTAGCTAAATCCACTCATCGTGCTGCTACTAGCCTTATGACGTTGATTTCATGGCTGAGTGATATTCCATTGTACATGAGGACCACAACTTCTTTATCCATTTTTCTCTTTCCTAGGATATTTAAGGTGTAATGAAGTGGGGGTTCTTGTCAACAGAGCAGCCCTAAACTTTGGGGTGCCTGTGTCTTGCTGATTTTTAGTTTTCCTAATTTATACGCCCATGAGTGGAAGTGCCCTATGCTCTCCAAGCTGTGTTTTTTAGATGTTTCAGAACTCACCGTACACTTCTCCAGAGTGGCTGTTGGCAATTTACATCCCGCCCATCAGCGTAGCAAGGCTCCAATTTCTCCATGGCCGGTCCTGCATTTCTGGTTTGGACACTTTTTTCCGCATGGCCCTTTTGCCCGCTGGGAAGCGAGACTTCTTTGGAGCGCTGATTTGCCTTTCCAGGTTGCTTGGTTGGCCAAAAAGGGCATATGCGTTTTTTCCTGAATATATTCAGGAAAAAACGCATACGCCCTTTTTGGCCAAGGGCATCATTGTCCACGTTTTGCCGCTTTTCATGTGCTTTCAAGGCGATTCGAATCTACCTCCTGAAATCTGTTTCCTGCAATTCTGCCTTGCTTTCAAAGCCTCTTCGTTGCCTTCCCTTAATATATTTGTGGACAAGAGGTATCATTTAAAACTCTGCAGGTTTGTGAATTGCAGTGCCCCTGAGCTCCATTTTTCAACTCGCTTTTTTGGGAGCTGGCCGCAAAAGCGCAGGATTGCTTCAGGCCCTCTTCTGGTTCTGGGGGGCAGGCTGAGCTTGTGCTTAATTCTTCTTCCTGATGGGAAAATAGAGTGAGCTGTGCCTGTCCCAACACCTAGAGCTAGTCTCTCATTGGTTCCCCCTCTTCCTGTTCATCCTCAGGACAAATTGCAACCTGTACGGAACAGGAGGTTAAAGGTGCTGATTCTCCAAGGAGGGAGATGGCTAGTAAAGTGGCTGGAATGGCGAACCTGAGCAAAAGGAGATGAGAAATGAGGTGCGTTTTAGAAACCTTTCCCGATCACACTGTGTACCATCTTCTGGGTTTCTCATGCCTGTTTTCGATGTAGGAAGATGCCCTTGAACCTGGAGATTTGGGACCCATGGGATGGGTACCATGCAGTATTACTTGAAAGGGTCTGCGATGGCTCACCCAACCTCACCGAACCTCTCAGCCCCAAGAGTGTCCACCCTTATGTCTCAATCAGCTGTGGGTCTAGATATGGTCAATCCAGGTTGCATCACAGCCCCTGAACGAATTTTGGAAGAATTTCTCTCTCTTTCACTGTCTTTGTTTCACGGGTTTTGAAAAGTAATTTATTTTTATAATGGGGTTTAGCTGCTTTTCACGGCTGTGTTTATGCCGCTTTACACCCCCTTGACTCACTTACAGAGAGATATCAATACATAGGTTTGAAGATTCTTACTAGTCAGATATATTCTTGTGCGGTGAATAGGGGGTGTTGAGTCCAATTCACTGAAAAAGGAATAGGTCTTGTCTCTTACATATTGGGTTTATGGAACGGTATCGGAGCTAATTTGAAACCCTTGTTTTTTTTTTTTTTTTAAACCCTTGTTTTATGCATCACCCCACCTCACCTTTCCCGTTCAGCAGCCATAGTGTGTTTTCTAAACGTGTGACTCTGTTCTGTTTTGTAATTCAGTTCAAGTGTAGCGGTTTTTACATTCCCTCTATAAGTGATATCTTATGATAAGTGTCTTTTTCTGTGTGACTTATTTCACTTAGAATCGTCGTACCTAAATCCACTCATCGTGCTGCTACTAGCCTTATGACGTTGATTTCATGGCTGAGTGATATTCCATTGTACATGAGGACCACAACTTCTTTATCCATTTTTCTCTTTCCTAGGATATTTAAGGTGTAATGAAGTGGGGCTTCTTGTCAACAGAGCAGCCCTAAACTTTGGGGTGCCTGTGTCTTGCTGATTTTTAGTTTTCCCAATTTATACGCCCATGAGTGGAAGTGCCCTATGCTCTCCAAGCTGTGTTTTTTAGATGTTTCAGGACACACCGTACACTTCTCCAGAGTGGCTGTTGGCAATTTACATCCCGCCCATCAGCGTAGCAAGGCTCCCATTTCTCCATGGCCGGTCTTGCATTTCTGCTTTGGACACTTTTTTCCGCATGGCCCTTTTGCCCGCTGGGAAGCGAGACTTCTTTGGAGCGCTGATTTGCCTTTCCAGGTTGCTTGGTTGTCCAAAAAGGGCGTATGCGTTTTTTCCTGAATATATTCAGGAAAAAACGCATACGCCCTTTTTGGCCAAGGGCATCATTGTCCACGTTTTGCCGCTTTTCATGTGCTTTCAAGGCGATTCGAATCTACCTCCTGAAATCTGTTTCCTGCAATTCTGCCTTGCTTTCAAAGCCTCTTCGTTGCCTTCCCTTAATATATTTGTGGACGAGAGGTATCATTTAAAACTCTGCAGGTTTGTGAATTGCAGTGCCCCTGAGCTCCATTTTTCAGCTCGCTTTTTTGGGAGCTGGCCGCAAAAGCGCAGGATTGCTTCAGGCCCTCTTCTGGTTCTGGGGGGCAGGCTGAGCTTGTGCTTAATTCTTCTTCCTGATGGGAAAATAGAGTGACCTGTGCCTGTCCCAACACCTAGAGCTAGTCTCTCATTGGTTCCCCCTCTTCCCGTTCATCCTCAGGACAAACTGCAACCTGTACGGAACAGGAGGTTAAAGGTGCTGATTCTCTAAGGAGGGAGATGGCTAGTAAAGCGGCTGGAATGGCGAACCCGAGCAAAGGAGATGAGAAATGAGGTGCGTTTCAGAAACCTTTCCCGATCACACGGTGTACCATCTTCTGGGTTTCTCATGCCTGTTTTCGATGTAGGAAGATGGCCTTGAACCTGGAGATTTGGGACCCATGGGATGGGTACCATGCAGTATTACTTGAAAGGGTCTGCGTTGGCTCACCCAACCTCACCGAACCTCTCAGCCCCAAGAGTGTCCACCCTTATGTCTCAATCAGCTGTGGGTCTAGATATGGTCAATCCAGGTTGCATCACAGCCCCTGAACGAATTTTGTAAGAAGTTCTCTCTCTTTCACTGTCTTTGTTTCACGGGTTTTGAAAAGTAATTTATTTTTATAATGGGGTTTAGCAGCTTTTCACGGCTGTGTTTATGCCGCTTTACACCCCCTTGACTCACTTACAGAGAGATATCAATACATAGGTTTGAAGATTCTTACTAGTCAGATATATTCTTGTGCGGTGAATAGGGGGTGTTGAGTCCAGTTCACTGAAAAAGGAATAGGTCTTGTCTCTTACATATTGGGTTTATGGAACGGTATCGGAGCTAATTTGAAACCCTTGTTTTATGCATCACCCCACCTCACCTTTCCCGTTCAGCAGCCATAGTGTGTTTTCTAAACGTGTGACTCCCTTCTGTTTTGTAATTCAGTTCAAGTGTAGCGGTTTTTACATTCCCTCTCTAAGTGATATCTTATGATAAGTGTCTTTTTCTGTGTGACTTATTTCACTTAGAATCGTCGTAGCTAAATCCACTCATCGTGCTGCTACTAGCCTTATGACGTTGATTTCATGGCTGAGTGATATTCCATTGTACATGAGGACCACAACTTCTTTATCCATTTTTCTCTTTCCTAGGATATTTAAGGTGTAATGAAGTGGGGGTTCTTGTCAACAGAGCAGCCCTAAACTTTGGGGTGCCTGTGTCTTGCTGATTTTTAGTTTTCCTAATTTATACGCCCATGAGTGGAAGTGCCCTATGCTCTCCAAGCTGTGTTTTTTAGATGTTTCAGAACTCACCGTACACTTCTCCAGAGTGGCTGTTGGCAATTTACATCCCACCCATCAGCGTAGCAAGGCTCCAATTTCTCCATGGCCGGTCCTGCATTTCTGGTTTCGACACTTTTTTCCGCATGGCCCTTTTGCCCGCTGGGAAGCCAGACTTCTTTGGAGCGCTGATTTGCCTTTCCAGGTTGCTTGGTTGGCCAAAAAGGGCATATGCGTTTTTTCCTGAATATATTCAGGAAAAAACGCATACGCCCTTTTTGGCCAAGGGCATCATTGTCCACGTTTTGCCGCTTTTCATGTGCTTTCAAGGCGATTCGAATCTACCTCCTGAAATCTGTTTCCTGCAATTCTGCCTTGCTTTCAAAGCCTCTTCGTTGCCTTCCCTTAATATATTTGTGGACAAGAGGTATCATTTAAAACTCTGCAGGTTTGTGAATTGCAGTGCCCCTGAGCTCCATTTTTCAACTCGCTTTTTTGGGAGCTGGCCGCAAAAGCGCAGGATTGCTTCAGGCCCTCTTCTGGTTCTGGGGGGCAGGCTGAGCTTGTGCTTAATTCTTCTTCCTGATGGGAAAATAGAGTGACCTGTGCCTGTCCCAACACCTAGAGCTAGTCTCTCATTGGTTCCCCCTCTTCCTGTTCATCCTCAGGACAAATTGCAACCTGTACGGAACAGGAGGTTAAAGGTGCTGATTCTCCAAGGAGGGAGATGGCTAGTAAAGTGGCTGGAATGGCGAACCTGAGCAAAAGGAGATGAGAAATGAGGTGCGTTTTAGAAACCTTTCCCGATCACACGGTGTACCATCTTCTGGGTTTCTCATGCCTGTTTTCGATGTAGGAAGATGCCCTTGAACCTGGAGATTTGGGACCCATGGGATGGGTACCATGCAGTATTACTTGAAAGGGTCTGCGATGGCTCACCCAACCTCACCGAACCTCTCAGCCCCAAGAGTGTCCACCCTTATGTCTCAATCAGCTGTGGGTCTAGATATGGTCAATCCAGGTTGCATCACAGCCCCTGAACGAATTTTGTAAGAATTTCTCTCTCTTTCACTGTCTTTGTTTCACGGGTTTTGAAAAGTAATTTATTTTTATAATGGGGTTTAGCAGCTTTTCACGGCTGTGTTTATGCCGCTTTACACCCCCTTGACTCACTTACAGAGAGATATCAATACATAGGTTTGAAGATTCTTACTAGTCAGATATATTCTTGTGCGGTGAATAGGGGGTGTTGAGTCCAGTTCACTGAAAAAGGAATAGGTCTTGTCTCTTACATATTGGGTTTATGGAACGGTATCGGAGCTAATTTGAAACCCTTGTTTTATGCAGCACCCCACCTCACCTTTCCCGTTCAGCAGCCATAGTGTGTTTCCTAAACGTGTGACTCTGTTCTGTTTTGCAATTCAGTTCAAGTGTAGCGGTTTTTACATTCCCTCTATAAGTGATATCTTAGGATAAGTGTCTTTTTCTGTGTGACTTATTTCACTTAGAATCGTCGTACCTAAATCCACTCATCGTGCTGCTACTAGCCTTATGACGTTGATTTCATGGCTGAGTGATATTCCATTGTACATGAGGACCACAACTTCTTTATCCATTTTTCTCTTTCCTAGGATATTTAAGGTGTAATGAAGTGGGGGTTCTTGTCAACAGAGCAGCCCTAAACTTTGGGGTGCCTGTGTCTTGCTGATTTTTAGTTTTCCCAATTTATACGCCCATGAGTGGAAGTGCCCTATGCTCTCCAAGCTGTGTTTTTTAGATGTTTCAGAACTCACCGTACACTTCTCCAGAGTGGCAGTTGGCAATTTACATCCCACCCATCAGCGTAGCAAGGCTCCCATTTCTCCATGGCCGGTCCTGCATTTCTGGTTTGGACACTTTTTTCCGCATGGCCCTTTTGCCCGCTGGGAAGCCAGACTTCTTTGGAGCGCTGATTTGCCTTTCCAGGTTGCTTGGTTGGCCAAAAAGGGCGTATGCGTTTTTTCCTGAATATATTCAGGAAAAAACGCATACGCCCTTTTTCGCCAAGGGCATCATTGTCCACGTTTTGCCGCTTTTCATGTGCTTTCAAGGCGATTCGAATCTACCTCCTGAAATCTGTTTCCTGCAATTCTGCCTTGCTTTCAAAGCCTCTTCTTTGCCTTCCCTTAATATATTTGTGGACAAGAGGTATCATTTAAAACTCTGCAGGTTTGTGAATTGCAGTGCCCCTGAGCTCCATTTTTCAACTCGCTTTTTTGGGAGCTGGCCGCAAAAGCGCAGGATTGCTTCAGGCCCTCTTCTGGTTCTGGGGGGCAGGCTGAGCTTGTGCTTAATTCTTTTTCCTGATGGGAAAATAGAGTGACCTGTGCCTGTCCCAACACCTAGAGCTAGTCTCTCATTGGTTCCCCCTCTTCCCGTTCATCCTCAGGACAAACTGCAACCTGTACGGAACAGGAGGTTAAAGGTGCTGATTCTCTAAGGAGGGAGATGGCTAGTAAAGCGGCTGGAATGGCGAACCTGAGCAAAAGGAGATGAGAAATGAGGTGCGTTTTAGAAACCTTTCCCGATCACACGGTGTACCATCTTCTGGGTTTCTCATGCCTGTTTTCGATGTAGGAAGATGCCCTTGAACCTGGAGATTTGGGACCCATGGGATGGGTACCATGCAGTATTACTTGAAAGGGTCTGCGATGGCTCACCCAACCTCACCGAACCTCTCAGCCCCAAGAGTGTCCACCCTTATGTCTCAATCAGCTGTGGGTCTAGATATGGTCAATCCAGGTTGCATCACAGCCCCTGAACGAATTTTGTAAGAATTTCTCTCTCTTTCACTGTCTTTGTTTCACGGGTTTTGAAAAGTAATTTATTTTTATAATGGGGTTTAGCAGCTTTTCACGGCTGTGTTTATGCCGCTTTACACCCCCTTGACTCACTTACAGAGAGATATCAATACATAGGTTTGAAGATTCTTACTAGTCAGATATATTCTTGTGCGGTGAATAGGGGGTGTTGAGTCCAGTTCACTGAAAAAGGAATAGGTCTTGTCTCTTACATATTGGGTTTATGGAACGGTATCGGAGCTAATTTGAAACCCTTGTTTTATGCAGCACCCCACCTCACCTTTCCCGTTCAGCAGCCATAGTGTGTTTCCTAAACGTGTGACTCTGTTCTGTTTTGCAATTCAGTTCAAGTGTAGCGGTTTTTACATTCCCTCTATAAGTGATATCTTAGGATAAGTGTCTTTTTCTGTGTGACTTATTTCACTTAGAATCGTCGTACCTAAATCCACTCATCGTGCTGCTACTAGCCTTATGACGTTGATTTCATGGCTGAGTGATATTCCATTGTACATGAGGACCACAACTTCTTTATCCATTTTTCTCTTTCCTAGGATATTTAAGGTGGAATGAAGTGGGGGTTCTTGTCAACAGAGCAGCCCTAAACTTTGGGGTGCCTGTGTCTTGCTGATTTTTAGTTTTCCCAATTTATACGCCCATGAGTGGAAGTGCCCTATGCTCTCCAAGCTGTGTTTTTTAGATGTTTCAGAACTCACCGTACACTTCTCCAGAGTGGCAGTTGGCAATTTACATCCCACCCATCAGCGTAGCAAGGCTCCCATTTCTCCATGGCCGGTCCTGCATTTCTGGTTTGGACACTTTTTTCCGCATGGCCCTTTTGCCCGCTGGGAAGCCAGACTTCTTTGGAGCGCTGATTTGCCTTTCCAGGTTGCTTGGTTGGCCAAAAAGGGCGTATGCGTTTTTTCCTGAATATATTCAGGAAAAAACGCATACGCCCTTTTTGGCCAAGGGCATCATTGTCCACGTTTTGCCGCTTTTCATGTGCTTTCAAGGCGATTCGAATCTACCTCCTGAAATCTGTTTCCTGCAATTCTGCCTTGCTTTCAAAGCCTCTTCTTTGCCTTCCCTTAATATATTTGTGGACAAGAGGTATCATTTAAAACTCTGCAGGTTTGTGAATTGCAGTGCCCCTGAGCTCCATTTTTCAACTCGCTTTTTTGGGAGCTGGCCGCAAAAGCGCAGGATTGCTTCAGGCCCTCTTCTGGTTCTGGGGGGCAGGCTGAGCTTGTGCTTAATTCTTCTTCCTGATGGGAAAATAGAGTGACCTGTGCCTGTCCCAACACCTAGAGCTAGTCTCTCATTGGTTCCCCCTCTTCCTGTTCATCCTCAGGACAAATTGCAACCTGTACGGAACAGGAGGTTAAAGGTGCTGATTCTCCAAGGAGGGAGATGGCTAGTAAAGTGGCTGGAATGGCGAACCTGAGCAAAAGGAGATGAGAAATGAGGTGCGTTTTAGAAACCTTTCCCGATCACACGGTGTACCATCTTCTGGGTTTCTCATGCCTGTTTTCGATGTAGGAAGATGCCCTTGAACCTGGAGATTTGGGACCCATGGGATGGGTACCATGCAGTATTACTTGAAAGGGTCTGCGATGGCTCACCCAACCTCACCGAACCTCTCAGCCCCAAGAGTGTCCACCCTTATGTCTCAATCAGCTGTGGGTCTAGATATGGTCAATCCAGGTTGCATCACAGCCCCTGAACGAATTTTGTAAGAATTTCTCTCTCTTTCACTGTCTTTGTTTCACGGGTTTTGAAAAGTAATTTATTTTTATAATGGGGTTTAGCAGCTTTTCACGGCTGTGTTTATGCCGCTTTACACCCCCTTGACTCACTTACAGAGAGATATCAATACATAGGTTTGAAGATTCTTACTAGTCAGATATATTCTTGTGCGGTGAATAGGGGGTGTTGAGTCCAGTTCACTGAAAAAGGAATAGGTCTTGTCTCTTACATATTGGGTTTATGGAACGGTATCGGAGCTAATTTGAAACCCTTGTTTTATGCAGCACCCCACCTCACCTTTCCCGTTCAGCAGCCATAGTGTGTTTCCTAAACGTGTGACTCTGTTCTGTTTTGCAATTCAGTTCAAGTGTAGCGGTTTTTACATTCCCTCTATAAGTGATATCTTAGGATAAGTGTCTTTTTCTGTGTGACTTATTTCACTTAGAATCGTCGTACCTAAATCCACTCATCGTGCTGCTACTAGCCTTATGACGTTGATTTCATGGCTGAGTGATATTCCATTGTACATGAGGACCACAACTTCTTTATCCATTTTTCTCTTTCCTAGGATATTTAAGGTGTAATGAAGTGGGGGTTCTTGTCAACAGAGCAGCCCTAAACTTTGGGGTGCCTGTGTCTTGCTGATTTTTAGTTTTCCCAATTTATACGCCCATGAGTGGAAGTGCCCTATGCTCTCCAAGCTGTGTTTTTTAGATGTTTCAGAACTCACCGTACACTTCTCCAGAGTGGCAGTTGGCAATTTACATCCCACCCATCAGCGTAGCAAGGCTCCCATTTCTCCATGGCCGGTCCTGCATTTCTGGTTTGGACACTTTTTTCCGCATGGCCCTTTTGCCCGCTGGGAAGCCAGACTTCTTTGGAGCGCTGATTTGCCTTTCCAGGTTGCTTGGTTGGCCAAAAAGGGCGTATGCGTTTTTTCCTGAATATATTCAGGAAAAAACGCATACGCCCTTTTTGGCCAAGGGCATCATTGTCCACGTTTTGCCGCTTTTCATGTGCTTTCAAGGCGATTCGAATCTACCTCCTGAAATCTGTTTCCTGCAATTCTGCCTTGCTTTCAAAGCCTCTTCTTTGCCTTCCCTTAATATATTTGTGGACAAGAGGTATCATTTAAAACTCTGCAGGTTTGTGAATTGCAGTGCCCCTGAGCTCCATTTTTCAACTCGCTTTTTTGGGAGCTGGCCGCAAAAGCGCAGGATTGCTTCAGGCCCTCTTCTGGTTCTGGGGGGCAGGCTGAGCTTGTGCTTAATTCTTTTTCCTGATGGGAAAATAGAGTGACCTGTGCCTGTCCCAACACCTAGAGCTAGTCTCTCATTGGTTCCCCCTCTTCCTGTTCATCCTCAGGACAAATTGCAACCTGTACGGAACAGGAGGTTAAAGGTGCTGATTCTCCAAGGAGGGAGATGGCTAGTAAAGTGGCTGGAATGGCGAACCTGAACAAAAGGAGATGAGAAATGAGGTGCGTTTTAGAAACCTTTCCCGATCACACGGTGTACCATCTTCTGGGTTTCTCATGCCTGTTTTCGATGTAGGAAGATGCCCTTGAACCTGGAGATTTGGGACCCATGGGATGGGTATCATGCAGTATTACTTGAAAGGGTCTGCGATGGCTCACCCAACCTCACCGAACCTCTCAGCCCCAAGAGTGTCCACCCTTATGTCTCAATCAGCTGTGGGTCTAGATATGGTCAATCCAGGTTGCATCACAGCCCCTGAACGAATTTTGTAAGAATTTCTCTCTCTTTCACTGTCTTTGTTTCACGGGTTTTGAAAAGTAATTTATTTTTATAATGGGGTTTAGCAGCTTTTCACGACTGTGTTTATGCCGCTTTACACCCCCTTGACTCACTAACAGAGAGATATCAATACATAGGTTTGAAGATTCTTACTAGTCAGATATATTCTTGTGCGGTGAATAGGGGGTGTTGAGTCCAGTTCACTGAAAAAGGAATAGGTCTTGTCTCTTACATATTGGGTTTATGGAACGGTATCGGAGCTAATTTGAAACCCTTGTTTTATGCATCACCCCACCTCACCTTTCCCGTTCAGCAGCCATAATGTGTTTCCTAAACGTGTGACTCTGTTCTGTTTTGCAATTCAGTTCAAGTGTAGCGGTTTTTACATTCCCTCTATAAGTGATATCTTAGGATAAGTGTCTTTTTCTGTGTGACTTATTTCACTTAGAATCGTCGTACCTAAATCCACTCATCGTGCTGCTACTAGCCTTATGACGTTGATTTCATGGCTGAGTGATATTCCATTGTACATGAGGACCACAACTTCTTTATCCATTTTTCTCTTTCCTAGGATATTTAAGGTGTAATGAAGTGGGGGTTCTTGTCAACAGAGCAGCCCTAAACTTTGGGGTGCCTGTGTCTTGCTGATTTTTAGTTTTCCCAATTTATACGCCCATGAGTGGAAGTGCCCTATGCTCTCCAAGCTGTGTTTTTTAGATGTTTCAGAACTCACCGTACACTTCTCCAGAGTGGCAGTTGGCAATTTACATCCCACCCATCAGCGTAGCAAGGCTCCAATTTCTCCATGGCCGGTCCTGCATTTCTGGTTTGGACACTTTTTTCCGCATGGCCCTTTTGCTCGCTGGGAAGCCAGACTTCTTTGGAGCGCTGATTTGCCTTTCCAGGTTGCTTGGTTGGCCAAAAAGGGCATATGCGTTTTTTCCTGAATATATTCAGGAAAAAACGCATACGCCCTTTTTGGCCAAGGGCATCATTGTCCACGTTTTGCCGCTTTTCATGTGCTTTCAAGGCGATTCGAATCTACCTCCTGAAATCTGTTTCCTGCAATTCTGCCTTGCTTTCAAAGCCTCTTCGTTGCCTTCCCTTAATATATTTGTGGACAAGAGGTATCATTTAAAACTCTGCAGGTTTGTGAATTGCAGTGCCCCTGAGCTCCATTTTTCAACTCGCTTTTTTGGGAGCTGGCCGCAAAAGCGCAGGATTGCTTCAGGCCCTCTTCTGGTTCTGGGGGGCAGGCTGAGCTTGTGCTTAGTTCTTCTTCCTGATGGGAAAATAGAGTGACCTGTGCCTGTCCCAACACCTAGAGCTAGTCTCTCATTGGTTCCCCCTCTTCCTGTTCATCCTCAGGACAAATTGCAACCTGTACGGAACAGGAGGTTAAAGGTGCTGATTCTCCAAGGAGGGAGATGGCTAGTAAAGTGGCTGGAATGGCGAACCTGAGCAAAAGGAGATGAGAAATGAGGTGCGTTTTAGAAACCTTTCCCGATCACACTTTGTACCATCTTCTGGGTTTCTCATGCCTGTTTTCGATGTAGGAAGATGCCCTTGAACCTGGAGATTTGGGACCCATGGGATGGGTACCATGCAGTATTACTTGAAAGGGTCTGCGATGGCTCACCCAACCTCACCGAACCTCTCAGCCCCAAGAGTGTCCACCCTTATGTCTCAATCAGCTGTGGGTCTAGATATGGTCAATCCAGGTTGCATCACAGCCCCTGAACGAATTTTGGAAGAATTTCTCTCTCTTTCACTGTCTTTGTTTCACGGGTTTTGAAAAGTAATTTATTTTTATAATGGGGTTTAGCTGCTTTTCACGGCTGTGTTTATGCCGCTTTACACCCCCTTGACTCACTTACAGAGAGATATCAATACATAGGTTTGAAGATTCTTACTAGTCAGATATATTCTTGTGCGGTGAATAGGGGGTGTTGAGTCCAATTCACTGAAAAAGGAATAGGTCTTGTCTCTTACATATTGGGTTTATGGAACGGTATCGGAGCTAATTTGAAACCCTTGTTTTTTTTTTTTTTTAAACCCTTGTTTTATGCATCACCCCACCTCACCTTTCCCGTTCAGCAGCCATAGTGTGTTTTCTAAACGTGTGACTCTGTTCTGTTTTGTAATTCAGTTCAAGTGTAGCGGTTTTTACATTCCCTCTATAAGTGATATCTTATGATAAGTGTCTTTTTCTGTGTGACTTATTTCACTTAGAATCGTCGTACCTAAATCCACTCATCGTGCTGCTACTAGCCTTATGACGTTGATTTCATGGCTGAGTGATATTCCATTGTACATGAGGACCACAACTTCTTTATCCATTTTTCTCTTTCCTAGGATATTTAAGGTGTAATGAAGTGGGGCTTCTTGTCAACAGAGCAGCCCTAAACTTTGGGGTGCCTGTGTCTTGCTGATTTTTAGTTTTCCCAATTTATACGCCCATGAGTGGAAGTGCCCTATGCTCTCCAAGCTGTGTTTTTTAGATGTTTCAGGACACACCGTACACTTCTCCAGAGTGGCTGTTGGCAATTTACATCCCGCCCATCAGCGTAGCAAGGCTCCCATTTCTCCATGGCCGGTCTTGCATTTCTGCTTTGGACACTTTTTTCCGCATGGCCCTTTTGCCCGCTGGGAAGCGAGACTTCTTTGGAGCGCTGATTTGCCTTTCCAGGTTGCTTGGTTGTCCAAAAAGGGCGTATGCGTTTTTTCCTGAATATATTCAGGAAAAAACGCATACGCCCTTTTTGGCCAAGGGCATCATTGTCCACGTTTTGCCGCTTTTCATGTGCTTTCAAGGCGATTCGAATCTACCTCCTGAAATCTGTTTCCTGCAATTCTGCCTTGCTTTCAAAGCCTCTTCGTTGCCTTCCCTTAATATATTTGTGGACGAGAGGTATCATTTAAAACTCTGCAGGTTTGTGAATTGCAGTGCCCCTGAGCTCCATTTTTCAGCTCGCTTTTTTGGGAGCTGGCCGCAAAAGCGCAGGATTGCTTCAGGCCCTCTTCTGGTTCTGGGGGGCAGGCTGAGCTTGTGCTTAATTCTTCTTCCTGATGGGAAAATAGAGTGACCTGTGCCTGTCCCAACACCTAGAGCTAGTCTCTCATTGGTTCCCCCTCTTCCCGTTCATCCTCAGGACAAACTGCAACCTGTACGGAACAGGAGGTTAAAGGTGCTGATTCTCTAAGGAGGGAGATGGCTAGTAAAGCGGCTGGAATGGCGAACCCGAGCAAAGGAGATGAGAAATGAGGTGCGTTTCAGAAACCTTTCCCGATCACACGGTGTACCATCTTCTGGGTTTCTCATGCCTGTTTTCGATGTAGGAAGATGGCCTTGAACCTGGAGATTTGGGACCCATGGGATGGGTACCATGCAGTATTACTTGAAAGGGTCTGCGTTGGCTCACCCAACCTCACCGAACCTCTCAGCCCCAAGAGTGTCCACCCTTATGTCTCAATCAGCTGTGGGTCTAGATATGGTCAATCCAGGTTGCATCACAGCCCCTGAACGAATTTTGTAAGAAGTTCTCTCTCTTTCACTGTCTTTGTTTCACGGGTTTTGAAAAGTAATTTATTTTTATAATGGGGTTTAGCAGCTTTTCACGGCTGTGTTTATGCCGCTTTACACCCCCTTGACTCACTTACAGAGAGATATCAATACATAGGTTTGAAGATTCTTACTAGTCAGATATATTCTTGTGCGGTGAATAGGGGGTGTTGAGTCCAGTTCACTGAAAAAGGAATAGGTCTTGTCTCTTACATATTGGGTTTATGGAACGGTATCGGAGCTAATTTGAAACCCTTGTTTTATGCATCACCCCACCTCACCTTTCCCGTTCAGCAGCCATAGTGTGTTTTCTAAACGTGTGACTCCCTTCTGTTTTGTAATTCAGTTCAAGTGTAGCGGTTTTTACATTCCCTCTCTAAGTGATATCTTATGATAAGTGTCTTTTTCTGTGTGACTTATTTCACTTAGAATCGTCGTAGCTAAATCCACTCATCGTGCTGCTACTAGCCTTATGACGTTGATTTCATGGCTGAGTGATATTCCATTGTACATGAGGACCACAACTTCTTTATCCATTTTTCTCTTTCCTAGGATATTTAAGGTGGAATGAAGTGGGGGTTCTTGTCAACAGAGCAGCCCTAAACTTTGGGGTGCCTGTGTCTTGCTGATTTTTAGTTTTCCTAATTTATACGCCCATGAGTGGAAGTGCCCTATGCTCTCCAAGCTGTGTTTTTTAGATGTTTCAGAACTCACCGTACACTTCTCCAGAGTGGCTGTTGGCAATTTACATCCCACCCATCAGCGTAGCAAGGCTCCAATTTCTCCATGGCCGGTCCTGCATTTCTGGTTTGGACACTTTTTTCCGCATGGCCCTTTTGCCCGCTGGGAAGCCAGACTTCTTTGGAGCGCTGATTTGCCTTTCCAGGTTGCTTGGTTGGCCAAAAAGGGCATATGCGTTTTTTCCTGAATATATTCAGGAAAAAACGCATACGCCCTTTTTGGCCAAGGGCATCATTGTCCACGTTTTGCCGCTTTTCATGTGCTTTCAAGGCGATTCGAATCTACCTCCTGAAATCTGTTTCCTGCAATTCTGCCTTGCTTTCAAAGCCTCTTCGTTGCCTTCCCTTAATATATTTGTGGACAAGAGGTATCATTTAAAACTCTGCAGGTTTGTGAATTGCAGTGCCCCTGAGCTCCATTTTTCAACTCGCTTTTTTGGGAGCTGGCCGCAAAAGCGCAGGATTGCTTCAGGCCCTCTTCTGGTTCTGGGGGGCAGGCTGAGCTTGTGCTTAATTCTTCTTCCTGATGGGAAAATAGAGTGACCTGTGCCTGTCCCAACACCTAGAGCTAGTCTCTCATTGGTTCCCCCTCTTCCTGTTCATCCTCAGGAAAAATTGCAACCTGTACGGAACAGGAGGTTAAAGGTGCTGATTCTCCAAGGAGGGAGATGGCTAGTAAAGTGGCTGGAATGGCGAACCTGAGCAAAAGGAGATGAGAAATGAGGTGCGTTTTAGAAACCTTTCCCGATCACACGGTGTACCATCTTCTGGGTTTCTCATGCCTGTTTTCGATGTAGGAAGATGCCCTTGAACCTGGAGATTTGGGACCCATGGGATGGGTACCATGCAGTATTACTTGAAAGGGTCTGCGATGGCTCACCCAACCTCACCGAACCTCTCAGCCCCAAGAGTGTCCACCCTTATGTCTCAATCAGCTGTGGGTCTAGATATGGTCAATCCAGGTTGCATCACAGCCCCTGAACGAATTTTGTAAGAATTTCTCTCTCTTTCACTGTCTTTGTTTCACGGGTTTTGAAAAGTAATTTATTTTTATAATGGGGTTTAGCAGCTTTTCACGGCTGTGTTTATGCCGCTTTACACCCCCTTGACTCACTTACAGAGAGATATCAATACATAGGTTTGAAGATTCTTACTAGTCAGATATATTCTTGTGCGGTGAATAGGGGGTGTTGAGTCCAGTTCACTGAAAAAGGAATAGGTCTTGTCTCTTACATATTGGGTTTATGGAACGGTATCGGAGCTAATTTGAAACCCTTGTTTTATGCAGCACCCCACCTCACCTTTCCCGTTCAGCAGCCATAGTGTGTTTCCTAAACGTGTGACTCTGTTCTGTTTTGCAATTCAGTTCAAGTGTAGCGGTTTTTACATTCCCTCTATAAGTGATATCTTAGGATAAGTGTCTTTTTCTGTGTGACTTATTTCACTTAGAATCGTCGTACCTAAATCCACTCATCGTGCTGCTACTAGCCTTATGACGTTGATTTCATGGCTGAGTGATATTCCATTGTACATGAGGACCACAACTTCTTTATCCATTTTTCTCTTTCCTAGGATATTTAAGGTGGAATGAAGTGGGGGTTCTTGTCAACAGAGCAGCCCTAAACTTTGGGGTGCCTGTGTCTTGCTGATTTTTAGTTTTCCCAATTTATACGCCCATGAGTGGAAGTGCCCTATGCTCTCCAAGCTGTGTTTTTTAGATGTTTCAGAACTCACCGTACACTTCTCCAGAGTGGCAGTTGGCAATTTACATCCCACCCATCAGCGTAGCAAGGCTCCCATTTCTCCATGGCCGGTCCTGCATTTCTGGTTTGGACACTTTTTTCCGCATGGCCCTTTTGCCCGCTGGGAAGCCAGACTTCTTTGGAGCGCTGATTTGCCTTTCCAGGTTGCTTGGTTGGCCAAAAAGGGCGTATGCGTTTTTTCCTGAATATATTCAGGAAAAAACGCATACGCCCTTTTTGGCCAAGGGCATCATTGTCCACGTTTTGCCGCTTTTCATGTGCTTTCAAGGCGATTCGAATCTACCTCCTGAAATCTGTTTCCTGCAATTCTGCCTTGCTTTCAAAGCCTCTTCTTTGCCTTCCCTTAATATATTTGTGGACAAGAGGTATCATTTAAAACTCTGCAGGTTTGTGAATTGCAGTGCCCCTGAGCTCCATTTTTCAACTCGCTTTTTTGGGAGCTGGCCGCAAAAGCGCAGGATTGCTTCAGGCCCTCTTCTGGTTCTGGGGGGCAGGCTGAGCTTGTGCTTAATTCTTCTTCCTGATGGGAAAATAGAGTGACCTGTGCCTGTCCCAACACCTAGAGCTAGTCTCTCATTGGTTCCCCCTCTTCCTGTTCATCCTCAGGACAAATTGCAACCTGTACGGAACAGGAGGTTAAAGGTGCTGATTCTCCAAGGAGGGAGATGGCTAGTAAAGTGGCTGGAATGGCGAACCTGAGCAAAAGGAGATGAGAAATGAGGTGCGTTTTAGAAACCTTTCCCGATCACACGGTGTACCATCTTCTGGGTTTCTCATGCCTGTTTTCGATGTAGGAAGATGCCCTTGAACCTGGAGATTTGGGACCCATGGGATGGGTACCATGCAGTATTACTTGAAAGGGTCTGCGATGGCTCACCCAACCTCACCGAACCTCTCAGCCCCAAGAGTGTCCACCCTTATGTCTCAATCAGCTGTGGGTCTAGATATGGTCAATCCAGGTTGCATCACAGCCCCTGAACGAATTTTGTAAGAATTTCTCTCTCTTTCACTGTCTTTGTTTCACGGGTTTTGAAAAGTAATTTATTTTTATAATGGGGTTTAGCAGCTTTTCACGGCTGTGTTTATGCCGCTTTACACCCCCTTGACTCACTTACAGAGAGATATCAATACATAGGTTTGAAGATTCTTACTAGTCAGATATATTCTTGTGCGGTGAATAGGGGGTGTTGAGTCCAGTTCACTGAAAAAGGAATAGGTCTTGTCTCTTACATATTGGGTTTATGGAACGGTATCGGAGCTAATTTGAAACCCTTGTTTTATGCAGCACCCCACCTCACCTTTCCCGTTCAGCAGCCATAGTGTGTTTCCTAAACGTGTGACTCTGTTCTGTTTTGCAATTCAGTTCAAGTGTAGCGGTTTTTACATTCCCTCTATAAGTGATATCTTAGGATAAGTGTCTTTTTCTGTGTGACTTATTTCACTTAGAATCGTCGTACCTAAATCCACTCATCGTGCTGCTACTAGCCTTATGACGTTGATTTCATGGCTGAGTGATATTCCATTGTACATGAGGACCACAACTTCTTTATCCATTTTTCTCTTTCCTAGGATATTTAAGGTGTAATGAAGTGGGGGTTCTTGTCAACAGAGCAGCCCTAAACTTTGGGGTGCCTGTGTCTTGCTGATTTTTAGTTTTCCCAATTTATACGCCCATGAGTGGAAGTGCCCTATGCTCTCCAAGCTGTGTTTTTTAGATGTTTCAGAACTCACCGTACACTTCTCCAGAGTGGCAGTTGGCAATTTACATCCCACCCATCAGCGTAGCAAGGCTCCCATTTCTCCATGGCCGGTCCTGCATTTCTGGTTTGGACACTTTTTTCCGCATGGCCCTTTTGCCCGCTGGGAAGCCAGACTTCTTTGGAGCGCTGATTTGCCTTTCCAGGTTGCTTGGTTGGCCAAAAAGGGCGTATGCGTTTTTTCCTGAATATATTCAGGAAAAAACGCATACGCCCTTTTTGGCCAAGGGCATCATTGTCCACGTTTTGCCGCTTTTCATGTGCTTTCAAGGCGATTCGAATCTACCTCCTGAAATCTGTTTCCTGCAATTCTGCCTTGCTTTCAAAGCCTCTTCTTTGCCTTCCCTTAATATATTTGTGGACAAGAGGTATCATTTAAAACTCTGCAGGTTTGTGAATTGCAGTGCCCCTGAGCTCCATTTTTCAACTCGCTTTTTTGGGAGCTGGCCGCAAAAGCGCAGGATTGCTTCAGGCCCTCTTCTGGTTCTGGGGGGCAGGCTGAGCTTGTGCTTAATTCTTTTTCCTGATGGGAAAATAGAGTGACCTGTGCCTGTCCCAACACCTAGAGCTAGTCTCTCATTGGTTCCCCCTCTTCCTGTTCATCCTCAGGACAAATTGCAACCTGTACGGAACAGGAGGTTAAAGGTGCTGATTCTCCAAGGAGGGAGATGGCTAGTAAAGTGGCTGGAATGGCGAACCTGAACAAAAGGAGATGAGAAATGAGGTGCGTTTTAGAAACCTTTCCCGATCACACGGTGTACCATCTTCTGGGTTTCTCATGCCTGTTTTCGATGTAGGAAGATGCCCTTGAACCTGGAGATTTGGGACCCATGGGATGGGTATCATGCAGTATTACTTGAAAGGGTCTGCGATGGCTCACCCAACCTCACCGAACCTCTCAGCCCCAAGAGTGTCCACCCTTATGTCTCAATCAGCTGTGGGTCTAGATATGGTCAATCCAGGTTGCATCACAGCCCCTGAACGAATTTTGTAAGAATTTCTCTCTCTTTCACTGTCTTTGTTTCACGGGTTTTGAAAAGTAATTTATTTTTATAATGGGGTTTAGCAGCTTTTCACGGCTGTGTTTATGCCGCTTTACACCCCCTTGACTCACTTACAGAGAGATATCAATACATAGGTTTGAAGATTCTTACTAGTCAGATATATTCTTGTGCGGTGAATAGGGGGTGTTGAGTCCAGTTCACTGAAAAAGGAATAGGTCTTGTCTCTTACATATTGGGTTTATGGAACGGTATCGGAGCTAATTTGAAACCCTTGTTTTATGCATCACCCCACCTCACCTTTCCCGTTCAGCAGCCATAGTGTGTTTCCTAAACGTGTGACTCTGTTCTGTTTTGCAATTCAGTTCAAGTGTAGCGGTTTTTACATTCCCTCTATAAGTGATATCTTAGGATAAGTGTCTTTTTCTGTGTGACTTATTTCACTTAGAATCGTCGTACCTAAATCCACTCATCGTGCTGCTACTAGCCTTATGACGTTGATTTCATGGCTGAGTGATATTCCATTGTACATGAGGACCACAACTTCTTTATCCATTTTTCTCTTTCCTAGGATATTTAAGGTGGAATGAAGTGGGGGTTCTTGTCAACAGAGCAGCCCTAAACTTTGGGGTGCCTGTGTCTTGCTGATTTTTAGTTTTCCCAATTTATACGCCCATGAGTGGAAGTGCCCTATGCTCTCCAAGCTGTGTTTTTTAGATGTTTCAGAACTCACCGTACACTTCTCCAGAGTGGCAGTTGGCAATTTACATCCCACCCATCAGCGTAGCAAGGCTCCCATTTCTCCATGGCCGGTCCTGCATTTCTGGTTTGGACACTTTTTTCCGCATGGCCCTTTTGCCCGCTGGGAAGCCAGACTTCTTTGGAGCGCTGATTTGCCTTTCCAGGTTGCTTGGTTGGCCAAAAAGGGCGTATGCGTTTTTTCCTGAATATATTCAGGAAAAAACGCATACGCCCTTTTTGGCCAAGGGCATCATTGTCCACGTTTTGCCGCTTTTCATGTGCTTTCAAGGCGATTCGAATCTACCTCCTGAAATCTGTTTCCTGCAATTCTGCCTTGCTTTCAAAGCCTCTTCTTTGCCTTCCCTTAATATATTTGTGGACAAGAGGTATCATTTAAAACTCTGCAGGTTTGTGAATTGCAGTGCCCCTGAGCTCCATTTTTCAACTCGCTTTTTTGGGAGCTGGCCGCAAAAGCGCAGGATTGCTTCAGGCCCTCTTCTGGTTCTGGGGGGCAGGCTGAGCTTGTGCTTAATTCTTCTTCCTGATGGGAAAATAGAGTGACCTGTGCCTGTCCCAACACCTAGAGCTAGTCTCTCATTGGTTCCCCCTCTTCCCGTTCATCCTCAGGACAAATTGCAACCTGTACGGAACAGGAGGTTAAAGGTGCTGATTCTCCAAGGAGGGAGATGGCTAGTAAATCGGCTGGAATGGCGAACCCGAGCAAAGGAGATGAGAAATGAGGTGCGTTTTAGAAACCTTTCCCGATCACACGGTGTACCATCTTCTGGGTTTCTCATGCCTGTTTTCGATGTAGGAAGATGCCCTTGAACTTGGAGATTTGGGACCCATGGGATGGGTACCATGCAGTATTACTTGAAAGGGTCTGCGTTGGCTCACCCAACCTCACCGAACCTCTCAGCCCCAAGAGTGTCCACCCTTATGTCTCAATCAGCTGTGTGTCTAGATATGGTCAATCCAGGTTGCATCACAGCCCCTGAACGAATTTTGGAAGAATTTCTCTCTCTTTCACTGTCTTTGTTTCACGGGTTTTGAAAAGTAATTTATTTTTATAATGGGGTTTAGCAGCTTTTCACGGCTGTGTTTATGCCGCTTTACACCCCCTTGACTCACTTACAGAGAGATATCAATACATAGGTTTGAAGATTCTTACTAGTCAGATATATTCTTGTGCGGTGAATAGGGGGTGTTGAGTCCAGTTCACTGAAAAAGGAATAGGTCTTGTCTCTTACATATTGGGTTTATGGAACGGTATCTGAGCTAATTTGAAACCCTTGTTTTATGCATCACCCCACCTCACCTTTCCCGTTCAGCAGCCATAGTGTGTTTTCTAAACTTGTGACTCTGTTCTGTTTTGTAATTCAGTTCAAGTGTAGCGGTTTTTACATTCCCTCTATAAGTGATATCTTATGATAAGTGTCTTTTTCTGTGTGACTTATTTCACTTAGAATCGTCGTACCTAAATCCACTCATCGTGCTGCTACTAGCCTTATGACGTTGATTTCATGGCTGAGTGATATTCCATTGTACATGAGGACCACAACTTCTTTATCCATTTTTCTCTTTCCTAGGATATTTAAGGTGTAATGAAGTGGGGGTTCTTGTCAACAGAGCAGCCCTAAACTTTGGGGTGCCTGTGTCTTGCTGATTTTTAGTTTTCCCAATTTATACGCCCATGAGTGGAAGTGCCCTATGCTCTCCAAGCTGTGTTTTTTAGATGTTTCAGGACACACCGTACACTTCTCCAGAGTGGCTGTTGGCAATTTACATCCCGCCCATCAGCGTAGCAAGGCTCCCATTTCTCCATGGCCGGTCTTGCATTTCTGCTTTGGACACTTTTTTCCGAATGGCCCTTTTGCCCGCTGGGAAGCGAGAATTCTTTGGAGCGCTGATTTGCCTTTCCAGGTTGCTTGGTTGGCCAAAAAGGGCGTATGCGTTTTTTCCTGAATATATTCAGGAAAAAACGCATACGCCCTTTTTGGCCAAGGGCATCATTGTCCACGTTTTGCCGCTTTTCATGTGCTTTCAAGGCGATTCGAATCTACCTCCTGAAATCTGTTTCCTGCAATTCTGCCTTGCTTTCAAAGCCTCTTCGTTGCCTTCCCTTAATATATTTGTGGACGAGAGGTATCATTTAAAACTCTGCATGTTTGTGAATTGCAGTGCCCCTGAGCTCCATTTTTCAGCTCGCTTTTTTGGGAGCTGGCCGCAAAAGCGCAGGATTGCTTCAGGCCCTCTTCTGGTTCTGGGGGGCAGGCTGAGCTTGTGCTTAATTCTTCTTCATGATGGGAAAATAGAGTGACCTGTGCCTGTCCCAACACCTAGAGCTTGCCTCTCATTGGTTCCCCCTCTTCCCGTTCATCCTCAGGACAAATTGCAACCTGTACGGAACAGGAGGTTAAACGTGCTGATTCTCCAAGGAGGGAGATGGCTAGTAAATCGGCTGGAATGGCGAACCCGAGCAAAGGAGATGAGAAATGAGGTGCGTTTTAGAAACCTTTCCCGATCACACGGTGTACCATCTTCTGGGTTTCTCATGCCTGTTTTCGATGTAGGAAGATGCCCTTGAACCTGGAGATTTGGGACCCATGGGATGGGTACCATGCAGTATTACTTGAAAGGGTCTGCGTTGGCTCACCCAACCTCACCGAACCTCTCAGCCCCAAGAGTGTCCACCCTTATGTCTCAATCAGCTGTGGGTCTAGATATGGTCAATCCAGGTTGCATCACAGCCCCTGAACGAATTTTGTAAGAATTTCTCTCTCTTTCACTGTCTTTGTTTCACGGGTTTTGAAAAGTAATTTATTTTTATAATGGGGTTTAGCAGCTTTTTACGGCTGTGTTTATGCCGCTTTACACCCCCTTGACTCACTTACAGAGAGATATCAATACATAGGTTTGAAGATTCTTACTAGTCAGATATATTCTTGTGCGGTGAATAGGGGGTGTTGAGTCCAGTTCACTGAAAAAGGAATAGGTCTTGTCTCTTACATATTGGGTTTATGGAACGGTATCGGAGCTAATTTGAAACCCTTGTTTTATGCATCACCCCACCTCACCTTTCCCGTTCAGCAGCCATAGTGTGTTTTCTAAACGTGTGACTCTGTTCTGTTTTGTAATTCAGTTCAAGTGTAGCGGTTTTTACATTCCCTCTCTAAGTGATATCTTATGATAAGTGTCTTTTTCTGTGTGACTTATTTCACTTAGAATCGTCGTACCTAAATCCACTCATCGTGCTGCTACTAGCCTTATGACGTTGATTTCATGGCTGAGTGATATTCCATTGTACATGAGGACCACAACTTCTTTATCCATTTTTCTCTTTCCTAGGATATTTAAGGTGTAATGAAGTGGGGGTTCTTGTCAACAGAGCAGCCCTAAACTTTGGGGTGCCTGTGTCTTGCTGATTTTTAGTTTTCCCAATTTATACGCCCATGAGTGGAAGTGCCCTATGCTCTCCAAGCTGTGTTTTTTAGATGTTTCAGAACTCACCGTACACTTCTCCAGAGTGGCTGTTGGCAATTTACATCCCACCCATCAGCGTAGCAAGGCTCCCATTTCTCCATGGCCGGTCCTGCATTTCTGGTTTGGACACTTTTTTCCGCATGGCCCTTTTGCCCGCTGGGAAGCCAGACTTCTTTGGAGCGCTGATTTGCCTTTCCAGGTTGCTTGGTTGGCCAAAAAGGGCATAAGCGTTTTTTCCTGAATATATTCAGGAAAAAACGCATACGCCCTTTTTGGCCAAGGGCATCATTGTCCACGTTTTGCCGCTTTTCATGTGCTTTCAAGGCGATTCGAATCTACCTCCTGAAATCTGTTTCCTGCAATTCTGCCTTGCTTTCAAAGCCTCTTCGTTGCCTTCCCTTAATATATTTGTGGACAAGAGGTATCATTTAAAACTCTGCAGGTTTGTGAATTGCAGTGCCCCTGAGCTCCATTTTTCAACTCGCTTTTTTGGGAGCTGGCTGCAAAAGCGCAGGATTGCTTCAGGCCCTCTTCTGGTTCTGGGGGGCAGGCTGAGCTTGTGCTTAATTCTTCTTCCTGATGGGAAAATAGAGTGAACTGTGCCTGTCCCAACACCTAGAGCTAGTCTCTCATTGGTTCCCCCTCTTCCCGTTCATCCTCAGGACAAATTGCAACCTGTACGGAACAGGAGGTTAAAGGTGCTGATTCTCCAAGGAGGGAGATGGCTAGTAAATCGGCTGGAATGGCGAACCCGCGCAAAGGAGATGAGAAATGAGGTGCGTTTTAGAAACCTTTCCCGATCACACGGTGTACCATCTTCTGGGTTTCTCATGCCTGTTTTCGATGTAGGAAGATGGCCTTGAACCCGGAGATTTGGGACCCATGGGTTGGGTACCATGCAGTATTACTTGAAAGGGTCTGCGTTGCCTCACCTAACCTCACCGAACCTCTCAGCCCCAAGAGTGTCCACCCTTATGTCTCAATCAGCTGTGGGTCTAGATATGGTCAATCCAGGTTGCATCACAGCCCCTGAACGAATTTTGTAAGAATTTCTCTCTCTTTCACTGTCTTTGTTTCACGGGTTTTGAAAAGTAATTTATTTTTATTATGGGGTTTAGCTGCTTTTCACGGCTGTGTTTATGCCGCTTTACACCCCCTTGACTCACTTACAGAGAGATATCAATACATAGGTTTGAAGATTCTTACTAGTCAGATATATTCTTGTGCGGTGAATAGGGGGTGTTGAGTCCAGTTCACTGAAAAAGGAATAGGTGTTGTCTCTTACATATTGGGTTTATGGAACGGTATCGGAGCTAATTTGAAACCCTTGTTTTATGCATCACCCCACCTCACCTTTCCCGTTCAGCAGCCATAGTGTGTTTCCTAAACGTGTGACTCTGTTCTGTTTTGTAATTCAGTTCAAGTGTAGCGGTTTTTACATTCCCTCTACAAGTGATATCTTACGATAAGTGTCTTTTTCTGTGTGACTTATTTCACTTAGAATCGTCGTACCTAAATCCACTCATCGTGCTGCTACTAGCCTTATGACGTGGATTTCATGGCTGAGTGATATTCCATTGTACATGAGGACCACAAGTTCTTTATCCACTTTTCTCTTTCCTAGGATATTTAAGGTGTAATGAAGTGGGGGTTCTTGTCAACAGAGCAGCCCTAAACTTTGGGGTGCCTGTGTCTGGCTGATTTTTAGTTTTCCCAATTTATACGCCCATGAGTGGAAGTGCCCTATGCTCTCCAAGCTGTGTTTTTTAGATGTTTCAGGACACACCGTACACTTCTCCCGAGTGGCTGTTGGCAATTTACATCCCGCCCATCAGCGTAGCAAGGCTCCCATTTCTCCATGGCCGGTCCTGCATTTCTGCTTTGGAGACTTTTTTCCGCATGGCCCTTTTGCCCGCTGGGAAGCGAGACTTCTTTGGAGCACTGATTTGCCTTTCCAGGCTGCTTGGTTGGCCAAAAAGAGCGTATGCGTTTTTTCCTGAATATATTCAGGAAAAAACGCATACGCCCTTTTTGGCCAAGGGCATCATTGTCCAGGTTTTGCCGCTTTTCATGTGCTTTCAAGGCGATTCGAATCTACCTCCTGAAATCTGTTTCCTGCAATTCTGCCTTGCTTTCAAAGCCTCTTCGTTGCCTTCCCTTAATATATTTGTGGACGAGAGGTATCATTTAAAACGCTGCAGGTTTGTGAATTGCAGTGCCCCTGAGCTCAATTTTTCAACTCGCTTTTTTGGGAGCTGGCCGCAAAAGCGCAGGATTGCTTCAGGCCCTCTTCTGGTTCTGGGGGGCAGGCTGAGCTTGTGCTTAATTCTTCTTCCTGATGGGAAAATAGAGTGACCTGTGCCTGTCCCAACACCTAGAGCTAGTCTCTCATTGGTTCCCCCTCATCCCGTTCATCCTCAGGACAAATTGCAACCTGTACGGAACAGGAGGTTAAAGGTGCTGATTCTCCAAGGAGGGAGATGGCTATTAAATCGGCTGGAATGGCGAACCCGAGCAAAGGAGATGAGAAATGAGGTGCGTTTTAGAAACCTTTCCCGATCACACGGTATACCATCTTCTGGGTTTCTCATGCCTGTTTTCGATGTAGGAAGATGGCCTTGAACCCGAAGATTTGGGACCCATGGGATGGGTACCATGCAGTATTACTTGAAAGGGTCTGCGTTGCCTCACCCAACCTCACCGAACCTCTCAGCCCCAAGAGTGTCCACCCTTATGTCTCAATCAGCTGTGGGTCTAGATATGGTCAATCCAGGTTGCATCACAGCCCCTGAACGAATTTTGGAAGAATTTCTCTCTCTTTCACTGTCTTTGTTTCACTGGTTTTTAAAAGTAATTTATTTTTATAATGGGGTTTAGCTGCTTTTCACGGCTGTGTTTATGCCGCTTTACACCCCCTTGACTCACTTACAGAGAGATATCAATACATAGGTTTGAAGATTCTTACTAGTCATATATATTCTTGTGCGGTGAATAGGGGGTGTTGAGTCCAGTTCACTGAAAAAGGAATAGGTCTTGTCTCTTACATATTGGGTTTATGGAACGGTATCAGAGCTCATTTGAAACCCTTGTTTTATGCATCACCCCACCTCACCTTTCCCGTTCAGCAGCCATAGTGTGTTTCCTAAACGTGTGACTCTGTTCTGTTTTGCAATTCAGTTCAAGTGTACCGGTTTTTACATTCCCTCAATAAGTGATATCTTAGGATAAGTGTCTTTTTCTGTGTGACTTATTTCACTTAGAATCGTCGTACCTAAATCCACTCATCGTGTTGCTACTAGCCTTATCACGTTGATTTCATGGCTGAGTGATATTCCATTGTACATGAGGACCACAACTTCTTTATCCATTTTTCTCTTTCCTAGGATATTTAAGGTGTAATGAAGTGGGGGTTCTTGTCAACAGAGCAGCCCTAAACTTTGGGGTGCCTGTGTCTGGCTGATTTTTAGTTTTCCCAATTTATACGCCCATGAGTGGAAGTGCCCTATGCTCTCCAAGCTGTGTTTTTTAGATGTTTCAGGACACACCGTACACTTCTCCCGAGTGGCTGTTGGCAATTTACATCCCGCCCATCAGCGTAGCAAGGCTCCCATTTCTCCATGGCCGGTCCTGCATTTCTGCTTTGGAGACTTTTTTCCGCATGGCCCTTTTGCCCGCTGGGAAGCGAGACTTCTTTGGAGCGCTGATTTGCCTTTCCAGGTTGCTTGGTTGGCCAAAAAGGGCGTATGCGTTTTTTCCTGAATATATTCAGGAAAAAACGCATACGCCCTTTTTGGCCAAGGGCATCATTGTCCAGGTTTTGCCGCTTTTCATGTGCTTTCACGGCAATTCGAATCTACCTCCTGAAATCTGTTTCCTGCGATTCTGCCTTGCTTTCAAAGCCTCTTCGTTGCCTTCCCTTAATATATTAGTGGACGAGAGGTATCATTTAAAACTCTGCAGGTTTGTGAATTGCAGTGCCCCTGAGCTCCATTTTTCAACTCGCTTTTTTGGGAGCTGGCCGCAAAAGCGCAGGATTGCTTCAGGCCCTCTTCTGGTTCTGGGGGGCAGGCTGAGCTTGTGCTTAATTCTTTTTCCTGATGGGAAAATAGAGTGACCTGTGCCTGTCCCAACACCTAGAGCTAGTCTCTCATTGGTTCCCCCTCTTCCTGTTCATCCTCAGGACAAATTGCAACCTGTACGGAACAGGAGGTTAAACGTGCTGATTCTCCAAGGAGGGAGATGGCTAGTAAAGTGGCTGGAATGGCGAACCTGAACAAAAGGAGATGAGAAATGAGGTGCGTTTTAGAAACCTTTCCCGATCACACGGTGTACCATCTTCTGGGTTTCTCATGCCTGTTTTCGATGTAGGAAGATGCCCTTGAACCTGGAGATTTGGGACCCATGGGATGGGTATCATGCAGTATTACTTGAAAGGGTCTGCGATGGCTCACCCAACCTCACCGAACCTCTCAGCCCCAAGAGTGTCCACCCTTATGTCTCAATCAGCTGTGGGTCTAGATATGGTCAATCCAGGTTGCATCACAGCCCCTGAACGAATTTTGTAAGAATTTCTCTCTCTTTCACTGTCTTTGTTTCACGGGTTTTGAAAAGTAATTTATTTTTATAATGGGGTTTAGCAGCTTTTCACGGCTGTGTTTATGCCGCTTTACACCCCCTTGACTCACTTACAGAGAGATATCAATACATAGGTTTGAAGATTCTTACTAGTCAGATATATTCTTGTGCGGTGAATAGGGGGTGTTGAGTCCAGTTCACTGAAAAAGGAATAGGTCTTGTCTCTTACATATTGGGTTTATGGAACGGTATCGGAGCTAATTTGAAACCCTTGTTTTATGCATCACCCCACCTCACCTTTCCCGTTCAGCAGCCATAGTGTGTTTCCTAAACGTGTGACTCTGTTCTGTTTTGCAATTCAGTTCAAGTGTACCGGTTTTTACATTCCCTCAATAAGTGATATCTTAGGATAAGTGTCTTTTTCTGTGTGACTTATTTCACTTAGAATCGTCGTACCTAAATCCACTCATCGTGTTGCTACTAGCCTTATCACGTTGATTTCATGGCTGAGTGATATTCCATTGTACATGAGGACCACAACTTCTTTATCCATTTTTCTCTTTCCTAGGATATTTAAGGTGTAATGAAGTGGGGGTTCTTGTCAACAGAGCAGCCCTAAACTTTGGGGTGCCTGTGTCTGGCTGATTTTTAGTTTTCCCAATTTATACGCCCATGAGTGGAAGTGCCCTATGCTCTCCAAGCTGTGTTTTTTAGATGTTTCAGGACACACCGTACACTTCTCCCGAGTGGCTGTTGGCAATTTACATCCCGCCCATCAGCGTAGCAAGGCTCCCATTTCTCCATGGCCGGTCCTGCATTTCTGCTTTGGAGACTTTTTTCCGCATGGCCCTTTTGCCCGCTGGGAAGCGAGACTTCTTTGGAGCGCTGATTTGCCTTTCCAGGTTGCTTGGTTGGCCAAAAAGGGCGTATGCGTTTTTTCCTGAATATATTCAGGAAAAAACGCATACGCCCTTTTTGGCCAAGGGCATCATTGTCCAGGTTTTGCCGCTTTTCATGTGCTTTCACGGCAATTCGAATCTACCTCCTGAAATCTGTTTCCTGCGATTCTGCCTTGCTTTCAAAGCCTCTTCGTTGCCTTCCCTTAATATATTAGTGGACGAGAGGTATCATTTAAAACTCTGCAGGTTTGTGAATTGCAGTGCCCCTGAGCTCCATTTTTCAACTCGCTTTTTTGGGAGCTGGCCGCAAAAGCGCAGGATTGCTTCAGGCCCTCTTCTGGTTCTGGGGGGCAGGCTGAGCTTGTGCTTAATTCTTTTTCCTGATGGGAAAATAGAGTGACCTGTGCCTGTCCCAACACCTAGAGCTAGTCTCTCATTGGTTCCCCCTCTTCCTGTTCATCCTCAGGACAAATTGCAACCTGTACGGAACAGGAGGTTAAACGTGCTGATTCTCCAAGGAGGGAGATGGCTAGTAAAGTGGCTGGAATGGCGAACCTGAACAAAAGGAGATGAGAAATGAGGTGCGTTTTAGAAACCTTTCCCGATCACACGGTGTACCATCTTCTGGGTTTCTCATGCCTGTTTTCGATGTAGGAAGATGCCCTTGAACCTGGAGATTTGGGACCCATGGGATGGGTATCATGCAGTATTACTTGAAAGGGTCTGCGATGGCTCACCCAACCTCACCGAACCTCTCAGCCCCAAGAGTGTCCACCCTTATGTCTCAATCAGCTGTGGGTCTAGATATGGTCAATCCAGGTTGCATCACAGCCCCTGAACGAATTTTGTAAGAATTTCTCTCTCTTTCACTGTCTTTGTTTCACGGGTTTTGAAAAGTAATTTATTTTTATAATGGGGTTTAGCAGCTTTTCACGGCTGTGTTTATGCCGCTTTACACCCCCTTGACTCACTTACAGAGAGATATCAATACATAGGTTTGAAGATTCTTACTAGTCAGATATATTCTTGTGCGGTGAATAGGGGGTGTTGAGTCCAGTTCACTGAAAAAGGAATAGGTCTTGTCTCTTACATATTGGGTTTATGGAACGGTATCGGAGCTAATTTGAAACCCTTGTTTTATGCATCACCCCACCTCACCTTTCCCGTTCAGCAGCCATAGTGTGTTTCCTAAACGTGTGACTCTGTTCTGTTTTGCAATTCAGTTCAAGTGTAGCGGTTTTTACATTCCCTCTATAAGTGATATCTTAGGATAAGTGTCTTTTTCTGTGTGACTTATTTCACTTAGAATCGTCGTACCTAAATCCACTCATCGTGCTGCTACTAGCCTTATGACGTTGATTTCATGGCTGAGTGATATTCCATTGTACATGAGGACCACAACTTCTTTATCCATTTTTCTCTTTCCTAGGATATTTAAGGTGGAATGAAGTGGGGGTTCTTGTCAACAGAGCAGCCCTAAACTTTGGGGTGCCTGTGTCTTGCTGATTTTTAGTTTTCCCAATTTATACGCCCATGAGTGGAAGTGCCCTATGCTCTCCAAGCTGTGTTTTTTAGATGTTTCAGAACTCACCGTACACTTCTCCAGAGTGGCAGTTGGCAATTTACATCCCACCCATCAGCGTAGCAAGGCTCCCATTTCTCCATGGCCGGTCCTGCATTTCTGGTTTGGACACTTTTTTCCGCATGGCCCTTTTGCCCGCTGGGAAGCCAGACTTCTTTGGAGCGCTGATTTGCCTTTCCAGGTTGCTTGGTTGGCCAAAAAGGGCGTATGCGTTTTTTCCTGAATATATTCAGGAAAAAACGCATACGCCCTTTTTGGCCAAGGGCATCATTGTCCACGTTTTGCCGCTTTTCATGTGCTTTCAAGGCGATTCGAATCTACCTCCTGAAATCTGTTTCCTGCAATTCTGCCTTGCTTTCAAAGCCTCTTCTTTGCCTTCCCTTAATATATTTGTGGACAAGAGGTATCATTTAAAACTCTGCAGGTTTGTGAATTGCAGTGCCCCTGAGCTCCATTTTTCAACTCGCTTTTTTGGGAGCTGGCCGCAAAAGCGCAGGATTGCTTCAGGCCCTCTTCTGGTTCTGGGGGGCAGGCTGAGCTTGTGCTTAATTCTTCTTCCTGATGGGAAAATAGAGTGACCTGTGCCTGTCCCAACACCTAGAGCTAGTCTCTCATTGGTTCCCCCTCTTCCCGTTCATCCTCAGGACAAATTGCAACCTGTACGGAACAGGAGGTTAAAGGTGCTGATTCTCCAAGGAGGGAGATGGCTAGTAAATCGGCTGGAATGGCGAACCCGAGCAAAGGAGATGAGAAATGAGGTGCGTTTTAGAAACCTTTCCCGATCACACGGTGTACCATCTTCTGGGTTTCTCATGCCTGTTTTCGATGTAGGAAGATGCCCTTGAACCTGGAGATTTGGGACCCATGGGATGGGTACCAGGCAGTATTACTTGAAAGGGTCTGCGTTGGCTCACCCAACCTCACCGAACCTCTCAGCCCCAAGAGTGTCCACCCTTATGTCTCAATCAGCTGTGTGTCTAGATATGGTCAATCCAGGTTGCATCACAGCCCCTGAACGAATTTTGGAAGAATTTCTCTCTCTTTCACTGTCTTTGTTTCACGGGTTTTGAAAAGTAATTTATTTTTATAATGGGGTTTAGCAGCTTTTCACGGCTGTGTTTATGCCGCTTTACACCCCGTTGACTCACTTACAGAGAGATATCAATACATAGGTTTGAAGATTCTTACTAGTCAGATATATTCTTGTGCGGTGAATAGGGGGTGTTGAGTCCAGTTCACTGAAAAAGGAATAGGTCTTGTCTCTTACATATTGGGTTTATGGAACGGTATCTGAGCTAATTTGAAACCCTTGTTTTATGCATCACCCCACCTCACCTTTCCCGTTCAGCAGCCATAGTGTGTTTTCTAAACTTGTGACTCTGTTCTGTTTTGTAATTCAGTTCAAGTGTAGCGGTTTTTACATTCCCTCTATAAGTGATATCTTATGATAAGTGTCTTTTTCTGTGTGACTTATTTCACTTAGAATCGTCGTACCTAAATCCACTCATCGTGCTGCTACTAGCCTTATGACGTTGATTTCATGGCTGAGTGATATTCCATTGTACATGAGGACCACAACTTCTTTATCCATTTTTCTCTTTCCTAGGATATTTAAGGTGTAATGAAGTGGGGGTTCTTGTCAACAGAGCAGCCCTAAACTTTGGGGTGCCTGTGTCTTGCTGATTTTTAGTTTTCCCAATTTATACGCCCATGAGTGGAAGTGCCCTATGCTCTCCAAGCTGTGTTTTTTAGATGTTTCAGGACACACCGTACACTTCTCCAGAGTGGCTGTTGGCAATTTACATCCCGCCCATCAGCGTAGCAAGGCTCCCATTTCTCCATGGCCGGTCTTGCATTTCTGCTTTGGACACTTTTTTCCGAATGGCCCTTTTGCCCGCTGGGAAGCGAGAATTCTTTGGAGCGCTGATTTGCCTTTCCAGGTTGCTTGGTTGGCCAAAAAGGGCGTATGCGTTTTTTCCTGAATATATTCAGGAAAAAACGCATACGCCCTTTTTGGCCAAGGGCATCATTGTCCACGTTTTGCCGCTTTTCATGTGCTTTCAAGGCGATTCGAATCTACCTCCTGAAATCTGTTTCCTGCAATTCTGCCTTGCTTTCAAAGCCTCTTCGTTGCCTTCCCTTAATATATTTGTGGACGAGAGGTATCATTTAAAACTCTGCATGTTTGTGAATTGCAGTGCCCCTGAGCTCCATTTTTCAGCTCGCTTTTTTGGGAGCTGGCCGCAAAAGCGCAGGATTGCTTCAGGCCCTCTTCTGGTTCTGGGGGGCAGGCTGAGCTTGTGCTTAATTCTTCTTCATGATGGGAAAATAGAGTGACCTGTGCCTGTCCCAACACCTAGAGCTTGCCTCTCATTGGTTCCCCCTCTTCCCGTTCATCCTCAGGACAAATTGCAACCTGTACGGAACAGGAGGTTAAACGTGCTGATTCTCCAAGGAGGGAGATGGCTAGTAAATCGGCTGGAATGGCGAACCCGAGCAAAGGAGATGAGAAATGAGGTGCGTTTTAGAAACCTTTCCCGATCACACGGTGTACCATCTTCTGGGTTTCTCATGCCTGTTTTCGATGTAGGAAGATGGCCTTGAACCTGGAGATTTGGGACCCATGGGATGGGTACCATGCAGTATTACTTGAAAGGGTCTGCGTTGGCTCACCCAACCTCACCGAACCTCTCAGCCCCAAGAGTGTCCACCCTTATGTCTCAATCAGCTGTGGGTCTAGATATGGTCAATCCAGGTTGCATCACAGCCCCTGAACGAATTTTGTAAGAATTTCTCTCTCTTTCACTGTCTTTGTTTCACGGGTTTTGAAAAGTAATTTATTTTTATAATGGGGTTTAGCAGCTTTTTACGGCTGTGTTTATGCCGCTTTACACCCCCTTGACTCACTTACAGAGAGATATCAATACATAGGTTTGAAGATTCTTACTAGTCAGATATATTCTTGTGCGGTGAATAGGGGGTGTTGAGTCCAGTTCACTGAAAAAGGAATAGGTCTTGTCTCTTACATATTGGGTTTATGGAACGGTATCGGAGCTAATTTGAAACCCTTGTTTTATGCATCACCCCACCTCACCTTTCCCGTTCAGCAGCCATAGTGTGTTTTCTAAACGTGTGACTCTGTTCTGTTTTGTAATTCAGTTCAAGTGTAGCGGTTTTTACATTCCCTCTCTAAGTGATATCTTATGATAAGTGTCTTTTTCTGTGTGACTTATTTCACTTAGAATCGTCGTACCTAAATCCACTCATCGTGCTGCTACTAGCCTTATGACGTTGATTTCATGGCTGAGTGATATTCCATTGTACATGAGGACCACAACTTCTTTATCCATTTTTCTCTTTCCTAGGATATTTAAGGTGTAATGAAGTGGGGGTTCTTGTCAACAGAGCAGCCCTAAACTTTGGGGTGCCTGTGTCTTGCTGATTTTTAGTTTTCCCAATTTATACGCCCATGAGTGGAAGTGCCCTATGCTCTCCAAGCTGTGTTTTTTAGATGTTTCAGAACTCACCGTACACTTCTCCAGAGTGGCTGTTGGCAATTTACATCCCACCCATCAGCGTAGCAAGGCTCCCATTTCTCCATGGCCGGTCCTGCATTTCTGGTTTGGACACTTTTTTCCGCATGGCCCTTTTGCCCGCTGGGAAGCCAGACTTCTTTGGAGCGCTGATTTGCCTTTCCAGGTTGCTTGGTTGGCCAAAAAGGGCATAAGCGTTTTTTCCTGAATATATTCAGGAAAAAACGCATACGCCCTTTTTGGCCAAGGGCATCATTGTCCACGTTTTGCCGCTTTTCATGTGCTTTCAAGGCGATTCGAATCTACCTCCTGAAATCTGTTTCCTGCAATTCTGCCTTGCTTTCAAAGCCTCTTCGTTGCCTTCCCTTAATATATTTGTGGACAAGAGGTATCATTTAAAACTCTGCAGGTTTGTGAATTGCAGTGCCCCTGAGCTCCATTTTTCAACTCGCTTTTTTGGGAGCTGGCTGCAAAAGCGCAGGATTGCTTCAGGCCCTCTTCTGGTTCTGGGGGGCAGGCTGAGCTTGTGCTTAATTCTTCTTCATGATGGGAAAATAGAGTGACCTGTGCCTGTCCCAACACCTAGAGCTAGTCTCTCATTGGTTCCCCCTCTTCCCGTTCATCCTCAGGACAAATTGCAACCTGTACGGAACAGGAGGTTAAAGGTGCTGATTCTCTAAGGAGGGAGATGGCTAGTAAAGCGGCTGGAATGGCGAACCCGAGCAAAGGAGATGAGAAATGAGGTGCGTTTTAGAAACCTTTCCCGATCACACGGTGTACCATCTTCTGGGTTTCTCATGCCTGTTTTCGATGTAGGAAGATGGCCTTGAACCTGGAGATTTGGGACCCATGGGATGGGTACCATGCAGTATTACTTGAAAGGGTCTGCGTTGGCTCACCCAACCTCACCGAACCTCTCAGCCCCAAGAGTGTCCACCCTTATGTCTCAATCAGCTGTGGGTCTAGATATGGTCAATCCAGGTTGCATCACAGCCCCTGAACGAATTTTGTAAGAAGTTCTCTCTCTTTCACTGTCTTTGTTTCACGGGTTTTGAAAAGTAATTTATTTATTTATTTTTTTATTTTTTTTATAGCTACTTTATTTTATTTATTTCTTTATTTTTGGCTGTGTTGGGTCTTCAGTTCGTGCGAGGGCTTTCTCTAGTTACGGCAAGTGGGGTCCACTCTTCATCGCGGTGCAGGGACCGCTCTTCATCGCGGTGCGCGGGCCTTTCACTATCGCGGCCCCTCCTGTTGCGGGGCACAGGCTCCAGACGCGCAGGCTCAGTAGTTGTGGCTCACGGGCCCAGCTGCTCCGTGGCATGTGGGATCTTCCCAGACCAGGGCTCGAACCCGTGTCCCCTGCATGAGCAGGCAGCTTCTCAACCACTGCGCCACCAGGGAAGCCCGAGTAATTTATTTTTATAATGGGGTTTAGCTGCTTTTCACGGCTGTGTTTATGCCGCTTTACACCCCCTTGACTCACTTACAGAGAGATATCAATACATAGGTTTGAAGATTCTTACTAGTCAGATATATTCTTGTGCGGTGAATAGGGGGTGTTGAGTCCAGTTCACTGAAAAAGGAATAGGTCTTGTCTCTTACATATTGGGTTTATGGAACGGTATCGGAGCTAATTTGAAACCCTTGTTTTATGCATCACCCCACCTCACCTTTCCCGTTCAGCAGCCATAGTGTGTTTCCTAAACGTGTGACTCTGTTCTGTTTTGCAATTCAGTTCAAGTGTAGCGGTTTTTACATTCCCTCTCTAAGTGATATCTTATGATAAGTGTCTTTTTCTGTGTGACTTATTTCACTTAGAATCGTCGTACCTAAATCCACTCATCGTGTTGCTACTAGCCTTATGACGTTGATTTCATGGCTGAGTGATATTCCATTGTACATGAGGACCACAACTTCTTTATCCATTTTTCTCTTTCCTAGGATATTTAAGGTGTAATGAAGTGGGGCTTCTTGTCAACAGAGCAGCCCTAAACTTTGGGGTGCCTGTGTCTTGCTGATTTTTAGTTTTCCCAATTTACACGCCCATGAGTGGAAGTGCCCTATGCTCTCCAAGCTGTGTTTTTTAGATGTTTCAGGACACACCGTACACTTCTCCAGAGTGGCTGTTGGCAATTTACATCCCGCCCATCAGCGTAGCAAGGCTCCCATTTCTCCATGGCCGGTCTTGCATTTCTGCTTTGGACACTTTTTTCCGCATGGCCCTTTTGCCCGCTGGGAAGCGAGACTTCTTTGGAGCGCTGATTTGCCTTTCCAGGTTGCTTGGTTGTCCAAAAAGGGCGTATGCGTTTTTTCCTGAATATATTCAGGAAAAAACGCATACGCCCTTTTTGGCCAAGGGCATCATTGTCCACGTTTTGCCGCTTTTCATGTGCTTTCAAGGCGATTCGAATCTACCTCCTGAAATCTGTTTCCTGCAATTCTGCCTTGCTTTCAAAGCCTCTTCGTTGCCTTCCCTTAAAATATTTGTGGACGAGAGGTATCATTTAAAACTCTGCAGGTTTGTGAATTGCAGTGCCCCTGAGCTCCATTTTTCAGCTCGCTTTTTTGGGAGCTGGCCGCAAAAGCGCAGGATTGCTTCAGGCCCTCTTCTGGTTCTGGGGGGCAGGCTGAGCTTGTGCTTAATTCTTCTTCATGATGGGAAAATAGAGTGACCTGTGCCTGTCCCAACACCTAGAGCTAGTCTCTCATTGGTTCCCCCTCTTCCCGTTCATCCTCAGGACAAATTGCAACCTGTACGGAACAGGAGGTTAAAGGTGCTGATTCTCCAAGGAGGGAGATGGCTAGTAAATCGGCTGGAATGGCGAACCCGAGCAAAGGAGATGAGAAATGAGGTGCGTTTTAGAAACCTTTCCCGATCACACGGTGTACCATCTTCTGGGTTTCTCATGCCTGTTTTCGATGTAGGAAGATGCCCTTGAACCTGGAGATTTGGGACCCATGGGATGGGTACCATGCAGTATTACTTGAAAGGGTCTGCGTTGGCTCACCCAACCTCACCGAACCTCTCAGCCCCAAGAGTGTCCACCCTTATGTCTCAATCAGCTGTGGGTCTAGATATGGTCAATCCAGGTTGCATCACAGCCCCTGAACGAATTTTGTAAGAATTTCTCTCTCTTTCACTGTCTTTGTTTCACGGGTTTTGAAAAGTAATTTATTTTTATAATGGGGTTTAGCAGCTTTTCACGGCTGTGTTTATGCCGCTTTACACCCCCTTGACTCACTTACAGAGAGATATCAATACATATTTTTGAAGATTCTTACTAGTCAGATATATTCTTGTGCGGTGAATAGGGGGTGTTGAGTCCAGTTCACTGAAAAAGGAATAGGTCTTGTCTCTTACATATTGGGTTTATGGAACGGTATCGGAGCTAATTTGAAACCCTTGTTTTATGCATCACCCCACCTCACCTTTCCCGTTCAGCAGCCATAGTGTGTTTTCTAAACGTGTGACTCTGTTCTGTTTTGTAATTCAGTTCAAGTGTAGCGGTTTTTACATTCCCTCTCTAAGTGATATCTTATGATAAGTGTCTTTTTCTGTGTGACTTATTTCACTTAGAATCGTCGTACCTAAATCCACTCATCGTGCTGCTACTAGCCTTATGACGTTGATTTCATGGCTGAGTGATATTCCATTGTACATGAGGACCACAACTTCTTTATCCATTTTTCTCTTTCCTAGGATATTTAAGGTGCAATGAAGTGGGGGTTCTTGTCAAAAGAGCAGCCCTAAACTTTGGGGTGCCTGTGTCTTGCTGATTTTTAGTTTTCCCAATTTATACGCCCATGAGTGGAAGTGCCCTATGCTCTCCAAGCTGTGTTTTTTAGATGTTTCAGAACACACCGTACACTTCTCCAGAGTGGCTGTTGGCAATTTACATCCCACCCATCAGCGTAGCAAGGCTCCCATTTCTCCATGGCCGGTCCTGCATTTCTGGTTTGGACACTTTTTTCCGCATGGCCCTTTTGCCCGCTGGGAAGCCAGACTTCTTTGGAGCGCTGATTTGCCTTTCCAGGTTGCTTGGTTGGCCAAAAAGGGCATAAGCGTTTTTTCCTGAATATATTCAGGAAAAAACGCATACGCCCTTTTTGGCCAAGGGCATCATTGTCCACGTTTTGCCGCTTTTCATGTGCTTTCAAGGCGATTCGAATCTACCTCCTGAAATCTGTTTCCTGCAATTCTGCCTTGCTTTCAAAGCCTCTTCGTTGCCTTCCCTTAATATATTTGTGGACAAGAGGTATCATTTAAAACTCTGCAGGTTTGTGAATTGCAGTGCCCCTGAGCTCCATTTTTCAACTCGCTTTTTTGGGAGCTGGCTGCAAAAGCGCAGGATTGCTTCAGGCCCTCTTCTGGTTCTGGGGGGCAGGCTGAGCTTGTGCTTAATTCTTCTTCCTGATGGGAAAATAGAGTGACCTGTGCCTGTCCCAACACCTAGAGCTAGTCTCTCATTGGTTCCCCCTCTTCCCGTTCATCCTCAGGACAAATTGCAACCTGTACGGAACAGGAGGTTAAAGGTGCTGATTCTCTAAGGAGGGAGATGGCTAGTAAAGCGGCTGGAATGGCGAACCCGAGCAAAGGAGATGAGAAATGAGGTGCGTTTTAGAAACCTTTCCCGATCACACGGTGTACCATCTTCTGGGTTTCTCATGCCTGTTTTCGATGTAGGAAGATGGCCTTGAACCTGGAGATTTGGGACCCATGGGATGGGTACCATGCAGTATTACTTGAAAGGGTCTGCGTTGGCTCACCCAACCTCACCGAACCTCTCAGCCCCAAGAGTGTCCACCCTTATGTCTCAATCAGCTGTGGGTCTAGATATGGTCAATCCAGGTTGCATCACAGCCCCTGAACGAATTTTGTAAGAAGTTCTCTCTCTTTCACTGTCTTTGTTTCACGGGTTTTGAAAAGTAATTTATTTATTTATTTTTTTATTTTTTTTATAGCTACTTTATTTTATTTATTTCTTTATTTTTGGCTGTGTTGGGTCTTCAGTTCGTGCGAGGGCTTTCTCTAGTTACGGCAAGTGGGGTCCACTCTTCATCGCGGTGCAGGGACCGCTCTTCATCGCGGTGCGCGGGCCTTTCACTATCGCGGCCCCTCCTGTTGCGGGGCACAGGCTCCAGACGCGCAGGCTCAGTAGTTGTGGCTCACGGGCCAAGCTGCTCCGTGGCATGTGGGATCTTCCCAGACCAGGGCTCGAACCCGTGTCCCCTGCATTAGCAGGCAGCTTCTCAACCACTGCGCCACCAGGGAAGCCCGAGTAATTTATTTTTATAATGGGGTTTAGCTGCTTTTCACGGCTGTGTTTATGCCGCTTTACACCCCCTTGACTCACTTACAGAGAGATATCAATACATAGGTTTGAAGATTCTTACTAGTCAGATATATTCTTGTGCGGTGAATAGGGGGTGTTGAGTCCAGTTCACTGAAAAAGGAATAGGTCTTGTCTCTTACATATTGGGTTTATGGAACGGTATCGGAGCTAATTTGAAACCCTTGTTTTATGCATCACCCCACCTCACCTTTCCCGTTCAGCAGCCATAGTGTGTTTTCTAAACGTGTGACTCTGTTCTGTTTTGTAATTCAGTTCAAGTGTAGCGGTTTTTACATTCCCTCTCTAAGTGATATCTTAGGATAAGTGTCTTTTTCTGTGTGACTTATTTCACTTAGAATCGTCGTACCTAAATCCACTCATCGTGCTGCTACTAGCCTTATGACGTTGATTTCATGGCTGAGTGATATTCCATTGTACATGAGGACCACAACTTCTTTATCCATTTTTCTCTTTCCTAGGATATTTAAGTTGTAATGAAGTGGGGGTTCTTGTCAACAGAGCAGCCCTAAACTTTGGGGTGCCTGTGTCTGGCTGATTTTTAGTTTTCCCAATTTATACGCCCATGAGTTGAAGTGCCCTATGCTCTCCAAGCTGTGTTTTTTAGATGTTTCAGGACACACCGTACACTTCTCCAGAGTGGCTGTTGGCAATTTACATCCCGCCCATCAGCGTAGCAAGGCTCCCATTGCTCCATGGCCGGTCCTGCATTTCTGCTTTGGACACTTTTTTCCGCATGGCCCATTTGCCCGCTGGGAAGCGAAACTTCTTTGGAGCGCTGATTTGCCTTTCCAGGTTGCTTGGTTGGCCAAAAAGGGCGTATGCGTTTTTTCCTGAATATATTCAGGAAAAAACGCATACGCCCTTTTTGGCCAAGGGCATCATTGTCCAGGTTTTGCCGCTTTTCATGTGCTTTCAAGGCGATTCGAATCTACCTCCTGAAATCTGTTTCCTGCAATTCTGCCTTGCTTTCAAAGCCTCTTCGTTGCCTTCCCTTAATATATTTGTGGACGAGAGGTATCATTTAAAACTCTGCAGGTTTGTGAATTGCAGTGCCCCTGAGCTCCATTTTTCAACTCGCTTTTTTGGGAGCTAGCCGCAAAAGCGCAAGATTGCTTCAGGCCCTCTTCTGGTTCTGGGGGGCAGGCTGAGCTTGTGCTTAATTCTTCTTCCTGATGGGAAAATAGAGTGAACTGTGCCTGTCCCAACACCTAGAGCTAGTCTCTCATTGGTTCCCCCTCTTCCCGTTCATCCTCAGGACAAATTGCAACCTGTACGGAACAGGAGGTTAAAGGTGCTGATTCTCCAAGGAGGGAGATGGCTAGTAAATCGGCTGGAATGGCGAACCCGCGCAAAGGAGATGAGAAATGAGGTGCGTTTTAGAAACCTTTCCCGATCACACGGTGTACCATCTTCTGGGTTTCTCATGCCTGTTTTCGATGTAGGAAGATGGCCTTGAACCCGGAGATTTGGGACCCATGGGTTGGGTACCATGCAGTATTACTTGAAAGGGTCTGCGTTGCCTCACCTAACCTCACCGAACCTCTCAGCCCCAAGAGTGTCCACCCTTATGTCTCAATCAGCTGTGGGTCTAGATATGGTCAATCCAGGTTGCATCACAGCCCCTGAACGAATTTTGTAAGAATTTCTCTCTCTTTCACTGTCTTTGTTTCACGGGTTTTGAAAAGTAATTTATTTTTATTATGGGGTTTAGCTGCTTTTCACGGCTGTGTTTATGCCGCTTTACACCCCTTGACTCACTTACAGAGAGATATCAATACATAGGTTTGAAGATTCTTACTAGTCAGATATATTCTTGTGCGGTGAATAGGGGGTGTTGAGTCCAGTTCACTGAAAAAGGAATAGGTGTTGTCTCTTACATATTGGGTTTATGGAACGGTATCGGAGCTAATTTGAAACCCTTGTTTTATGCATCACCCCACCTCACCTTTCCCGTTCAGCAGCCATAGTGTGTTTTCTAAACGTGTGACTCTGTTCTGTTTTGTAATTCAGTTCAAGTGTAGCGGTTTTTACATTCCCTCTCTAAGTGATATCTTACGATAAGTGTCTTTTTCTGTGTGACTTATTTCACTTAGAATCGTCGTACCTAAATCCACTCATCGTGTTGCTACTAGCCTTATGACGTTGATTTCATGGCTGAGTGATATTCCATTGTACATGAGGACCACAAATTCTTTATCCATTTTTCTCTTTCCTAGGATATTTAAGGTGTAATGAAGTGGGGGTTCTTGTCAACAGAGCAGCCCTAAACTTTGGGGTGCCTGTGTCTGGCTGATTTTTAGTTTTCCCAATTTATACGCCCATGAGTGGAAGTGCCCTATGCTCTCCAAGCTGTGTTTTTTAGATGTTTCAGGACACACCGTACACTTCTCCCGAGTGGCTGTTGGCAATTTACATCCCGCCCATCAGCGTAGCAAGGCTCCCATTTCTCCATGGCCGGTCCTGCATTTCTGCTTTGGAGACTTTTTTCCGCATGGCCCTTTTGCCCGCTGGGAAGCGAGACTTCTTTGGAGCACTGATTTGCCTTTCCAGGCTGCTTGGTTGGCCAAAAAGAGCGTATGCGTTTTTTCCTGAATATATTCAGGAAAAAACGCATACGCCCTTTTTGGCCAAGGGCATCATTGTCCAGGTTTTGCCGCTTTTCATGTGCTTTCAAGGCGATTCGAATCTACCTCCTGAAATCTGTTTCCTGCAATTCTGCCTTGCTTTCAAAGCCTCTTCGTTGCCTTCCCTTAATATATTTGTGGACGAGAGGTATCATTTAAAACGCTGCAGGTTTGTGAATTGCAGTGCCCCTGAGCTCAATTTTTCAACTCGCTTTTTTGGGAGCTGGCCGCAAAAGCGCAGGATTGCTTCAGGCCCTCTTCTGGTTCTGGGGGGCAGGCTGAGCTTGTGCTTAATTCTTCTTCCTGATGGGAAAATAGAGTGACCTGTGCCTGTCCCAACACCTAGAGCTAGTCTCTCATTGGTTCCCCCTCATCCCGTTCATCCTCAGGACAAATTGCAACCTGTACGGAACAGGAGGTTAAAGGTGCTGATTCTCCAAGGAGGGAGATGGCTATTAAATCGGCTGGAATGGCGAACCCGAGCAAAGGAGATGAGAAATGAGGTGCGTTTTAGAAACCTTTCCCGATCACACGGTATACCATCTTCTGGGTTTCTCATGCCTGTTTTCGATGTAGGAAGATGGCCTTGAACCCGAAGATTTGGGACCCATGGGATGGGTACCATGCAGTATTACTTGAAAGGGTCTGCGTTGGCTGACCCAACCTCACCGAACCTCTCAGCCCCAAGAGTGTCCACCCTTATGTCTCAATCAGCTGTGGGTCTAGATATGGTCAATCCAGGTTGCATCACAGCCCCTGAACGAATTTTGGAAGAATTTCTCTCTCTTTCACTGTCTTTGTTTCACTGGTTTTTAAAAGTAATTTATTTTTATAATGGGGTTTAGCTGCTTTTCACGGCTGTGTTTATGCCGCTTTACACCCCCTTGACTCACTTACAGAGAGATATCAATACATAGGTTTGAAGATTCTTACTAGTCATATATATTCTTGTGCGGTGAATAGGGGGTGTTGAGTCCAGTTCACTGAAAAAGGAATAGGTCTTGTCTCTTACATATTGGGTTTATGGAACGGTATCAGAGCTCATTTGAAACCCTTGTTTTATGCATCACCCCACCTCACCTTTCCCGTTCAGCAGCCATAGTGTGTTTCCTAAACGTGTGACTCTGTTCTGTTTTGCAATTCAGTTCAAGTGTACCGGTTTTTACATTCCCTCAATAAGTGATATCTTAGGATAAGTGTCTTTTTCTGTGTGACTTATTTCACTTAGAATCGTCGTACCTAAATCCACTCATCGTGTTGCTACTAGCCTTATGACGTTGATTTCATGGCTGAGTGATATTCCATTGTACATGAGGACCACAACTTCTTTATCCATTTTTCTCTTTCCTAGGATATTTAAGGTGTAATGAAGTGGGGGTTCTTGTCAACAGAGCAGCCCTAAACTTTGGGGTGCCTGTGTCTGGCTGATTTTTAGTTTTCCCAATTTATACGCCCATGAGTGGAAGTGCCCTATGCTCTCCAAGCTGTGTTTTTTAGATGTTTCAGGACACACCGTACACTTCTCCCGAGTGGCTGTTGGCAATTTACATCCCGCCCATCAGCGTAGCAAGGCTCCCATTTCTCCATGGCCGGTCCTGCATTTCTGCTTTGGAGACTTTTTTCCGCATGGCCCTTTTGCCCGCTGGGAAGCGAGACTTCTTTGGAGCGCTGATTTGCCTTTCCAGGTTGCTTGGTTGGCCAAAAAGGGCGTATGCGTTTTTTCCTGAATATATTCAGGAAAAAACGCATACGCCCTTTTTGGCCAAGGGCATCATTGTCCAGGTTTTGCCGCTTTTCATGTGCTTTCACGGCAATTCGAATCTACCTCCTGAAATCTGTTTCCTGCGATTCTGCCTTGCTTTCAAAGCCTCTTCGTTGCCTTCCCTTAATATATTAGTGGACGAGAGGTATCATTTAAAACTCTGCAGGTTTGTGAATTGCAGTGCCCCTGAGCTCCATTTTTCAACTCGCTTTTTTGGGAGCTGGCCGCAAAAGCGCAGGATTGCTTCAGGCCCTCTTCTGGTTCTGGGGGGCAGGCTGAGCTTGTGCTTAATTCTTCTTCCTGATGGGAAAATAGAGTGACCTGTGCCTGTCCCAACACCTAGAGCTAGTCTCTCATTGGTTCCCCCTCTTCCCGTTCATCCTCAGGACAAATTGCAACCTGTACGGAACAGGAGGTTAAAGGTGCTGATTCTCCAAGGAGGGAGATGGCTATTAAATCGGCTGGAATGGCGAACCCGAGCAAAGGAGATGAGAAATGAGGTGCGTTTTAGAAACCTTTCCCGATCACACGGTGTACCATCTTCTGGGTTTCTCATGCCTGTTTTCGATGTAGGAAGATGGCCTTGAACCCGGAGATTTGGGACCCATGGGATGGGTACCATGCAGTATTACTTGAAAGGGTCTGCGTTGCCTCACCCAACCTCACCGAACCTCTCAGCCCCAAGAGTGTCCACCCTTATGTCTCAATCAGCTGTGGGTCTAGATATGGTCAATCCAGGTTGCATCACAGCCCCTGAAAGAATTTTGGAAGAATTTCTCTCTCTTTCACTGTCTTTGTTTCACTGGTTTTGAAAAGTAATTTATTTTTATAATGGGTTTTAGCTGCTTTTCACGGCTGTGTTTATGCCGCTTTACACCCCCTTGACTCACTTACAGAGAGATATCAATACATAGGTTTGAAGATTCTTACTAGTCAGATATATTCTTGTGCGGTGAATAGGGGGTGTTGAGTCCAGTTCACTGAAAAAGGAATAGGTCTTGTCTCTTACATATTGGGTTTATGGAACGGTATCGGAGCTAATTTGAAACCCTTGTTTTATGCATCACCCCACCTCACCTTTCCCGTTCAGCAGCCATAGAGTGTTTCGTAAACGTGTGACTCTGTTCTGTTTTGCAATTCAGTTCAAGTGTAGCGGTTTTTACATTCCCTCTATAAGTGATATCTTAGGATAAGTGTCTTTTTCTGTGTGACTTATTTCACTTAGAATCGTCGGACCTAAATCCACTCATCGTGTTGCTACTAGCCTTATGACGTTGATTTCATGGCTGAGTGATATTCCATTGTACATGAGGACCACAACTTCTTTATCCATTTTTCTCTTTCCTAGGATATTTAAGGTGTAATGAAGTGGGGGTTCTTGTCAATAGAGCAGCCCTAAACTTTGGGGTGCCTGTGTCTGGCTGATTTTTAGTTTTCCCAATTTATACGCCCATGAGTGGAAGTGCCCTATGCTCTCCAAGCTGTGTTTTTTAGATGTTTCAGGACACACCGTACACTTCTCCAGAGTGGCTGTTGGCAATTTACATCCCGCCCATCAGCGTAGCAAGGCTCCCATTTCTCCATGGCCGGTCCTGCATTTCTGGTTTGGACACTTTTTTCCGCATGGCCCTTTTGCCCGCTGGGAAGCGAGACTTCTTTGGAGCGCTGATTTGCCTTTCCAGGTTGCTTGGTTGGCCAAAAAGGGCGTATGCGTTTTTTCCTGAATATATTCAGGAAAAAACGCATACGCCCTTTTTGGCCAAGGGCATCATTGTCCAGGTTTTGCCGCTTTTCATGTGCTTTCAAGGCGATTCGAATCTACCTCCTGAAATCTGTTTCCTGCAATTCTGCCTTGCTTTCAAAGCCTCTTCGTTGCCTTCCCTTAATATATTTGTGGACGAGAGGTATCATTTAAAACTCTGCAGGTTTGTGAATTGCAGTGCCCCTGAGCTCCATTTTTCAACTTGCTTTTTTGGGAGCTGGCCGCAAAAGCACAGGATTGCTTCAGGCCCTCTTCTGGTTCTGGGGGGCAGGCTGAGCTTGTGCTTAATTCTTCTTCCTGATGGGAAAATAGAGTGACCTGTGCCTGTCCCAACACCTAGAGCTAGTCTCTCATTGGTTCCCCCTCTTCCCGTTCATCCTCAGGACAAATTGCAACCTGTACGGAACAGGAGGTTAAAGGTGCTGATTCTCCAAGGAGGGAGATGGCAAGTAAGTCGGCTGGAATGGCGAACCCGAGCAAAGGAGATGAGAAATGAGGTGCGTTTTAGAAACCTTTCCCGATCACACGGTGTACCATCTTCTGGGTTTCTCATGCCTGTTTTCGATGTAGGAAGATGGCCTTGAACCTGGAGATTTGGGACCCGTGGGATGGGTACCAGGCAGTATTACTTGAAAGGGTCTGCGTTGGCTCACCCAACCTCACCGTACCTCTCAGCCCCAAGAGTGTCCACCCTTATGACTCAATCAGCTGTGGGTCTAGATATGGTCAATCCAGGTTGCATCACAGCCCCTGAACGAATTTTGGAAGAATTTCTCTCTCTTTCACTGTCTTTGTTTCACTGGTTTTGAAAAGTAATTTATTTTTATAATGGGGTTTAGCTGCTTTTCACGGCTGTGTTTATGCCGCTTTACACCCCCTTGACTCACTTACAGAGAGATATCAATACATAGGTTTGAAGATTCTTACTAGTCAGATATATTCTTGTGCGGTGAATAGGGGGTGTTGAGTCCAGTTCACTGAAAAAGGAATAGGTCTTGTCTCTTACATATTGGGTTTATGGAACGGTATCGGAGCTAATTTGAAACCCTTGTTTTATGCATCACCCCACCTCACCTTTCCCGTTCAGCAGCCATAGTGTGTTTTCTAAACGTGTGACTCTGTTCTGTTTTGTAATTCAGTTCAAGTGTAGCGGTTTTTACATTCTCTCTCTAAGTGATATCTTAGGATAAGTGTCTTTTTCTGTGTGACTTATTTCACTTAGATTCGTCGTACCTAAATCCACTCATCGTGTTGCTACTAGCCTTATGACGTTGATTTCATGGCTGAGTGATATTCCATTGTACATGAGGACCACAACTTCTTTATCCATTTTTCTCTTTCCTAGGATATTTAAGGTGTAATGAAGTGGGGGTTCTTGTCAATAGAGCAGCCCTAAACTTTGGGGTGCCTGTGTCTGGCTGATTTTTAGTTTTCCCAATTTATACGCCCATGAGTGGAAGTGCCCTATGCTCTCCAAGCTGTGTTTTTCAGATGTTTCAGGACACACCGTACACTTCTCCAGAGTGGCTGTTGGCAATTTACATCCCGCCCATCAGCGTAGCAAGGCTCCCATTTCTCCATGGCCGGTCCTGCATTTCTGGTTTGGACACTTTTTTCCGCATGGCCCTTTTGCCCGCTGGGAAGCGAGACTTCTTTGGAGCGCTGATTTGCCTTTCCAGGTTGCTTGGTTGGCCAAAAAGGGCGTATGCGTTTTTTCCTGAATATATTCAGGAAAAAACGCATACGCTCTTTTTGGCCAAGGGCATCATTGTCCAGGTTTTGCCGCTTTTCATGTGCTTTCAAGGCGATTCGAATCTACCTCCTGAAATCTGTTTCCTGCAATTCTGCCTTGCTTTCAAAGCCTCTTCGTTGCCTTCCCTTAATATATTTGTGGACGAGAGGTATCATTTAAAACTCTGCAGGTTTGTGAATTGCAGTGCCCCTGAGCTCCATTTTTCAACTCGCTTTTTTGGGAGCTAGCCGCAAAAGCGCAAGATTGCTTCAGGCCCTCTTCTGGTTCTGGGGGGCAGGCTGAGCTTGTGCTTAATTCTTCTTCCTGATGGGAAAATAGAGTGAACTGTGCCTGTCCCAACACCTAGAGCTAGTCTCTCATTGGTTCCCCCTCTTCCCGTTCATCCTCAGGACAAATTGCAACCTGTACGGAACAGGAGGTTAAAGGTGCTGATTCTCCAAGGAGGGAGATGGCTAGTAAATCGGCTGGAATGGCGAACCCGCGCAAAGGAGATGAGAAATGAGGTGCGTTTTAGAAACCTTTCCCGATCACACGGTGTACCATCTTCTGGGTTTCTCATGCCTGTTTTCGATGTAGGAAGATGGCCTTGAACCCGGAGATTTGGGACCCATGGGTTGGGTACCATGCAGTATTACTTGAAAGGGTCTGCGTTGCCTCACCTAACCTCACCGAACCTCTCAGCCCCAAGAGTGTCCACCCTTATGTCTCAATCAGCTGTGGGTCTAGATATGGTCAATCCAGGTTGCATCACAGCCCCTGAACGAATTTTGTAAGAATTTCTCTCTCTTTCACTGTCTTTGTTTCACGGGTTTTGAAAAGTAATTTATTTTTATTATGGGGTTTAGCTGCTTTTCACGGCTGTGTTTATGCCGCTTTACACCCCCTTGACTCACTTACAGAGAGATATCAATACATAGGTTTGAAGATTCTTACTAGTCAGATATATTCTTGTGCGGTGAATAGGGGGTGTTGAGTCCAGTTCACTGAAAAAGGAATAGGTGTTGTCTCTTACATATTGGGTTTATGGAACGGTATCGGAGCTAATTTGAAACCCTTGTTTTATGCATCACCCCACCTCACCTTTCCCGTTCAGCAGCCATAGTGTGTTTTCTAAACGTGTGACTCTGTTCTGTTTTGTAATTCAGTTCAAGTGTAGCGGTTTTTACATTCCCTCTCTAAGTGATATCTTACGATAAGTGTCTTTTTCTGTGTGACTTATTTCACTTAGAATCGTCGTACCTAAATCCACTCATCGTGTTGCTACTAGCCTTATGACGTTGATTTCATGGCTGAGTGATATTCCATTGTACATGAGGACCACAAATTCTTTATCCATTTTTCTCTTTCCTAGGATATTTAAGGTGTAATGAAGTGGGGGTTCTTGTCAACAGAGCAGCCCTAAACTTTGGGGTGCCTGTGTCTGGCTGATTTTTAGTTTTCCCAATTTATACGCCCATGAGTGGAAGTGCCCTATGCTCTCCAAGCTGTGTTTTTTAGATGTTTCAGGACACACCGTACACTTCTCCCGAGTGGCTGTTGGCAATTTACATCCCGCCCATCAGCGTAGCAAGGCTCCCATTTCTCCATGGCCGGTACTGCATTTCTGCTTTGGAGACTTTTTTCCGCATGGCCCTTTTGCCCGCTGGGAAGCGAGACTTCTTTGGAGCACTGATTTGCCTTTCCAGGCTGCTTGGTTGGCCAAAAAGAGCGTATGCGTTTTTTCCTGAATATATTCAGGAAAAAACGCATACGCCCTTTTTGGCCAAGGGCATCATTGTCCAGGTTTTGCCGCTTTTCATGTGCTTTCAAGGCGATTCGAATCTACCTCCTGAAATCTGTTTCCTGCAATTCTGCCTTGCTTTCAAAGCCTCTTCGTTGCCTTCCCTTAATATATTTGTGGACGAGAGGTATCATTTAAAACGCTGCAGGTTTGTGAATTGCAGTGCCCCTGAGCTCAATTTTTCAACTCGCTTTTTTGGGAGCTGGCCGCAAAAGCGCAGGATTGCTTCAGGCCCTCTTCTGGTTCTGGGGGGCAGGCTGAGCTTGTGCTTAATTCTTCTTCCTGATGGGAAAATAGAGTGACCTGTGCCTGTCCCAACACCTAGAGCTAGTCTCTCATTGGTTCCCCCTCATCCCGTTCATCCTCAGGACAAATTGCAACCTGTACGGAACAGGAGGTTAAAGGTGCTGATTCTCCAAGGAGGGAGATGGCTATTAAATCGGCTGGAATGGCGAACCCGAGCAAAGGAGATGAGAAATGAGGTGCGTTTTAGAAACCTTTCCCGATCACACGGTATACCATCTTCTGGGTTTCTCATGCCTGTTTTCGATGTAGGAAGATGGCCTTGAACCCGAAGATTTGGGACCCATGGGATGGGTACCATGCAGTATTACTTGAAAGGGTCTGCGTTGCCTCACCCAACCTCACCGAACCTCTCAGCCCCAAGAGTGTCCACCCTTATGTCTCAATCAGCTGTGGGTCTAGATATGGTCAATCCAGGTTGCATCACAGCCCCTGAACGAATTTTGGAAGAATTTCTCTCTCTTTCACTGTCTTTGTTTCACTGGTTTTTAAAAGTAATTTATTTTTATAATGGGGTTTAGCTGCTTTTCACGGCTGTGTTTATGCCGCTTTACACCCCCTTGACTCACTTACAGAGAGATATCAATACATAGGTTTGAAGATTCTTACTAGTCATATATATTCTTGTGCGGTGAATAGGGGGTGTTGAGTCCAGTTCACTGAAAAAGGAATAGGTCTTGTCTCTTACATATTGGGTTTATGGAACGGTATCAGAGCTCATTTGAAACCCTTGTTTTATGCATCACCCCACCTCACCTTTCCCGTTCAGCAGCCATAGTGTGTTTCCTAAACGTGTGACTCTGTTCTGTTTTGCAATTCAGTTCAAGTGTACCGGTTTTTACATTCCCTCAATAAGTGATATCTTAGGATAAGTGTCTTTTTCTGTGTGACTTATTTCACTTAGAATCGTCGTACCTAAATCCACTCATCGTGTTGCTACTAGCCTTATGACGTTGATTTCATGGCTGAGTGATATTCCATTGTACATGAGGACCACAACTTCTTTATCCATTTTTCTCTTTCCTAGGATATTTAAGGTGTAATGAAGTGGGGGTTCTTGTCAACAGAGCAGCCCTAAACTTTGGGGTGCCTGTGTCTGGCTGATTTTTAGTTTTCCCAATTTATACGCCCATGAGTGGAAGTGCCCTATGCTCTCCAAGCTGTGTTTTTTAGATGTTTCAGGACACACCGTACACTTCTCCCGAGTGGCTGTTGGCAATTTACATCCCGCCCATCAGCGTAGCAAGGCTCCCATTTCTCCATGGCCGGTCCTGCATTTCTGCTTTGGAGACTTTTTTCCGCATGGCCCTTTTGCCCGCTGGGAAGCGAGACTTCTTTGGAGCGCTGATTTGCCTTTCCAGGTTGCTTGGTTGGCCAAAAAGGGCGTATGCGTTTTTTCCTGAATATATTCAGGAAAAAACGCATACGCCCTTTTTGGCCAAGGGCATCATTGTCCAGGTTTTGCCGCTTTTCATGTGCTTTCACGGCAATTCGAATCTACCTCCTGAAATCTGTTTCCTGCGATTCTGCCTTGCTTTCAAAGCCTCTTCGTTGCCTTCCCTTAATATATTAGTGGACGAGAGGTATCATTTAAAACTCTGCAGGTTTGTGAATTGCAGTGCCCCTGAGCTCCATTTTTCAACTCGCTTTTTTGGGAGCTGGCCGCAAAAGCGCAGGATTGCTTCAGGCCCTCTTCTGGTTCTGGGGGGCACGCTGAGCTTGTGCTTAATTCTTCTTCCTGATGGGAAAATAGAGTGACCTGTGCCTGTCCCAACACCTAGAGCTAGTCTCTCATTGGTTCCCCCTCTTCCCGTTCATCCTCAGGACAAATTGCAACCTGTACGGAACAGGAGGTTAAAGGTGCTGATTCTCCAAGGAGGGAGATGGCTATTAAATCGGCTGGAATGGCGAACCCGAGCAAAGGAGATGAGAAATGAGGTGCGTTTTAGAAACCTTTCCCGATCACACGGTGTACCATCTTCTGGGTTTCTCATGCCTGTTTTCGATGTAGGAAGATGGCCTTGAACCCGGAGATTTGGGACCCATGGGATGGGTACCATGCAGTATTACTTGAAAGGGTCTGCGTTGCCTCACCCAACCTCACCGAACCTCTCAGCCCCAAGAGTGTCCACCCTTATGTCTCAATCAGCTGTGGGTCTAGATATGGTCAATCCAGGTTGCATCACAGCCCCTGAAAGAATTTTGGAAGAATTTCTCTCTCTTTCACTGTCTTTGTTTCACTGGTTTTGAAAAGTAATTTATTTTTATAATGGGTTTTAGCTGCTTTTCACGGCTGTGTTTATGCCGCTTTACACCCCCTTGACTCACTTACAGAGAGATATCAATACATAGGTTTGAAGATTCTTACTAGTCAGATATATTCTTGTGCGGTGAATAGGGGGTGTTGAGTCCAGTTCACTGAAAAAGGAATAGGTCTTGTCTCTTACATATTGGGTTTATGGAACGGTATCGGAGCTAATTTGAAACCCTTGTTTTATGCATCACCCCACCTCACCTTTCCCGTTCAGCAGCCATAGAGTGTTTCGTAAACGTGTGACTCTGTTCTGTTTTGCAATTCAGTTCAAGTGTAGCGGTTTTTACATTCCCTCTATAAGTGATATCTTAGGATAAGTGTCTTTTTCTGTGTGACTTATTTCACTTAGAATCGTCGGACCTAAATCCACTCATCGTGTTGCTACTAGCCTTATGACGTTGATTTCATGGCTGAGTGATATTCCATTGTACATGAGGACCACAACTTCTTTATCCATTTTTCTCTTTCCTAGGATATTTAAGGTGTAATGAAGTGGGGGTTCTTGTCAATAGAGCAGCCCTAAACTTTGGGGTGCCTGTGTCTGGCTGATTTTTAGTTTTCCCAATTTATACGCCCATGAGTGGAAGTGCCCTATGCTCTCCAAGCTGTGTTTTTTAGATGTTTCAGGACACACCGTACACTTCTCCAGAGTGGCTGTTGGCAATTTACATCCCGCCCATCAGCGTAGCAAGGCTCCCATTTCTCCATGGCCGGTCCTGCATTTCTGGTTTGGACACTTTTTTCCGCATGGCCCTTTTGCCCGCTGGGAAGCGAGACTTCTTTGGAGCGCTGATTTGCCTTTCCAGGTTGCTTGGTTGGCCAAAAAGGGCGTATGCGTTTTTTCCTGAATATATTCAGGAAAAAACGCATACGCCCTTTTTGGCCAAGGGCATCATTGTCCAGGTTTTGCCGCTTTTCATGTGCTTTCAAGGCGATTCGAATCTACCTCCTGAAATCTGTTTCCTGCAATTCTGCCTTGCTTTCAAAGCCTCTTCGTTGCCTTCCCTTAATATATTTGTGGACGAGAGGTATCATTTAAAACTCTGCAGGTTTGTGAATTGCAGTGCCCCTGAGCTCCATTTTTCAACTTGCTTTTTTGGGAGCTGGCCGCAAAAGCACAGGATTGCTTCAGGCCCTCTTCTGGTTCTGGGGGGCAGGCTGAGCTTGTGCTTAATTCTTCTTCCTGATGGGAAAATAGAGTGACCTGTGCCTGTCCCAACACCTAGAGCTAGTCTCTCATTGGTTCCCCCTCTTCCCGTTCATCCTCAGGACAAATTGCAACCTGTACGGAACAGGAGGTTAAAGGTGCTGATTCTCCAAGGAGGGAGATGGCAAGTAAGTCGGCTGGAATGGCGAACCCGAGCAAAGGAGATGAGAAATGAGGTGCGTTTTAGAAACCTTTCCCGATCACACGGTGTACCATCTTCTGGGTTTCTCATGCCTGTTTTCGATGTAGGAAGATGGCCTTGAACCTGGAGATTTGGGACCCGTGGGATGGGTACCAGGCAGTATTACTTGAAAGGGTCTGCGTTGGCTCACCCAACCTCACCGTACCTCTCAGCCCCAAGAGTGTCCACCCTTATGACTCAATCAGCTGTGGGTCTAGATATGGTCAATCCAGGTTGCATCACAGCCCCTGAACGAATTTTGGAAGAATTTCTCTCTCTTTCACTGTCTTTGTTTCACTGGTTTTGAAAAGTAATTTATTTTTATAATGGGGTTTAGCTGCTTTTCACGGCTGTGTTTATGCCGCTTTACACCCCCTTGACTCACTTACAGAGAGATATCAATACATAGGTTTGAAGATTCTTACTAGTCAGATATATTCTTGTGCGGTGAATAGGGGGTGTTGAGTCCAGTTCACTGAAAAAGGAATAGGTCTTGTCTCTTACATATTGGGTTTATGGAACGGTATCGGAGCTAATTTGAAACCCTTGTTTTATGCATCACCCCACCTCACCTTTCCCGTTCAGCAGCCATAGTGTGTTTTCTAAACGTGTGACTCTGTTCTGTTTTGTAATTCAGTTCAAGTGTACCGGTTTTTACATTCTCTCTCTAAGTGATATCTTAGGATAAGTGTCTTTTTCTGTGTGACTTATTTCACTTAGATTCGTCGTACCTAAATCCACTCATCGTGTTGCTACTAGCCTTATGACGTTGATTTCATGGCTGAGTGATATTCCATTGTACATGAGGACCACAACTTCTTTATCCATTTTTCTCTTTCCTAGGATATTTAAGGTGTAATGAAGTGGGGGTTCTTGTCAATAGAGCAGCCCTAAACTTTGGGGTGCCTGTGTCTGGCTGATTTTTAGTTTTCCCAATTTATACGCCCATGAGTGGAAGTGCCCTATGCTCTCCAAGCTGTGTTTTTCAGATGTTTCAGGACACACCGTACACTTCTCCAGAGTGGCTGTTGGCAATTTACATCCCGCCCATCAGCGTAGCAAGGCTCCCATTTCTCCATGGCCGGTCCTGCATTTCTGGTTTGGACACTTTTTTCCGCATGGCCCTTTTGCCCGCTGGGAAGCGAGACTTCTTTGGAGCGCTGATTTGCCTTTCCAGGTTGCTTGGTTGGCCAAAAAGGGCGTATGCGTTTTTTCCTGAATATATTCAGGAAAAAACGCATACGCTCTTTTTGGCCAAGGGCATCATTGTCCAGGTTTTGCCGCTTTTCATGTGCTTTCAAGGCGATTCGAATCTACCTCCTGAAATCTGTTTCCTGCAATTCTGCCTTGCTTTCAAAGCCTCTTCGTTGCCTTCCCTTAATATATTTGTGGACGAGAGGTATCATTTAAAACTCTGCAGGTTTGTGAATTGCAGTGCCCCTGAGCTCCATTTTTCAACTTGCTTTTTTGGGAGCTGGCCGCAAAAGCACAGGATTGCTTCAGGCCCTCTTCTGGTTCTGGGGGGCAGGCTGAGCTTGTGCTTAATTCTTCTTCCTGATGGGAAAATAGAGTGACCTGTGCCTGTCCCAACACCTAGAGCTAGTCTCTCATTGGTTCCCCCTCTTCCCGTTCATCCTCAGGACAAATTGCAACCTGTACGGAACAGGAGGTTAAAGGTGCTGATTCTCCAAGGAGGGAGATGGCTAGTAAGTCGGCTGGAATGGCGAACCCGAGCAAAGGAGATGAGAAATGAGGTGCGTTTTAGAAACCTTTCCCGATCACACGGTGTACCATCTTCTGGGTTTCTCATGCCTGTTTTCGATGTAGGAAGATGGCCTTGAACCTGGAGATTTGGGACCCGTGGGATGGGTACCATACAGTATTACTTGAAAGGGTCTGCGTTGGCTCACCCAACCTCACCGTACCTCTCAGCCCCAAGAGTGTCCACCCTTATGTCTCAATCAGCTGTGGGTCTAGATATGGTCAATCCAGGTTGCATCACAGCCCCTGAACGAATTTTGGAAGAATTTCTCTCTCTTTCACTGTCTTTGTTTCACTGGTTTTGAAAAGTAATTTATTTTTATAATGGGGTTTAGCTGCTTTTCACGGCTGTGTTTATGCCGCTTTACACCCCCTTGACTCACTTACAGAGAGATATCAATACATAGGTTTGAAGATTCTTACTAGTCAGATATATTCTTGTGCGGTGAATAGGGGGTGTTGAGTCCAGTTCACTGAAAAAGGAATAGGTGTTGTCTCTTACATATTGGGTTTATGGAACGGTATCGGAGCTAATTTGAAACCCTTGTTTTATGCATCACCCCACCTCACCTTTCCCGTTCAGCAGCCATAGTGTGTTTTCTAAACGTGTGACTCTGTTCTGTTTTGTAATTCAGTTCAAGTGTAGCGGTTTTTACATTCCCTCTCTAAGTGATATCTTAGGATAAGTGTCTTTTTCTGTGTGACTTATTTCACTTAGAATCGTCGTACCTAAATCCACTCATCGTGTTGCTACTAGCCTTATGACGTTGATTTCATGGCTGAGTGATATTCCATTGTACATGAGGACCACAACTTCTTTATCCATTTTTCTCTTTCCTAGGATATTTAAGGTGTAATGAAGTGGGGGTTCTTGTCAACAGAGCAGCCCTAAACTTTGGGGTGCCTGTGTCTGGCTGATTTTTAGTTTTCCCAATTTATACGCCCATGAGTGGAAGTGCCCTATGCTCTCCAAGCTGTGTTTTTTAGATGTTTCAGGACACACCGTACACTTCTCCCCAGTGGCTGTTGGCAATTTACATCCCCCCCATCAGCGTAGCAAGGCTCCCATTTCTCCATGGCCTGGCCTGCATTTCTGCTTTGGACACTTTTTTCCGCATGGCCCTTTTGCCCGCTGGGAAGCCAGACTTCTTTGGAGCGCTGATTGGCCTTTCCAGGTTGCTTGGTTGGCCAAAAAGGGCGTATGCGTTTTTTCCTGAATATATTCAGGAAAAAACGCATACGCCCTTTTTGGCCAAGGGCATCATTGTCCAGGTTTTGCCGCTTTTCATGTGCTTTCACGGCGATTCGAATCTACCTCCTGAAATCTGTTTCCTGCAATTCTGCCTTGCTTTCAAAGCCTCTTCGTTGCCTTCCCTTAATATATTTGTGGACGAGAGGTATCATTTAAAACTCTGCAGGTTTGTGAATTGCAGTGCCCCTGAGCTCCATTTTTCAACTCGCTTTTTTGGGAGCTGGCCGCAAAAGCGCAGGATTGCTTCAGGCCCTCTTCTGGTTCTGGGGGGCAGGCTGAGCTTGTGCTTAATTCTTCTTCCTGATGGGAAAATAGAGTGACCTGTGCCTGTCCCAACACCTAGAGCTAGTCTCTCATTGGTTCCCCCTCTTCCCGTTCATCCTCAGGACAAATTGCAACCTGTACGGAACAGGAGGTTAAAGGTGCTGATTCTCCAAGGAGGGAGATGGCTATTAAATCGGCTGGAATGGCGAACCCGAGCAAAGGAGATGAGAAATGAGGTGCGTTTTAGAAACATTTCCCGATCACACGCTGTACCATCTTCTGGGTTTCTCATGCCTGTTTTCGATGTAGGAAGATGGCCTTGAACCCGGAGATTTGGGACCCATGGGATGGGTACCATGCAGTATTACTTGAAAGGGTCTGCGTTGGCTCACCAAACCTCACCGAACCTCTCAGCCCCAAGAGTGTCCACCCTTATGTCTCAATCAGCTGTGGGTCTAGATATGGTCAATCCAGGTTGCATCACAGCCCCTGAACGAATTTTGGAAGAATTTCTCTCTCTTTCACTGTCTTTGTTTCACTAGTTTTGAAAAGTAATTTATTTTTATAATGGTGTTTAGCTGCTTTTCACGGCTGTGTTTATGCCGCTTTACACCCCCTTGACTCACTTACAGAGAGATATCAATACATAGGTTTGAAGATTCTTACTAGTCAGATATATTCTTGTGCGGTGAATAGGGGGTGTTGAGTCCAGTTCACTGAAAAAGGAATAGGTCTTGTCTCTTACATATTGGGTTTATGGAACGGTATCGGAGCTAATTTGAAACCCTTGTTTTATGCATCACCCCACCTCACCTTTCCCGTTCAGCAGCCATAGTGTGTTTTCTAAACGTGTGACTCTGTTCTGTTTTGTAATTCAGTTCAAGTGTAGCGGTTTTTACATTCCCTCTCTAAGTGATATCTTACGATAAGTGTCTTTTTTTGTGTGACTTATTTCACTTAGAATCGTCGTACCTAAATCCACTCATCGTGCTGCTACTAGCCTTATGACGTTGATTTCATGGCTGAGTGATATTCCATTGTACATGAGGACCACAACTTCTTTATCCATTTTTCTCTTTCCTAGGATATTTAAGGTGTAATGAAGTGGGGGTTCTTGTCAACAGAGCAGCCCTAAATTTTGGGGTGCCTGTGTCTGGCTGATTTTTAGTTTTCCCAATTTATACGCGCATGAGTGGAAGTGCCCTATGCTCTCCAAGCTGTTTTTTTTATATGTTTCAGGACACACCGTACACTTCTCCCGAGTGGCTGTTGGCAATTTACATCCCGCCCATCAGCATAGCTAGGCTCCCATTTCTCCATGGCCGGTCCTGCATTTCTGCTTTGGACACTTTTTTCCGCATGGCCTTTTTGCCCGCTGGGAAGCGAGACTTCTTTGGAGCGCTGATTTGCCTTTCCAGGCTGCTTGGTTGGCCAAAAAGGGCGTATGCGTTTTTTCCTGAATATATTCAGGAAAAAACGCATACGCCCTTTTTGGCCAAGGGCATCATTGTCCAGGTTTTGCCGCTTTTCATGTGCTTTCAAGGCGATTCGAACCTATCTCCTGAAATCTGTTTCCTGCAATTCTGCCTTGCTTTCAAAGCCTCTTCGTTGCCTTCCCTTAATATATTTGTGGACGAGAGGTATCATTTAAAACGCTGCAGGTTTGGGAATTGCAGTGCCCCTGAGCTCCATTTTTCAACTCGCTTTTTTGGGAGCTGGCCGCAAAAGCGCAGGATTGCTTCAGGCCCTCTTCTGGTTCTGGGGGGCAGGCTGAGCTTGTGCTTAATTCTTCTTCCTGATGGGAAAATAGAGTGACCTGTGCCTGTCCCAACACCTAGAGCTAGTCTCTCATTGGTTCCCCCTCTTCCCGTTCATCCTCAGGACAAATTGCAACCTGTACGGAACAGGAGGTTAAAGGGGCTGATTCTCCAAGGAGGGAGATGGCTATTAAATCGGCTGGAATGGCGAACCCGAGCAAAGGAGATGAGAAATGAGGTGCGTTTTAGAAACCTTTCCCGATCACAAGGTGTACCATCTTCTGGGTTTCTCATGCCTGTTTTCGATGTAGGAAGATGCCCTTGAACCTGGAGATTTGGGACCCATGGGATGGGTACCATGCAGTATTACTTGAAAGGGTCTGCGTTGGCTGACCCAACCTCACCGAACCTCTCAGCCCCAAGAGTGTCCACCCTTATGTCTCAATCAGCTGTGGGTCTAGATATGGTCAATCCAGGTTGCATCACAGCCCCTGAACGAATTTTGGAAGAATTTCTCTCTCTTTCACTGTCTTTGTTTCACGGGTTTTGAAAAGTAATTTATTTTTATAATGGGGTTTAGCTGCTTTTCACGGCTGTGTTTATGCCGCTTTACACCCCCTTGACTCACTTACAGAGAGATATCAATACATAGTTTTGAAGATTCTTACTAGTCAGATATATTCTTGTGCGGTGAATAGGGGGTGTTGAGTCCAGTTCACTGAAAAAGGAATAGGTCTTGTCTCTTACATATTGGGTTTATGGAACGGTATCGGAGCTAATTTGAAACCCTTGTTTTATGCATCACCCCACCTCACCTTTCCCGTTCAGCAGCCATAGTGTGTTTTCTAAACGTGTGACTCTGTTCTGTTTTGTAATTCAGTTCAAGTGTAGCGGTTTTTACATTCCCTCTCTAAGTGATATCTTACGATAAGTGTCTTTTTCTGTGTGACTTATTTCACTTAGAATCGTCGTACCTAAATCCACTCATCGTGTTGCTACTAGCCTTATGACGTTGATTTCATGGCTGAGTGATATTCCATTGTACATGAGGACCACAACTTCTTTATCCATTTTTCTCTTTCCTAGGATATTTAAGGTGTAATGAAGTGGGGGTTCTTGTCAACAGAGCAGCCCTAAACTTTGGGGTGCCTGTGTCTGGCTGATTTTTAGTTTTCCCAATTTATACGCGCATGAGTGGAAGTGCCCTATGCTCTCCAAGCTGTGTTTTTTAGATGTTTCAGGACACACCGTACACTTCTCCAGAGTGGCTGTTGGCAATTTACATCCCGCCCATCAGCGTAGCAAGGCTCCCATTTCTCCATGGCCGGTCCTGCATTTCTGGTTTGGACACTTTTTTCCACATGGCCCTTTTGCCCGCTGGGAAGCGAGACTTCTTTGGAGCGCTGATTTGCCTTTCCAGGTTGCTTGGTTGGCCAAAAAGGGCGTATGCGTTTTTTCCTGAATATATTCAGGAAAAAACGCATACGCCCTTTTTGGCCAAGGGCATCATTGTCCAGGTTTTGCCGCTTTTCATGTGCTTTCACGGCGATTCGAATCTACCTCCTGAAATCTGTTTCCTGCAATTCTGCCTTGCTTTCAAAGCCTCTTCGTTGCCTTCCCTTAATATATTTGTGGACGAGAGGTATCATTTAAAACTCTGCAGGTTTGTGAATTGCAGTGCCCCTGAGCTCCATTTTTCAACTCGCTTTTTTGGGAGCTGGCCGCAAAAGCGCAGGATTGCTTCAGGCCCTCTTCTGGTTCTGGGGGGCACGCTGAGCTTGTGCTTAATTCTTCTTCCTGATGGGAAAATAGAGTGACCTGTGCCTGTCCCAACACCTAGAGCTAGTCTCTCATTGGTTCCCCCTCTTCCCGTTCATCCTCAGGACAAATTGCAACCTGTACGGAACAGGAGGTTAAAGGTGCTGATTCTCCAAGGAGGGAGATGGCTATTAAATTGGCTGGAATGGCGAACCCGAGCAAAGGAGATGAGAAATGAGGTGCGTTTTAGAAACCTTTCCCGATCACACGGTGTACCATCTTCTGGGTTTCTCATGCCTGTTTTCGATGTAGGAAGATGGCCTTGAACCCGGAGATTTGGGACCCATGGGATGGGTACCATGCAGTATTACTTGAAAGGGTCTGCGTTGCCTCACCCAACCTCACCGAACCTCTCAGCCCCAAGAGTGTCCACCCTTATGTCTCAATCAGCTGTGGGTCTAGATATGGTCAATCCAGGTTGCATCACAGCCCCTGAACGAATTTTGTAAGAATTTCTCTCTCTTTCAATGTCTTTGTTTCACGGGTTTTGAAAAGTAATTTATTTTTATAATGGGGTTTAGCTGCTTTTCACGGCTGTGTTTATGCCGCTTTACACCCCCTTGACTCACTTACAGAGAGATATCAATACATAGGTTTGAAGATTCTTACTAGTCAGATATATTCTTGTGCGGTGAATAGGAGGTGTTGAGTCCAGTTCACTTAAAAAGGAATAGGTGTTGTCTCTTACATATTGGGTTTATGGAGCGGTATCGGAGCTAATTTGAAACCCTTGTTTTATGCATCACCCCACCTCACCTTTCCCGTTCAGCAGCCATAGTGTGTTTTCTAAACGTGTGACTCTGTTCTGTTTTGTAATTCAGTTCAAGTGTAGCGGTTTTTACATTCCCACTATAAGTGATATCTTACGATAAGTGTCTTTTTCTGTGTGACTTATTTCACTTAGAATCATCGTACCTAAATCCACTCATCGTGCTGCTACTAGCCTTATGACGTTGATTTCATGGCTGAGTGATATTCTATTGTACATGAGGACCACAACTTCTTTATCCATTTTTCTCTTTCCTAGGATATTTAAGGTGTAATGAAGTGGGGGTTCTTGTCAACAGAGCAGCCCTAAATTTTGGGGTGCCTGTGTCTGGCTGATTTTTAGTTTTCCCAATTTATAAGCCCATGAGTGGAAGTGCCCTATGCTCTCCAAGCTGTGTTTTTTAGATGTTTCAGGGCACACCGTACACTTCTCCAGAGTGGCTGTTGGCAATTTACATCCCGCCCATCAGCGTAGCAAGGCTCCCAATTCTCCATGGCCGGTCCAGCATTTCTGCTTTGGACACTTTTTTCCGCATGGCCCTTTTGCCCGCTGGGAAGCGAGACTTCTTTGGAGCGCTGATTTGCCTTTCCAGGCTGCTTGGTTGGCCAAAAAGGGCGTATGCGTTTTTTCCTGAATATGTTCAGGAAAAAACGCATACGCCCTTTTTGGCCAAGGGCATCATTGTCCAGGTTTTGCCGCTTTTCATGTGCTTTCAAGGCGATTCGAATCTACCTCCTGAAATCTGTTTCCTGCAATTCTGCCTTGCTTTCAAAGCCTCTTCGTTGCCTTCCCTTAATATATTTGTGGACGAGAGGTATCATTTAAAACGCTGCAGGTTTGTGAATTGCAGTGCCCCTGAGCTCAATTTTTCAACTCGCTTTTTTGGGAGCTGGCCGCAAAAGCGCAGGATTGCTTCAGGCCCTCTTCTGGTTCTGGGGGGCAGGCTGAGCTTGTGCTTAATTCTTCTTCCTGATGGGAAAATAGAGTGACCTGTGCCTGTCCCAACACCTAGAGCTAGTCTCTCATTGGTTCCCCCTCATCCCGTTCATCCTCAGGACAAATTGCAACCTGTACGGAACAGGAGGTTAAAGGGGCTGATTCTCCAAGGAGGGAGATGGCTATTAAATCGGTTGGAATGGCGAACCCGAGCAAAGGAGATGAGAAATGAGGTGCGTTTTAGAAACCTTTCCCGATCACACGGTGTACCATCTTCTGGGTTTCTCATGCCTGTTTTCGATGTAGGAAGATGGCCTTGAACCCGGAGATTTGGGACCCATGGGATGGGTACCATGCAGTATTACTTGAAAGGGTCTGCGTTGCCTCACCCAACCTCACCGAACCTCTCAGCCCCAAGAGTGTCCACCCTTATGTCTCAATCAGCTGTGGGTCTAGATATGGTCAATCCAGGTTGCATCACAGCCCCTGAACGAATTTTGGAAGAATTTCTCTCTCTTTCACTGTCTTTGTTTCACGGGTTTTGAAAAATAATTTATTTTTATAATGGGGTTTAGCTGCTTTTCACGGCTGTGTTTATGTCGCTTTACACCCCCTTGACTCACTTACAGAGAGATATCAATACATAGGTATGAAGATTCTTACTAGTCAGATATATTCTTGTGCGGTGAATAGGGGGTGTTGAGTCCAGTTCACTGAAAAAGGAATAGGTCTTGTCTCTTACATATTGGGTTTATGGAACGGTATCGGAGCTAATTTGAAACCCTTGTTTTATGCATCACCCCACCTCACCTTTCCCGTTCAGCAGCCATAGTGTGTTTTCTAAACGTGTGACTCTGTTCTGTTTTGTAATTCAGTTCAAGTGTAGCGGTTTTTACATTCCCTCTCTAAGTGATATCTTACGATAAGTGTCTTTTTCTGTGTGACTTATTTCACTTAGAATCGTCGTACCTAAATCCACTCATCGTGTTGCTACTAGCCTTATGACGTTGATTTCATGGCTGAGTGATATTCCATTGTACATGAGGACCACAACTTCTTTATCCATTTTTCTCTTTCCTAAGATATTTAAGGTGTAATGAAGTGGGGGTTCTTGTCAACAGAGCAGCCCTAAATTTTGGGGTGCCTGTGTCTGGCTGATTTTTAGTTTTCCCAATTTATAAGCCCATGAGTGGAAGTGCCCTGTGCTCTCCAAGCTGTGTTTTTTAGATGTTTCAGGGCACACCGTACACTTCTCCAGAGTGGCTGTTGGCAATTTACATCCCGCCCATCAGCGTAGCAAGGCTCCCATTTCTCCATGGCCGGTCCTGCATTTCTGCTTTGGAGACTTTTTTCCGCATGGCCCTTTTGCCCGCTGGGAAGCGAGACTTCTTTGGAGCGCTGATTTGCCTTTTCAGGTTGCTTGGTTGGCCAAAAAGGGCGTATGCGTTTTTTCCTGAATATATTCAGGAAAAAACGCATACGCCCTTTTTGGCCAAGGGCATCATTGTCCAGGTTTTGCCGCTTTTCATGTGCTTTCACGGCGATTCGAATCTACCTCCTGAAATCTGTTTCCTGCAATTCTGCCTTGCTTTCAAAGCCTCTTCGTTGCCTTCCCTTAATATATTTGTGGACGAGAGGTATCATTTAAAACTCTGCAGGTTTGTGAATTGCAGTGCCCCTGAGCTCCATTTTTCAACTCGCTTTTTTGGGAGCTGGCCGCAAAAGCGCAGGATTGCTTCAGGCCCTCTTCTGGTTCTGGGGGGCACGCTGAGCTTGTGCTTAATTCTTCTTCCTGATGGGAAAATAGAGTGACCTGTGCCTGTCCCAACACCTAGAGCTAGTCTCTCATTGGTTCCCCCTCTTCCCGTTCATCCTCAGGACAAATTGCAACCTGTACGGAACAGGAGGTTAAAGGTGCTGATTCTCCAAGGAGGGAGATGGCTATTAAATTGGCTGGAATGGCGAACCCGAGCAAAGGAGATGAGAAATGAGGTGCGTTTTAGAAACCTTTCCCGATCACACGGTGTACCATCTTCTGGGTTTCTCATGCCTGTTTTCGATGTAGGAAGATGGCCTTGAACCCGGAGATTTGGGACCCATGGGATGGGTACCATGCAGTATTACTTGAAAGGGTCTGCGTTGCCTCACCCAACCTCACCGAACCTCTCAGCCCCAAGAGTGTCCACCCTTATGTCTCAATCAGCTGTGGGTCTAGATATGGTCAATCCAGGTTGCATCACAGCCCCTGAACGAATTTTGTAAGAATTTCTCTCTCTTTCAATGTCTTTGTTTCACGGGTTTTGAAAAGTAATTTATTTTTATAATGGGGTTTAGCTGCTTTTCACGGCTGTGTTTATGCCGCTTTACACCCCCTTGACTCACTTACAGAGAGATATCAATACATAGGTTTGAAGATTCTTACTAGTCAGATATATTCTTGTGCGGTGAATAGGAGGTGTTGAGTCCAGTTCACTTAAAAAGGAATAGGTGTTGTCTCTTACATATTGGGTTTATGGAGCGGTATCGGAGCTAATTTGAAACCCTTGTTTTATGCATCACCCCACCTCACCTTTCCCGTTCAGCAGCCATAGTGTGTTTTCTAAACGTGTGACTCTGTTCTGTTTTGTAATTCAGTTCAAGTGTAGCGGTTTTTACATTCCCACTATAAGTGATATCTTACGATAAGTGTCTTTTTCTGTGTGACTTATTTCACTTAGAATCATCGTACCTAAATCCACTCATCGTGCTGCTACTAGCCTTATGACGTTGATTTCATGGCTGAGTGATATTCCATTGTACATGAGGACCACAACTTCTTTATCCATTTTTCTCTTTCCTAGGATATTTAAGGTGTAATGAAGTGGGGGTTCTTGTCAACAGAGCAGCCCTAAATTTTGGGGTGCCTGTGTCTGGCTGATTTTTAGTTTTCCCAATTTATAAGCCCATGAGTGGAAGTGCCCTATGCTCTCCAAGCTGTGTTTTTTAGATGTTTCAGGGCACACCGTACACTTCTCCAGAGTGGCTGTTGGCAATTTACATCCCGCCCATCAGCGTAGCAAGGCTCCCAATTCTCCATGGCCGGTCCAGCATTTCTGCTTTGGACACTTTTTTCCGCATGGCCCTTTTGCCCGCTGGGAAGCGAGACTTCTTTGGAGCGCTGATTTGCCTTTCCAGGCTGCTTGGTTGGCCAAAAAGGGCGTATGCGTTTTTTCCTGAATATGTTCAGGAAAAAACGCATACGCCCTTTTTGGCCAAGGGCATCATTGTCCAGGTTTTGCCGCTTTTCATGTGCTTTCAAGGCGATTCGAATCTACCTCCTGAAATCTGTTTCCTGCAATTCTGCCTTGCTTTCAAAGCCTCTTCGTTGCCTTCCCTTAATATATTTGTGGACGAGAGGTATCATTTAAAACGCTGCAGGTTTGTGAATTGCAGTGCCCCTGAGCTCAATTTTTCAACTCGCTTTTTTGGGAGCTGGCCGCAAAAGCGCAGGATTGCTTCAGGCCCTCTTCTGGTTCTGGGGGGCAGGCTGAGCTTGTGCTTAATTCTTCTTCCTGATGGGAAAATAGAGTGACCTGTGCCTGTCCCAACACCTAGAGCTAGTCTCTCATTGGTTCCCCCTCATCCCGTTCATCCTCAGGACAAATTGCAACCTGTACGGAACAGGAGGTTAAAGGTGCTGATTCTCCAAGGAGGGAGATGGCTATTAAATCGGTTGGAATGGCGAACCCGAGCAAAGGAGATGAGAAATGAGGTGCGTTTTAGAAACCTTTCCCGATCACACGGTGTACCATCTTCTGGGTTTCTCATGCCTGTTTTCGATGTAGGAAGATGGCCTTGAACCCGGAGATTTGGGACCCATGGGATGGGTACCATGCAGTATTACTTGAAAGGGTCTGCGTTGCCTCACCCAACCTCACCGAACCTCTCAGCCCCAAGAGTGTCCACCCTTATGTCTCAATCAGCTGTGGGTCTAGATATGGTCAATCCAGGTTGCATCACAGCCCCTGAACGAATTTTGGAAGAATTTCTCTCTCTTTCACTGTCTTTGTTTCACGGGTTTTGAAAAGTAATTTATTTTTATAATGGGGTTTAGCTGCTTTTCACGGCTGTGTTTATGTCGCTTTACACCCCCTTGACTCACTTACAGAGAGATATCAATACATAGGTATGAAGATTCTTACTAGTCAGATATATTCTTGTGCGGTGAATAGGGGGTGTTGAGTCCAGTTCACTGAAAAAGGAATAGGTCTTGTCTCTTACATATTGGGTTTATGGAACGGTATCGGAGCTAATTTGAAACCCTTGTTTTATGCATCACCCCACCTCACCTTTCCCGTTCAGCAGCCATAGTGTGTTTTCTAAACGTGTGACTCTGTTCTGTTTTGTAATTCAGTTCAAGTGTAGCGGTTTTTACATTCCCTCTCTAAGTGATATCTTACGATAAGTGTCTTTTTCTGTGTGACTTATTTCACTTAGAATCGTCGTACCTAAATCCACTCATCGTGTTGCTACTAGCCTTATGACGTTGATTTCATGGCTGAGTGACATTCCATTGTACATGAGGACCACAACTTCTTTATCCATTTTTCTCTTTCCTAAGATATTTAAGGTGTAATGAAGTGGGGGTTCTTGTCAACAGAGCAGCCCTAAATTTTGGGGTGCCTGTGTCTGGCTGATTTTTAGTTTTCCCAATTTATAAGCCCATGAGTGGAAGTGCCCTGTGCTCTCCAAGCTGTGTTTTTTAGATGTTTCAGGGCACACCGTACACTTCTCCAGAGTGGCTGTTGGCAATTTACATCCCGCCCATCAGCGTAGCAAGGCTCCCATTTCTCCATGGCCGGTCCTGCATTTCTGCTTTGGAGACTTTTTTCCGCATGGCCCTTTTGCCCGCTGGGAAGCGAGACTTCTTTGGAGCGCTGATTTGCCTTTTCAGGTTGCTTGGTTGGCCAAAAAGGGCGTATGCGTTTTTTCCTTAATATATTCAGGAAAAAACGCATACGCCCTTTTTGGCCAAGGGCATCATTGTCCAGGTTTTGCCGCTTTTCATGTGCTTTCACGGCGATTCGAATCTACCTCCTGAAATCTGTTTCCTGCAATTCTGCCTTGCTTTCAAAGCCTCTTCGTTGCCTTCCCTTAATATATTTGTGGACGAGAGGTATCATTTAAAACTCTGCAGGTTTGTGAATTGCAGTGCCCCTGAGCTCCATTTTTCAACTCGCTTTTTTGGGAGCTGGCCGCAAAAGCGCAGGATTGCTTCAGGCCCTCTTCTGGTTCTGGGGGGCAGGCTGAGCTTGTGCTTAATTCTTCTTCCTGATGGGAAAATAGAGTGACCTGTGCCTGTCCCAACCCCTAGAGCTAGTCTCTCATTGGTTCCCCCTCTTCCCGTTCATCCTCAGGACAAATTGCAACCTGTACGGAACAGGAGGTTAAAGGTGCTGATTCTCCAAGGAGGGAGATGGCTATTAAATCGGCTGGAATGGCGAACCCGAGCAAAGGAGATGAGAAATGAGGTGCGTTTTAGAAACCTTTCCCGATCACACGGCGTACCATCTTCTGGGTTTCTCATGCCTGTTTTCGATGTAGGAAGATGGCCTTGAACCCGGAGATTTGGGACCCATGGGATGGGTACCATGCAGTATTACTTGAAAGGGTCTGCGTTGGCTCACCCAACCTCACCGAACCTCTCAGCCCCAAGAGTGTCCACCCTTATGTCTCAATCAGCTGTGGGTCTAGATATGGTCAATCCAGGTTGCATCACAGCCCCTGAACGAATTTTGTAAGAATTTCTCTCTCTTTCACTGTCTTTGTTTCACGGGTTTTGAAAAGTAATTTATTTTTATAATGGGGTTTAGCTGCTTTTCACGGCTGTGTTTATGCCGCTTTACACCCCCTTGACTCACTTACAGAGAGATATCAATACATAGGTTTGAAGATTCTTACTAGTCAGATATATTCTTGTGCGGTGAATAGGGGGTGTTGAGTCCAGTTCACTGAAAAAGGAATAGGTCATGTCTCTTACATATTGGGTTTACGGAACGGTATCGGAGCTAATTTGAAACCCTTGTTTTATGCATCACCCCACCTCACCTTTCCCGTTCAGCAGCCATAGTGTGTTTTCTAAACGTGTGACTCTGTTCTGTTTTGTAATTCAGTTCAAGTGTAGCGGTTTTTACATTCCCTCTCTAAGTGATATCTTACGATAAGTGTCTTTTTCTGTGTGACTTATTTCACTTAGAATCGTCGTACCTAAATCCACTTATCGTGTTGCTACTAGCCTTATGACGTTGATTTCATGGCTGAGTGATATTCCATTGTACATGAGGACCACAACTTCTTTATCCATTTTTCTCTTTCCTAGGATATTTAAGGTGTAATGAAGTGGGGGTTCTTGTCAACAGAGCAGCCCTAAACTTTGGGGTGCCTGTGTCTGGCTGATTTTTAGTTTTCCCAATTTATACGCCCATGAGTGGAAGTGCCCTATGCTCTCCAAGCTGTGTTTTTCAGATGTTTCAGGACACACCGTACACTTCTCCAGAGTGGCTGTTGGCAATTTACATCCCGCCCATCAGCGTAGCAAGGCTCCCATTTCTCCATGGCCGGTCCTGCATTTCTGCTTTGGAGACTTTTTTCCGCATGGCCCTTTTGCCCGCTGGGAAGCGAGACTTCTTTGGAGCGCTGATTTGCCTTTCCAGGTTGCTTGGTTGGCCAAAAAGGGCGTATGCGTTTTTTCCTGAATATATTCAGGAAAAAACCCATACGCCCTTTTTGGCCAAGGGCATCATTGTCCAGGTTTTGCCGCTTTTCATGTGCTTTCACGGCGATTCGAATCTACCTCCTGAAATCTGTTTCCTGCAATTCTGCCTTGCTTTCAAAGCCTCTTCGTTGCCTTCCCTTAATATATTTGTGGACGAGAGGTATCATTTAAAACTCTGCAGGTTTGTGAATTGCAGTGCCCCTGAGCTCCATTTTTCAACTCGCTTTTTTGGGAGCTGGCCGCAAAAGCGCAGGATTGCTTCAGGCCCTCTTCTGGTTCTGGGGGGCAGGCTGAGCTTGTGCTTAATTCTTCTTCCTGATGGGAAAATAGAGTGACCTGTGCCTGTCCCAACACCTAGAGCTAGTCTCTCATTGGTTCCCCCTCTTCCCGTTCATCCTCAGGACAAATTGCAACCTGTACGGAACAGGAGGTTAAAGGTGCTGATTCTCCAAGGAGGGAGATGGCTATTAAATCGGCTGGAATGGCGAACCCGAGCAAAGGAGATGAGAAATGAGGTGCGTTTTAGAAACCTTTCCCGATCACACGGTGTACCATCTTCTGGGTTTCTCATGCCTGTTTTCGATGTAGGAAGATGGCCTTGAACCCGGAGATTTGGGACCCATGGGATGGGTACCATGCAGTATTACTTGAAAGGGTCTGCATTGGCTCACCCAACCTCACCGAACCTCTCAGCCCCAAGAGTGTCCACCCTTATGTCTCAATCAGCTGTGGGTCTAGATATGGTCAATCCAGGTTGCATCACAGCCCCTGAACGAATTTTGTAACAATTTCTCTCTCTTTCAATGTCTTTGTTTCACGGGTTTTGAAAAGTAATTTATTTTTATAATGGGGTTTAGCTGCTTTTCACGGCTGTGTTTATGCCGCTTTACACCCCCTTGAATCACTTACAGAGAGATATCAATACATAGGTTTGAAGATTCTTACTAGTCAGATATATTCTTGTGCGGTGAATAGGAGGTGTTGAGTCCAGTTCACTTAAAAAGGAATAGGTGTTGTCTCTTACATATTGGGTTTATGGAACGGTATCGGAGCTAATTTGAAACCCTTGTTTTATGCATCACCCCACCTCACCTTTCCCGTTCAGCAGCCATAGTGTGTTTTCTAAACGTGTGACTCTGTTCTGTTTTGTAATTCAGTTCAAGTGTAGCGGTTTTTACATTCCCTCTCTAAGTGATATCTTACGATAAGTGTCTTTTTCTGTGTGACTTATTTCACTTAGAATCGTCGTACCTAAATCCACTCATCGTGCTGCTACTAGCCTTATGACGTTGATTTCATGGCTGAGTGATATTCCATTGTACATGAGGACCACAACTTCTTTATCCATTTTTCTCTTTCCTAGGATATTTAAGGTGTAATGAAGTGGGGGTTCTTGTCAACAGAGCAGCCCTAAATTTTGGGGTGCCTGTGTCTGGCTGATTTTTAGTTTTCCCAATTTATACGCGCATGAGTGGAAGTGCCCTATGCTCTCCAAGCTGTGTTTTTTAGATGTTTCAGGACACACCGTACACTTCTCCCGAGTGGCTGTTGGCAATTTACATCCCGCCCATCAGCGTAGCAAGGCTCCCATTTCTCCATGGCCGGTCCTGCATTTCTGCTTTGGACACTTTTTTCCGCATGGCCCTTTTGCCCGCTGGGAAGCGAGACTTCTTTGGAGCGCTGATTTGCCTTTCCAGGTTGCTTGGTTGGCCAAAAAGGGCGTATGCGTTTTTTCCTGAATATATTCAGGAAAAAACGCATACGCCCTTTTTGGCCAAGGGCATCATTGTCCAGGTTTTGCCGCTTTTCATGTGCTTTCAAGGCGATTCGAATCTACCTCCTGAAATCTGTTTCCTGCAATTCTGCCTTGCTTTCAAAGCCTCTTCGTTGCCTTCCCTTAATATATTTGTGGACGAGAGGTATCATTTAAAACTCTGCAGGTTTGTGAATTGCAGTGCCCCTGAGCTCCATTTTTCAACTCGCTTTTTTGGGAGCTGGCCGCAAAAGCGCAGGATTGCTTCAGGCCCTCTTCTGGTTCTGGGGGGCAGGCTGAGCTTGTGCTTAATTCTTCTTCCTGATGGGAAAATAGAGTGACCTGTGCCTGTCCCAACACCTAGAGCTAGTCTCTCATTGGTTCCCCCTCTTCCCGTTCATCCTCAGGACAAATTGCAACCTGTACGGAACAGGAGGTTAAAGGTGCTGATTCTCCAAGGAGGGAGATGGCTATTAAATCGGCTGGAATGGCGAACCCGAGCAAAGGAGATGAGAAATGAGGTGCGCTTTAGAAACCTTTCCCGATCACACGGTGTACCATCTTCTGGGTTTCTCATGCCTGTTTTCGATGTAGGAAGATGGCCTTGAACCCGGAGATTTGGGACCCATGGGATGGGTACCATGCAGTATTACTTGAAAGGGTCTGCGTTGCCTCACCCAACCTCACCGAACCTCTCAGCCCCAAGAGTGTCCACCCTTATGTCTCAATCAGCTGTGGGTCTAGATATGGTCAATCCAGGTTGCATCACAGCCCTTGAACGAATTTTGGAAGAATTTCTCTCTCTTTCACTGTCTTTGTTTCACTGGTTTTGAAAAGTAATTTATTTTTATAATGGGGTTTAGCTGCTTTTCACGGCTGTGTTTATGCCGCTTTACACCCCCTTGACTCACTTACAGAGAGATATCAATACATAGGTTTGAAGATTCTTACTAGTCAGATATATTCTTGTGCGGTGAATAGGGGGTGTTGAGTCCAGTTCACTGAAAAAGGAATAGGTCTTGTCTCTTACATATTGGGTTTACGGAACGGTATCGGAGCTAATTTGAAACCCTTGTTTTATGCATCACCCCACCTCACCTTTCCCGTTCAGCAGCCATAGTGTGTTTTCTAAACGTGTGACTCTGTTTTGTAATTCAGTTCAAGTGTAGCGGTTTTTACATTCCCTCTCTAAGTGATATCTTACGATAAGTGTCTTTTTCTGTGTGACTTATTTCACTTAGAATCGTCGTACCTAAACCCACTCATCGTGTTGCTACTAGCCTTATGACGTTGATTTCATGGCTGAGTGATATTCCATTGTACATGAGGACCACAACTTCTTTATCCATTTTTCTCTTTCCTAGGATATTTAAGGTGTAATGAAGTGGGGGTTCTTGTCAACAGAGCAGCCCTAAACTTTGGGGTGCCTGTGTCTGGCTGATTTTTAGTTTTCCCAATTTATACGCCCATGAGTGGAAGTGCCCTATGCTCTCCAAGCTGTGTTTTTTAGATGTTTCAGGACACACCGTACACTTCTCCAGAGTGGCTGTTGGCAATTTACATCCCGCCCATCAGCGTAGCAAGGCTCCCATTTCTCCATGGCCGGTCCTGCATTTCTGGTTTGGACACTTTTTTCCGCATGGCCCTTTTGCCCGCTGGGAAGCGAGACTTCTTTGGAGCGCTGATTGGCCTTTCCAGGTTGCTTGGTTGGCCAAAAAGGGCGTATGCGTTTTTTCCTGAATATATTCAGGAAAAAACGCATACGCCCTTTTTGGCCAAGGGCATCATTGTCCAGGTTTTGCCGCTTTTCATGTGCTTTCAAGGCGATTCGAATCTACCTCCTGAAATCTTTTTCCTGCAATTCTGCCTTGCTTTCAAAGCCTCTTCGTTGCCTTCCCTTAATATATTTGTGGACGAGAGGTATCATTTAAAACTCTGCAGGTTTGTGAATTGCAGTGCCCCTGAGCTCCATTTTTCAACTCGCTTTTTTGGGAGCTGGCCGCAAAAGCGCAGGATTGCTTCAGGCCCTCTTCTGGTTCTGTGGGGCAGGCTGAGCTTGTGCTTAATTCTTCTTCCTGATGGGAAAATAGAGTGACCTGTGCCTGTCCCAACTCCTAGAGCTAGTCTCTCATTGGTTCCTCCTCTTCCCGTTCATCCTCAGGACAAATTGCAACCTGTACGGAACAGGAGGTTAAAGGTGCTGATTCTCCAAGGAGGGAGATGGCTAGTAAATCGGCTGGAATGGCGAACCCGAGCAAAGGAGATGAGAAATGAGATGCGTTTTAGAAACCTTTCCCGATCACACGGTGTACCATCTTCTGGGTTTCTCATGCCTGTTTTCGATGTAGGAAGATGGCCTTGAAACCGGAGATTTGGGACCCATGGGATGGGTACCATGCAGTATTACTTGAAAGGGTCTGCGTTGCCTCACACAACCTCACCGAACCTCTCAGCCCCAAGAGTGTCCACCCTTATGTCTCAATCAGCTGTGGGTCTAGATATGGTCAATCCAGGTTGCATCACAGCCCCTGAACGAATTTTGTAAGAATTTCTCTCTCTTTCAATGTCTTTGTTTCACGGGTTTTGAAAAGTAATTTATTTTTATAATGGGGTTTAGCTGCTTTTCACGGCTGTGTTTATGCCGCTTTACACCCCCTTGACTCACTTACAGAGAGATATCAATACATAGGTTTGAAGATTCTTACTAGTCAGATATATTCTTGTGCGGTGAATAGGGGGTGTTGAGTCCAGTTCACTGAAAAAGGAATAGGTCTTGTCTCTTACATATTGGGTTTATGGAACGGTATCGGAGCTAATTTGAAACCCTTGTTTTATGCATCACCCCACCTCACCTTTCCCGTTCAGCAGCCATAGTGTGTTTTCTAAACGGGTGACTCTGTTTTGTAATTCAGTTCAAGTGTAGCGGTTTTTACATTCCCTCTCTAAGTGATATCTTAGGATAAGTGTCTTTTTCTGTGTGACTTATTTCACTTAGAATCGTCGTACCTAAATCCACTCATCGTGCTGCTACTAGCCTTATGACGTTGATTTCATGGCTGAGTGATATTCCATTGTACATGAGGACCACAACTTCTTTATCCATTTTTCTCTTTCCTAGGATATTTAAGGTGTAATGAAGTGGGGGTTCTTGTCAACAGAGCAGCCCTAAACTTTGGGGTGCCTGTGTCTGGCTGATTTTTAGTTTTCCCAATTTATACGCCCATGAGTGGAAGTGCCCTATGCTCTCCAAGCTGTGTTTTTTAGATGTTTCAGGACACACCGTACACTTCTCCAGAGTGGCTGTTGGCAATTTACATCCCGCCCATCAGCGTAGCAAGGCTCCCATTTCTCCATGGCCGGTCCTGCATTTCTGGTTTGGACACTTTTTTCCGCATGGCCCTTTTGCCCGCTGGGAAGCGAGACTTCTTTGGAGCGCTGATTGGCCTTTCCAGGTTGCTTGGTTGGCCAAAAAGGGCGTATGCGTTTTTTCCTGAATATATTCAGGAAAAAACGCATACGCCCTTTTTGGCCAAGGGCATCATTGTCCAGGTTTTGCCGCTTTTCATGTGCTTTCAAGGCGATTCGAATCTACCTCCTGAAATCTTTTTCCTGCAATTCTGCCTTGCTTTCAAAGCCTCTTCGTTGCCTTCCCTTAATATATTTGTGGACGAGAGGTATCATTTAAAACTCTGCAGGTTTGTGAATTGCAGTGCCCCTGAGCTCCATTTTTCAACTCGCTTTTTTGGGAGCTGGCCGCAAAAGCGCAGGATTGCTTCAGGCCCTCTTCTGGTTCTGTGGGGCAGGCTGAGCTTGTGCTTAATTCTTCTTCCTGATGGGAAAATAGAGTGACCTGTGCCTGTCCCAACTCCTAGAGCTAGTCTCTCATTGGTTCCTCCTCTTCCCGTTCATCCTCAGGACAAATTGCAACCTGTACGGAACAGGAGGTTAAAGGTGCTGATTCTCCAAGGAGGGAGATGGCTAGTAAATCGGCTGGAATGGCGAACCCGAGCAAAGGAGATGAGAAATGAGATGCGTTTTAGAAACCTTTCCCGATCACACGGTGTACCATCTTCTGGGTTTCTCATGCCTGTTTTCGATGTAGGAAGATGGCCTTGAAACCGGAGATTTGGGACCCATGGGATGGGTACCATGCAGTATTACTTGAAAGGGTCTGCGTTGCCTCACACAACCTCACCGAACCTCTCAGCCCCAAGAGTGTCCACCCTTATGTCTCAATCAGCTGTGGGTCTAGATATGGTCAATCCAGGTTGCATCACAGCCCCTGAACGAATTTTGTAAGAATTTCTCTCTCTTTCAATGTCTTTGTTTCACGGGTTTTGAAAAGTAATTTATTTTTATAATGGGGTTTAGCTGCTTTTCACGGCTGTGTTTATGCCGCTTTACACCCCCTTGACTCACTTACAGAGAGATATCAATACATAGGTTTGAAGATTCTTACTAGTCAGATATATTCTTGTGCGGTGAATAGGGGGTGTTGAGTCCAGTTCACTGAAAAAGGAATAGGTCTTGTCTCTTACATATTGGGTTTATGGAACGGTATCGGAGCTAATTTGAAACCCTTGTTTTATGCATCACCCCACCTCACCTTTCCCGTTCAGCAGCCATAGTGTGTTTTCTAAACGTGTGACTCTGTTTTGTAATTCAGTTCAAGTGTAGCGGTTTTTACATTCCCTCTCTAAGTGATATCTTAGGATAAGTGTCTTTTTCTGTGTGACTTATTTCACTTAGAATCGTCGTACCTAAATCCACTCATCGTGCTGCTACTAGCCTTATGACGTTGATTTCATGGCTGAGTGATATTCCATTGTACATGAGGACCACAACTTCTTTATCCATTTTTCTCTTTCCTAGGATATTTAAGGTGTAATGAAGTGGGGGTTCTTGTCAACAGAGCAGCCCTAAACTTTGGGGTGCCTGTGTCTGGCTGATTTTTAGTTTTCCCAATTTATACGCCCATGAGTGGAAGTGCCCTATGCTCTCCAAGCTGTGTTTTTTAGATGTTTCAGGACACACCGTACACTTCTCCAGAGTGGCTGTTGGCAATTTACATCCCGCCCATCAGCGTAGCAAGGCTCCCATTTCTCCATGGCCGGTCCTGCATTTCTGGTTTGGACACTTTTTTCCGCATGGCCCTTTTGCCCGCTGGGAAGCGAGACTTCTTTGGAGCGCTGATTGGCCTTTCCAGGTTGCTTGGTTGGCCAAAAAGGGCGTATGCGTTTTTTCCTGAATATATTCAGGAAAAAACGCATACGCCCTTTTTGGCCAAGGGCATCATTGTCCAGGTTTTGCCGCTTTTCATGTGCTTTCAAGGCGATTCGAATCTACCTCCTGAAATCTTTTTCCTGCAATTCTGCCTTGCTTTCAAAGCCTCTTCGTTGCCTTCCCTTAATATATTTGTGGACGAGAGGTATCATTTAAAACTCTGCAGGTTTGTGAATTGCAGTGCCCCTGAGCTCCATTTTTCAACTCGCTTTTTTGGGAGCTGGCCGCAAAAGCGCAGGATTGCTTCAGGCCCTCTTCTGGTTCTGTGGGGCAGGCTGAGCTTGTGCTTAATTCTTCTTCCTGATGGGAAAATAGAGTGACCTGTGCCTGTCCCAACTCCTAGAGCTAGTCTCTCATTGGTTCCTCCTCTTCCCGTTCATCCTCAGGACAAATTGCAACCTGTACGGAACAGGAGGTTAAAGGTGCTGATTCTCCAAGGAGGGAGATGGCTAGTAAATCGGCTGGAATGGCGAACCCGAGCAAAGGAGATGAGAAATGAGATGCGTTTTAGAAACCTTTCCCGATCACACGGTGTACCATCTTCTGGGTTTCTCATGCCTGTTTTCGATGTAGGAAGATGGCCTTGAAACCGGAGATTTGGGACCCATGGGATGGGTACCATGCAGTATTACTTGAAAGGGTCTGCGTTGCCTCACACAACCTCACCGAACCTCTCAGCCCCAAGAGTGTCCACCCTTATGTCTCAATCAGCTGTGGGTCTAGATATGGTCAATCCAGGTTGCATCACAGCCCCTGAACGAATTTTGTAAGAATTTCTCTCTCTTTCAATGTCTTTGTTTCACGGGTTTTGAAAAGTAATTTATTTTTATAATGGGGTTTAGCTGCTTTTCACGGCTGTGTTTATGCCGCTTTACACCCCCTTGACTCACTTACAGAGAGATATCAATACATAGGTTTGAAGATTCTTACTAGTCAGATATATTCTTGTGCGGTGAATAGGGGGTGTTGAGTCCAGTTCACTGAAAAAGGAATAGGTCTTGTCTCTTACATATTGGGTTTATGGAACGGTATCGGAGCTAATTTGAAACCCTTGTTTTATGCATCACCCCACCTCACCTTTCCCGTTCAGCAGCCATAGTGTGTTTTCTAAACGTGTGACTCTGTTTTGTAATTCAGTTCAAGTGTAGCGGTTTTTACATTCCCTCTCTAAGTGATATCTTAGGATAAGTGTCTTTTTCTGTGTGACTTATTTCACTTAGAATCGTCGTACCTAAATCCACTCATCGTGCTGCTACTAGCCTTATGACGTTGATTTCATGGCTGAGTGATATTCCATTGTACATGAGGACCACAACTTCTTTATCCATTTTTCTCTTTCCTAGGATATTTAAGGTGTAATGAAGTGGGGGTTCTTGTCAACAGAGCAGCCCTAAATTTTGGGGTGCCTGTGTCTGGCTGATTTTTAGTTTTCCCAATTTATACGCCCATGAGTGGAAGTGCCCTATGCTCTCCAAGCTGTGTTTTTCAGATGTTTCAGGACACACCGTACACTTCTCCAGAGTGGCTGTTGGCAATTTATATCCCGCCCATCAGCGTAGCAAGGCTCCCATTTCTCCATGGCCGGTCCTGCATTTCTGGTTTGGACACTTTTTTCCGCATGGCCCTTTTGCCCGCTGGGAAGCGACACTTCTTTGGAGCGCTGATTTGCCTTTCCAGGTTGCTTGGTTGGCCAAAAAGGGCGTATGCGTTTTTTCCTGTATATATTCAGGAAAAAACGCATACGCCCTTTTTGGCCAAGGGCATCATTGTCCAGGTTTTGCCGCTTTTCATGTGCTTTCAAGGCGATTCGAATCTACCTCCTGAAATCTGTTTCCTGCAATTCTGCCTTGCTTTCAAAGCCTCTTCGTTGCCTTCCCTTAATATATTTGTGGACGAGAGGTATCATTTAAAACTCTGCAGGTTTGTGAATTGCAGTGAGCCTGAGCTCCATTTTTCAACTCGCTTTTTTGGAAGCTGGCCGCAAAAGCGCAGGATTGCTTCAGGCCCTCTTCTGGTTCTGGGGGGCAGGCTGAGCTTGTGCTTAATTCTTCTTCCTGATGGGAAAATAGAGTGACCTGTGCCTGTCCCTACACCTAGAGCTAGTCTCTCATTGGTTCCCCCTCTTCCCGTTCATCCTCAGGACAAATTGCAACCTGTACGGAACAGGAGGTTAAAGGTGCTGATTCTCCAAGGAGGGAGATGGCTAGTAAATCGGCTGGAATGGCGAACCCGAGCAAAGGAGATGAGAAATGAGGTGCGTTTTAGAAACCTTTCCCGATCACACGGTGTACCATCTTCTGGGTTTCTCATGCCTGTTTTCGATGTAGGAAGATGGCCCTGAACCTGGAGATTTGGGACCCGTGGGATGGGTACCATGCAGTATTACTTGAAAGGGTCTGCGTTGGCTCACCCAACCTCACCGAACCTCTCAGCCCCAAGAGTGTCCACCCTTATGTCTCAATCAGCTGTGGGTCTAGATATGGTCAATCCTGGTTGCATCACAGCCCCTGAACGAATTTTGTAAGAATTTCTCTCTCTTTCACTGTCTTTGTTTCACGGGTTTTGAAAAGTAATTTATTTTTATAATGGGGTTTAGCTGCTTTTCACGGCTGTGTTTATGCCGTTTTACACCCCCTTGACTCACTTACAGAGAGATATCAATACACAGGTTTGAAGATTCTTACTAGTCAGATATATTCTTGTGCGGTGAATAGGGGGTGTTGAGTCCAGTTCACTGAAAAAGGAATAGGTGTTGTCTCATACATATTGGGTTTATGGAACGGTATCGGAGCTAATTTGAAACCCTTGTTTTATGCATCACCCCACCTCACCTTTCCCGTTCAGCAGCCATAGTGTGTTTTCTAAACGTGTGACTCTGTTCTGTTTTGTAATTCAGTTCAAGTGTAGCGGTTTTTACATTCCCTCTCTAAGTGATATCTTACGATAAGTGTCTTTTTCTGTGTGACTTATTTCACTTAGAATCATCGTACCTAAATCCACTCATCGTGCTGCTACTAGCCTTATGACGTTGATTTCATGGCTGAGTGATATTCCATTGTACATGAGGACCACAACTTCTTTATCCATTTTTCTCTTTCCTAGGATATTGAAGGTGTAATGAAGTGGGGGTTCTTGTCAACAGAGCAGCCCTAAACTTTGGGGTGCCTGTGTCTGGCAGATTTTTAGTTTTCCCAATTTATACGCCCATGAGTGGAAGTGCCCTATGCTCTCCAAGCTGTGTTTTTTAGATGTTTCAGGACACACCGTACACTTCTCCCGAGTGGCTGTTGGCAATTTACCTCCCGCCCATCAGCGTAGCAAGGCTCCCATTTCTCCATGGCCGGTCCTGCATTTCTGCTTTGGACACTTTTTTCCGCATGGCCCTTTTGCCCGCTGGGAAGCGAGACTTCTTTGGAGCGCTGATTTGCCTTTCCAGGTTGCCTGGTTGGCCAAAAAGGGCGTATGTGTTTTTTCCTGAATATATTCAGGAAAAAACGCATACGCCCTTTTTGGCCAAGGGCATCATTGTCCAGGTTTTGCCGCTTTTCATGTGCTTTCAAGGCGATTCGAATCTACCTCCTGAAATCTGTTTCCTGCAATTCTGCCTTGCTTTCAAAGCCTCTTCGTTGCCTTCCCTTAATATATTTGTGGACGAGAGGTATCATTTAAAACTCTGCACGTTTGTGAATTGCAGTGCCCCTGAGCTCCATTTTTCAACTCGCTTTTTTGGGAGCTGGCCGCAAAAGCGCAAGATTGCTTCAGGCCCTCTTCCTGTTCTGGGGGGCAGGCTGAGCTTGTGCTTAATTCTTCTTCCTGATGGGAAAATAGAGTGACCTGTGCCTGTCCCAACACCTAGAGCTAGTCTCTCATTGGTTCCCCCTCTTCCCGTTCATCCTCAGGACAAATTGCAACCTGTACGGAACAGGAGGTTAAAGGTGCTGATTCTCCAAGGAGGGAGATGGCTAGTAAATCGGCTGGAATGGCGAACCCGAGCAAAGGAGATGAGAAATGAGGTGCGTTTTAGAAACCTTTCCCGATCACACGGTGTACCATCTTCTGGGTTTCTCATGCCTGTTTTCGATGTAGGAAGATGGCCTTGAACCTGGAGATTTGGGACCCGTGGGATGGGTACCATGCAGTATTACTTGAAAGGGTCTGCGTTGGCTCACCCAACCTCACCGTACCTCTCAGCCCCAAGAGTGACCACCCTTATGTCTCAATCAGCTGTGGGTCTAGATATGGTCAATCCAGGTTGCATCACAGCCCCTGAACGACTTTTGTAAGAATTTCTCTCTCTTTCACTGTCTTTGTTTCACGGGTTTTGAAAAGTAATTTATTTTTATAATGGGGTTTAGCTGCTTTTCACGGCTGTGTTTATGCCGCTTTACACCCCCTTGACTCACTTACAGAGAGATATCAATACATAGGTTTGAAGATTCTTACTAGTCAGATATATTCTTGTGCGGTGAATAGGGGGTGTTGAGTCCAGTTCACTGAAAAAGGAATAGGTCTTGTCTCTTACATATTGGGTTTATGGAACGGTATCTGAGCTAATTTGAAACCCTTGTTTTATGCATCACCCCACCTCACCTTTCCCGTTCAGCAGCCATAGTGTGTTTCCTAAACGTGTGACTCTGTTCTGTTTTGCAATTCAGTTCAAGTGTAGCGGTTTTTACATTCCCTCTATAAGTGATATCTTAGGATAAGTGTCTTTTTCTGTGTGACTTATTTCACTTAGAATCGTCGTACCTAAATCCACTCATCGTGCTGCTACTAGCCTTATGACGTTGATTTCATGGCTGAGTGATATTCCATTGTACATGAGGACCACAACTTCTTTATCCATTTTTCTCTCTCCTAGGATATTTAAGGTGTAATGAAGTGGGGGTTCTTGTCAACAGAGCAGCCCTAAACTTTGGGGTGCCTGTGTCTGGCTGATTTTTAGTTTTCCCAATTTATACGCCCATGAGTGGAAGTGCCCTATGCTCTCCAAGCTGTGTTTTGTAGATGTTTCAGGACACACCGTACACTTCTCCCGAGTGGCTGTTGGCAATTTACATCCCGCCCAGCAGCGTAGCAAGGCTCCCATTTCTCCATGGCCGGTCCTGCATTTCTGCTTTGGACACTTTTTTCCGCATGGCCCTTTTGCCCGCTAGGAAGCGAGACTTCTTTGGAGCGCTGATTTGCCTTTCCAGGTTGCTTGGTTGGCCAAAAAGGGCGTATGCGTTTTTTCCTGAATATATTCAGGAAAAAACGCATACGCCCTTTTTGGCCAAGGGCATCATTGTCCAGGTTTTGCCGCTTTTCATGTGCTTTCAAGGCGATTCGAATCTACCTCCTGAAATCTGTTTCCTGCAATTCTGCCTTGCTTTCAAAGCCTCTTCGTTGCCTTCCCTTAATATATTTGTGGACGAGAGGTATCATTTAAAACTCTGCAGGTTTGTGAATTGCAGTGCCCCTGAGCTCCATTTTTCAACTCGCTTTTTTGGGAGCTGGCCGCAAAAGCGCAGGATTGCTTCAGGCCCTCTTCTGGTTCTGGGGGGCAGGCTGAGCTTGTGCTTAATTCTTCTTCCTGATGGGAAAATAGAGTGACCTGTGCCTGTCACAACACCTAGAGCTAGTCTCTCATTGGTTCCCCCTTTTCCCGTTCATCCTCAGGACAAATTGCAACCTGTACGGAACAGGAGGTTAAAGGTGCTGATTCTCCAAGGAGGGAGATGGCTAGTAAATCGGCTGGAATGGCGAACCCGAGCAAAGGAGATGAGAAATGAGGTGCGTTTTAGAAACCTTTCCCGATCACACGGTGTACCATCTTCTGGGTTTCTCATGCCTGTTTTCGATGTAGGAAGATGGCCTTGAACCCGGAGATTTGGGACCCATGGGATGGGTACCATTCAGTATTACTTGAAAGGGTCTGCGTTGCCTCACCCAACCTCACCGAACCTCTCAGCCCCAAGAGTGTCCACCCTTATGTCTCAATCAGCTGTGGGTCTAGATATGGTCAATCCAGGTTGCATCACAGCCCCTGAACGAATTTTGTAAGAATTTCTCTCTCTTTCAATGTCTTTGTTTCACGGGTTTTGAAAAGTAATTTATTTTTATAATGGGGTTTAGCTGCTTTTCACGGCTGTGTCTATGCCGCTTTACACCCCCTTGACTCACTTACAGAGAGATATCAATACATAGGTTTGAAGATTCTTACTAGTCAGATATATTCTTGTGCGGTGAATAGGGGGTGTTGAGTCCAGTTCACTGAAAAAGGAATAGGTCTTGTCTCTTACATATTGGGTTTATGGAACGGTATCGGAGCTAATTTGAAACCCTTGTTTTATGCATCACCCCACCTCACCTTTCCCGTTCAGCAGCCACAGTGTGTTTTCTAAACGTGTGACTCTGTTCTGTTTTGTAATTCAGTTCAAGTGTAGCGGTTTTTACATTCCCTCTCTAAGTGATATCTTACGATAAGTGTCTTTTTCTGTGTGACTTATTTCACTTAGAATCGTCGTACCTAAATCCACTCATCGTGCTGCTACTAGCCTTATGACGTTGATTTCATGGCTGAGTGATATTCCATTGTACATGAGGACCACAACTTCTTTATCCATTTTTCTCTTTCCTAGGATATTTAAGGTGTAATGAAGTGGGGGTTCTTGTCAACAGAGCAGCCCTAAACTTTGGGGTGCCTGTGTCTGGCTGATTTTTAGTTTTCCCAATTTATACGCCCATGATTGGAAGTGCCCTATGCTCTCCAAGCTGTGTTTTGTAGATGTTTCAGGACACACCGTACACTTCTCCCGAGTGGCTGTTGGCAATTTCCATCCCCCCCATCAGCGTAGCAAGGCTCCCATTTCTCCATGGCCTGGCCTGCATTTCTGCTTTGGACACTTTTTTCCGCATGGCCCTTTTGCCCGCTGGGAAGCGAGACTTCTTTGGAGCGCTGATTTGCCTTTCCAGGTTGCTTGGTTGGCCAAAAAGGGCGTATGCGTTTTTTCCTGAATATATTCAGGAAAAAACGCATACGCCCTTTTTGGCCAAGGGCATCATTGTCCAGGTTTTGCCGCTTTTCATGTGCTTTCAAGGCGATTCGAATCTACCTCCTGAAATCTGTTTCCTGCAATTCTGCCTTGCTTTCAAAGCCTCTTCGTTGCCTTCCCTTAATATATTTGTGGACGAGAGGTATCATTTAAAACTCTGCAGGTTTGTGAATTGCAGTGCCCCTGAGCTCCATTTTTCAACTCGCTTTTTTGGGAGCTGGCCGCAAAAGCGCAAGATTGCTTCAGGCCCTCTTCCTGTTCTGGGGGGCAGGCTGAGCTTGTGCTTAATTCTTCTTCCTGATGGGAAAATAGAGTGACCTGTGCCTGTCCCAACACCTAGAGCTAGTCTCTCATTGGTTCCCCCTCTTCCCGTTCATCCTCAGGACAAATTGCAACCTGTACGGAACAGGAGGTTAAAGGTGCTGATTCTCCAAGGAGGGAGATGGCTAGTAAATCGGCTGGAATGGCGAACCCGAGCAAAGGAGATGAGAAATGAGGTGCGTTTTAGAAACCTTTCCCGATCACACGGTGTACCATCTTCTGGGTTTCTCATGCCTGTTTTCGAAGTAGGAAGATGCCCTTGAACCTGGAGATTTGGGACCCATGGGATGGGTACCATGCAGTATTACTTGAAAGGGTCTGCGTTGGCTCACCCAACCTCACCGAACCTCTCAGCCCCAAGAGTGTCCACCCTTATGTCTCAATCAGCTGTGGGTCTAGATATGGTCAATCCAGTTTGCATTACAGCCCCTGAACGAATTTTGTAAGAATTTCTCTCTCTTTCACTGTCTTTGTTTCACGGGTTTTGAAAAGTAATTTATTTTTATAATGGGGTTTAGCTGCTTTTCACGGATGTGTCTATGCCGCTTTACACCCCCTTGACTCACTTACAGAGAGATATCAATACATAGGTTTGAAGATTCTTACTAGTCAGATATATTCTTGTGCGGTGAATAGGGGGTGTTGAGTCCAGTTCACTGAAAAAGGAATAGGTCTTGTCTCTTACATATTGGGTTTTTGGAACGGTATCGGAGCTAATTTGAAACCCTTATTTTATGCATCACCCCACCTCACCTTTCCCGTTCAGCAGCCATAGTGTGTTTTCTAAACGTGTGACTCTGTTCTGTTTTGTAATTCAGTTCAAGTGTAGCGGTTTTTACATTCCCTCTCTAAGTGATATCTTATGATAAGTGTCTTTTTCTGTGTGACTTATTTCACTTAGAATCGTCGTACCTAAATCCACTCATCGTGCTGCTACTAGCCTTATGACGTTGATTTCATGGCTGAGTGATATTCCATTGTACATGAGGACCACAACTTCTTTATCCATTTTTCTCTTTCCTAGGATATTTAAGGTGTAATGAAGTGGGGGTTCTTGTCAACAGCCCTAAACTTTGGGGTGCCTGTGTCTGGCTGATTTTTAGTTTTCCCAATTTATACGCCCATGAGTGGAAGTGCCCTATGCTCTCCAAGCTGTGTTTTTTAGATGTTTCAGGACACACCGTACACTTCTCCCGAGTGGCTGTTGGCAATTTACCTCCCGCCCATCAGCGTAGCAAGGCTCCCATTTCTCCATGGCCGGTCCTGCATTTCTGCTTTGGACACTTTTTTCCGCATGGCCCTTTTGCCCGCTGGGAAGCGAGACTTCTTTGGAGCGCTGATTTGCCTTTCCAGGTTGCTTGGTTGGCCAAAAAGGGCGTATGAGTTTTTTCCTGAATATATTCAGGAAAAAACGCATACGCCCTTTTTGGCCAAGGGCATCATTGTCCACGTTTTGCCGCTTTTCATGTGCTTTCAAGGCGATTCGAATCTACCTCCTGAAATCTGTTTCCTGCAATTCTGCCTTGCTTTCAAAGCCTCTTCGTTGCCTTCCCTTAATATATTTGTGGACGAGAGGTATCATTTAAAACTCTGCACGTTTGTGAATTGCAGTGCCCCTGAGCTCCATTTTTCAACTCGCTTTTTTGGGAGCTGGCCGCAAAAGCGCAGGATTGCTTCAGGCCCTCTTCTGGTTCTGGGAGGCAGGCTGAGCTTGTGCTTAATTCTTCTTCCTGATGGGAAAATAGAGTGACCTGTGCCTGTCCCAACACCTAGAGCTAGTCTCTCATTGGTTCCCCCTCTTCCCGTTCATCCTCAGGACAAATTGCAACCTGTACGGAACAGGAGGTTAAAGGTGCTGATTCTCCAAGGAGGGAGATGGCTAGTAAATCGGCTGGAATGGCGAACCCGAGCAAAGGAGATGAGAAATGAGGTGCGTTTTAGAAACCTTTCCCGATCACACGGTGTACCATCTTCTGGGTTTCTCATGCCTGTTTTCGATGTAGGAAGATGGCCTTGAACCCGGAGATTTGGGACCCATGGGATGGGTACCATGCAGTATTACTTGAAAGGGTCTGCGTTGCCTCACCCAACCTCACCGAAACTCTCAGCCCCAAGAGTGTCCACCCTTATGTCTCAATCAGCTGTGGGTCTAGATATGGTCAATCCAGGTTGCATCACAGCCCCTGAACGAATTTTGTAAGAATTTCTCTCTCTTTCAATGTCTTTGTTTCACGGGTTTTGAAAAGTAATTTATTTTTATAATGGGGTTTAGCTGCTTTTCACGGCTGTGTCTATGCCGCTTTACACCCCCTTGACTCACTTACAGAGAGATATCAATACATAGGTTTGAAGATTCTTACTAGTCAGATATATTCTTGTGCGGTGAATAGGGGGTGTTGAGTCCAGTTCACTGAAAAAGGAATAGGTCTTGTCTCTTACATATTGGGTTTATGGAACGGTATCGGAGCTAATTTGAAACCCTTGTTTTATGCATCACCCCACCTCACCTTTCCCGTTCAGCAGCCATAGTGTGTTTTCTAAACGTGTGACTCTGTTCTGTTTTGTAATTCAGTTCAAGTGTAGCGGTTTTTACATTCCCTCTCTAAGTGATATCTTACGATAAGTGTCTTTTTCTGTGTGACTTATTTCACTTAGAATCATCGTACCTAAATCCACTCATCGTGCTGCTACTAGCCTTATGACGTTGATTTCATGGCTGAGTGATATTCCATTGTACATGAGGACCACAACTTCTTTATCCATTTTTCTCTTTCCTAGGATATTTAAGGTGTAATGAAGTGGGGGTTCTTGTCAACAGAGCAGCCCTAAACTTTGGGGTGCCTGTGTCTGGCTGATTTTTAGTTTTCCCAATTTATACGCCCATGATTGGAAGTGCCCTATGCTCTCCAAGCTGTGTTTTGTAGATGTTTCAGGACACACCGTACACTTCTCCCGAGTGGCTGTTGGCAATTTACATCCCCCCATCAGCGTAGCAAGGCTCCCATTTCTCCATGGCCTGGCCTGCATTTCTGCTTTGGACACTTTTTTCCGCATGGCCCTTTTGCCCGCTGGGAAGCGAGACTTCTTTGGAGCGCTGATTTGCCTTTCCAGGTTGCTTGGTTGGACAAAAAGGGAGTATGCGTTTTTTCCTGAATATATTCAGGAAAAAACGCATACGCCCTTTTTGGCCAAGGGCATCATTGTCCTGGTTTTGCAGCTTTTCATGTGCTTTCAAGGCGATTCGAATCTACCTCCTGAAATCTGTTTCCTGCAATTCTGCCTTGCTTTCAAAGCCTCTTCGTTGCCTTCCCTTAATATATTTGTGGACGAGAGGTATCATTTAAAACTCTGCAGGTTTGTGAATTGCAGTGCCCCTGAGCTCCATTTTTCAACTCGCTTTTTTGGGAGCTGGCCGCAAAAGCGCAAGATTGCTTCAGGCCCTCTTCCTGTTCTGGGGGGCAGGCTGAGCTTGTGCTTAATTCTTCTTCCTGATGGGAAAATAGAGTGACCTGTGCCTGTCCCAACACCTAGAGCTAGTCTCTCATTGGTTCCCCCTCTTCCCGTTCATCCTCAGGACAAATTGCAACCTGTACGGAACAGGAGGTTAAAGGTGCTGATTCTCCAAGGAGGGAGATGGCTAGTAAATCGGCTGGAATGGCGAACCCGAGCAAAGGAGATGAGAAATGAGGTGCGTTTTAGAAACCTTTCCCGATCACACGGTGTACCATCTTCTGGGTTTCTCATGCCTGTTTTCGATGTAGGAAGATGGCCTTGAACCTGGAGATTTGGGACCCGTGGGATGGGTACCATGCAGTATTACTTGAAAGGGTCTGCGTTGGCTCCCCCAACCTCACCGTACCTCTCAGCCCCAAGAGTGACCACCCTTATGTCTCAATCAGCTGTGGGTCTAGATATGGTCAATCCAGGTTGCATCACAGCCCCTGAACGACTTTTGTAAGAATTTCTCTCTCTTTCACTGTCTTTGTTTCACGGGTTTTGAAAAGTAATTTATTTTTATAATGGGGTTTAGCTGCTTTTCACGGCTGTGTTTATGCCGCTTTACACCCCCTTGACTCACTTACAGAGAGATATCAATACATAGGTTTGAAGATTCTTACTAGTCAGATATATTCTTGTGCGGTGAATAGGGGGTGTTGAGTCCAGTTCACTGAAAAAGGAATAGGTCTTGTCTCTTACATATTGGGTTTATGGAACGGTATCTGAGCTAATTTGAAACCCTTGTTTTATGCATCACCCCACCTCACCTTTCCCGTTCAGCAGCCATAGTGTGTTTCCTAAACGTGTGACTCTGTTCTGTTTTGCAATTCAGTTCAAGTGTAGCGGTTTTTACATTCCCTCTATAAGTGATATCTTAGGATAAGTGTCTTTTTCTGTGTGACTTATTTCACTTAGAATCGTCGTACCTAAATCCACTCATCGTGCTGCTACTAGCCTTATGACGTTGATTTCATGGCTGAGTGATATTCCATTGTACATGAGGACCACAACTTCTTTATCCATTTTTCTCTCTCCTAGGATATTTAAGGTGTAATGAAGTGGGGGTTCTTGTCAACAGAGCAGCCCTAAACTTTGGGGTGCCTGTGTCTGGCAGATTTTTAGTTTTCCCAATTTATACGCCCATGAGTGGAAGTGCCCTATGCTTTCCAAGCTGTGTTTTGTAGATGTTTCAGGACACACCGTACACTTCTCCCGAGTGGCTGTTGGCAATTTACATCCCGCCCAGCAGCGTAGCAAGGCTCCCATTTCTCCATGGCCGGTCCTGCATTTCTGCTTTGGACACTTTTTTCCGCATGGCCCTTTTGCCCGCTGGGAAGCGAGACTTCTTTGGAGCGCTGATTTGCCTTTCCAGTTTGCTTGGTTGGCCAAAAAGGGCGTATGCGTTTTTTCCTGAATATATTCAGGAAAAAACGCATACGCCCTTTTTGGCCAAGGGCATCATTGTCCAGGTTTTGCCGCTTTTCATGTGCTTTCAAGGCGATTCGAATCTACCTCCTGAAATCTGTTTCCTGCAATTCTGCCTTGCTTTCAAAGCCTCTTCGTTGCCTTCCCTTAATATATTTGTGGACGAGAGGTATCATTTAAAACTCTGCAGGTTTGTGAATTGCAGTGCCCCTGAGCTCCATTTTTCAACTCGCTTTTTTGGGAGCTGGCCGCAAAAGCGCAAGATTGCTTCAGGCCCTCTTCCTGTTCTGGGGGGCAGGCTGAGCTTGTGCTTAATTCTTCTTCCTGATGGGAAAATAGAGTGACCTGTGCCTGTCCCAACACCTAGAGCTAGTCTCTCATTGGTTCCCCCTCTTCCCGTTCATCCTCAGGACAAATTGCAACCTGTACGGAACAGGAGGTTAAAGGTGCTGATTCTCCAAGGAGGGAGATGGCTAGTAAATCGGCTGGAATGGCGAACCCGAGCAAAGGAGATGAGAAATGAGGTGCGTTTTAGAAACCTTTCCCGATCACACGGTGTACCATCTTCTGGGTTTCTCATGCCTGTTTTCGATGTAGGAAGATGGCCTTGAACCTGGAGATTTGGGACCCGTGGGATGGGTACCATGCAGTATTACTTGAAAGGGTCTGCGTTGGCTCACCCAACCTCACCGTACCTCTCAGCCCCAAGAGTGAGCACCCTTATGTCTCAATCAGCTGTGGGTCTAGATATGGTCAATCCAGGTTGCATCACAGCCCCTGAACGACTTTTGTAAGAATTTCTCTCTCTTTCACTGTCTTTGTTTCACGGGTTTTGAAAAGTAATTTATTTTTATAATGGGGTTTAGCTGCTTTTCACGGCTGTGTTTATGCCGCTTTACACCCCCTTGACTCACTTACAGAGAGATATCAATACATAGGTTTGAAGATTCTTACTAGTCAGATATATTCTTGTGCGGTGAATAGGGGGTGTTGAGTCCAGTTCACTGAAAAAGGAATAGGTCTTGTCTCTTACATATTGGGTTTATGGAACGGTATCTGAGCTAATTTGAAACCCTTGTTTTATGCATCACCCCACCTCACCTTTCCCGTTCAGCAGCCATAGTGTGTTTCCTAAACGTGTGACTCTGTTCTGTTTTGCAATTCAGTTCAAGTGTAGCGGTTTTTACATTCCCTCTATAAGTGATATCTTAGGATAAGTGTCTTTTTCTGTGTGACTTATTTCACTTAGAATCGTCGTACCTAAATCCACTCATCGTGCTGCTACTAGCCTTATGACGTTGATTTCATGGCTGAGTGATATTCCATTGTACATGAGGACCACAACTTCTTTATCCATTTTTCTCTCTCCTAGGATATTTAAGGTGTAATGAAGTGGGGGTTCTTGTCAACAGAGCAGCCCTAAACTTTGGGGTGCCTGTGTCTGGCTGATTTTTAGTTTTCCCAATTTATACGCCCATGAGTGGAAGTGCCCTATGCTTTCCAAGCTGTGTTTTGTAGATGTTTCAGGACACACCGTACACTTCTCCCGAGTGGCTGTTGGCAATTTACATCCCGCCCAGCAGCGTAGCAAGGCTCCCATTTCTCCATGGCCTGGCCTGCATTTCTGCTTTGGACACTTTTTTCCGCATGGCCCTTTTGCCCGCTGGGAAGCGAGACTTCTTTGGAGCGCTGATTTGCCTTTCCAGGTTGCTTGCTTGGACAAAAAGGGCGTATGCGTTTTTTCCTGAATATATTCAGGAAAAAACGCATACGCCCTTTTTGGCCAAGGGCATCATTGTCCACGTTTTGCCGCTTTTCATGTGCTTTCAAGGCGATTCGAATCTACCTCCTGAAATCTGTTTCCTGCAATTCTGCCTTGCTTTCAAAGCCTCTTCGTTGCCTTCCCTTAATATATTTGTGGACGAGAGGTATCATTTAAAACTCTGCAGGTTTGTGAATTGCAGTGCCCCTGAGCTCCATTTTTCAACTCGCTTTTTTGGGAGCTGGCCGCAAAAGCGCAAGATTGCTTCAGGCCCTCTTCCTGTTCTGGGGGGCAGGCTGAGCTTGTGCTTAATTCTTCTTCCTGATGGGAAAATAGAGTGACCTGTGCCTGTCCCAACACCTAGAGCTAGTCTCTCATTGGTTCCCCCTCTTCCCGTTCATCCTCAGGACAAATTGCAACCTGTACGGAACAGGAGGTTAAAGGTGCTGATTCTCCAAGGAGGGAGATGGCTAGTAAATCGGCTGGAATGGCGAACCCGAGCAAAGGAGATGAGAAATGAGGTGCGTTTTAGAAACCTTTCCCGATCACACGGTGTACCATCTTCTGGGTTTCTCATGCCTGTTTTCGATGTAGGAAGATGGCCTTGAACCTGGAGATTTGGGACCCGTGGGATGGGTACCATGCAGTATTACTTGAAAGGGTCTGCGTTGGCTCACCCAACCTCACCGTACCTCTCAGCCCCAAGAGTGACCACCCTTATGTCTCAATCAGCTGTGGGTCTAGATATGGTCAATCCAGGTTGCATCACAGCCCCTGAACGACTTTTGTAAGAATTTCTCTCTCTTTCACTGTCTTTGTTTCACGGGTTTTGAAAAGTAATTTATTTTTATAATGGGGTTTAGCTGCTTTTCACGGCTGTGTTTATGCCGCTTTACACCCCCTTGACTCACTTACAGAGAGATATCAATACATAGGTTTGAAGATTCTTACTAGTCAGATATATTCTTGTGCGGTGAATAGGGGGTGTTGAGTCCAGTTCACTGAAAAAGGAATAGGTCTTGTCTCTTACATATTGGGTTTATGGAACGGTATCTGAGCTAATTTGAAACCCTTGTTTTATGCATCACCCCACCTCACCTTTCCCGTTCAGCAGCCATAGTGTGTTTCCTAAACGTGTGACTCTGTTCTGTTTTGCAATTCAGTTCAAGTGTAGCGGTTTTTACATTCCCTCTATAAGTGATATCTTAGGATAAGTGTCTTTTTCTGTGTGACTTATTTCACTTAGAATCGTCGTACCTAAATCCACTCATCGTGCTGCTACTAGCCTTATGACGTTGATTTCATGGCTGAGTGATATTCCATTGTACATGAGGACCACAACTTCTTTATCCATTTTTCTCTCTCCTAGGATATTTAAGGTGTAATGAAGTGGGGGTTCTTGTCAACAGAGCAGCCCTAAACTTTGGGGTGCCTGTGTCTGGCAGATTTTTAGTTTTCCCAATTTATACGCCCATGAGTGGAAGTGCCCTATGCTTTCCAAGCTGTGTTTTGTAGATGTTTCAGGACACACCGTACACTTCTCCCGAGTGGCTGTTGGCAATTTACATCCCGCCCAGCAGCGTAGCAAGGCTCCCATTTCTCCATGGCCGGTCCTGCATTTCTGCTTTGGACACTTTTTTCCGCATGGCCCTTTTGCCCGCTGGGAAGCGAGACTTCTTTGGAGCGCTGATTTGCCTTTCCAGGTTGCTTGGTTGGCCAAAAAGGGCGTATGCGTTTTTTCCTGAATATATTCAGGAAAAAACGCATACGCCCTTTTTGGCCAAGGGCATCATTGTCCAGGTTTTGCCGCTTTTCATGTGCTTTCAAGGCGATTCGAATCTACCTCCTGAAATCTGTTTCCTGCAATTCTGCCTTGCTTTCAAAGCCTCTTCGTTGCCTTCCCTTAATATATTTGTGGACGAGAGGTATCATTTAAAACTCTGCAGGTTTGTGAATTGCAGTGCCCCTGAGCTCCATTTTTCAACTCGCTTTTTTGGGAGCTGGCCGCAAAAGCGCAAGATTGCTTCAGGCCCTCTTCCTGTTCTGGGGGGCAGGCTGAGCTTGTGCTTAATTCTTCTTCCTGATGGGAAAATAGAGTGACCTGTGCCTGTCCCAACACCTAGAGCTAGTCTCTCATTGGTTCCCCCTCTTCCCGTTCATCCTCAGGACAAATTGCAACCTGTACGGAACAGGAGGTTAAAGGTGCTGATTCTCCAAGGAGGGAGATGGCTAGTAAATCGGCTGGAATGGCGAACCCGAGCAAAGGAGATGAGAAATGAGGTGCGTTTTAGAAACCTTTCCCGATCACACGGTGTACCATCTTCTGGGTTTCTCATGCCTGTTTTCGATGTAGGAAGATGGCCTTGAACCTGGAGATTTGGGACCCGTGGGATGGGTACCATGCAGTATTACTTGAAAGGGTCTGCGTTGGCTCACCCAACCTCACCGTACCTCTCAGCCCCAAGAGTGAGCACCCTTATGTCTCAATCAGCTGTGGGTCTAGATATGGTCAATCCAGGTTGCATCACAGCCCCTGAACGACTTTTGTAAGAATTTCTCTCTCTTTCACTGTCTTTGTTTCACGGGTTTTGAAAAGTAATTTATTTTTATAATGGGGTTTAGCTGCTTTTCACGGCTGTGTTTATGCCGCTTTACACCCCCTTGACTCACTTACAGAGAGATATCAATACATAGGTTTGAAGATTCTTACTAGTCAGATATATTCTTGTGCGGTGAATAGGGGGTGTTGAGTCCAGTTCACTGAAAAAGGAATAGGTCTTGTCTCTTACATATTGGGTTTATGGAACGGTATCTGAGCTAATTTGAAACCCTTGTTTTATGCATCACCCCACCTCACCTTTCCCGTTCAGCAGCCATAGTGTGTTTCCTAAACGTGTGACTCTGTTCTGTTTTGCAATTCAGTTCAAGTGTAGCGGTTTTTACATTCCCTCTAGAAGTGATATCTTAGGATAAGTGTCTTTTTCTGTGTGACTTATTTCACTTAGAATCGTCGTACCTAAATCCACTCATCGTGCTGCTACTAGCCTTATGACGTTGATTTCATGGCTGAGTGATATTCCATTGTACATGAGGACCACAACTTCTTTATCCATTTTTCTCTCTCCTAGGATATTTAAGGTGTAATGAAGTGGGGGTTCTTGTCAACAGAGCAGCCCTAAACTTTGGGGTGCCTGTGTCTGGCTGATTTTTAGTTTTCCCAATTTATACGCCCATGAGTGGAAGTGCCCTATGCTTTCCAAGCTGTGTTTTGTAGATGTTTCAGGACACACCGTACACTTCTCCCGAGTGGCTGTTGGCAATTTACATCCCGCCCAGCAGCGTAGCAAGGCTCCCATTTCTCCATGGCCTGGCCTGCATTTCTGCTTTGGACACTTTTTCCCGCATGGCCCTTTTGCCCGCTGGGAAGCGAGACTTCTTTGGAGCGCTGATTTGCCTTTCCAGGTTGCTTGCTTGGACAAAAAGGGCGTATGCGTTTTTTCCTGAATATATTCAGGAAAAAACGCATACGCCCTTTTTGGCCAAGGGCATCATTGTCCACGTTTTGCCGCTTTTCATGTGCTTTCAAGGCGATTCGAATCTACCTCCTGAAATCTGTTTCCTGCAATTCTGCCTTGCTTTCAAAGCCTCTTCGTTGCCTTCCCTTAATATATTTGTGGACGAGAGGTATCATTTAAAACTCTGCAGGTTTGTGAATTGCAGTGCCCCTGAGCTCCATTTTTCAACTCGCTTTTTTGGGAGCTGGCCGCAAAAGCGCAAGATTGCTTCAGGCCCTCTTCCTGTTCTGGGGGGCAGGCTGAGCTTGTGCTTAATTCTTCTTCCTGATGGGAAAATAGAGTGACCTGTGCCTGTCCCAACACCTAGAGCTAGTCTCTCATTGGTTCCCCCTCTTCCCGTTCATCCTCAGGACAAATTGCAACCTGTACGGAACAGGAGGTTAAAGGTGCTGATTCTCCAAGGAGGGAGATGGCTAGTAAATCGGCTGGAATGGCGAACCCGAGCAAAGGAGATGAGAAATGAGGTGCGTTTTAGAAACCTTTCCCGATCACACGGTGTACCATCTTCTGGGTTTCTCATGCCTGTTTTCGATGTAGGAAGATGGCCTTGAACCTGGAGATTTGGGACCCGTGGGATGGGTACCATGCAGTATTACTTGAAAGGGTCTGCGTTGGCTCACCCAACCTCACCGTACCTCTCAGCCCCAAGAGTGACCACCCTTATGTCTCAATCAGCTGTGGGTCTAGATATGGTCAATCCAGGTTGCATCACAGCCCCTGAACGACTTTTGTAAGAATTTCTCTCTCTTTCACTGTCTTTGTTTCACGGGTTTTGAAAAGTAATTTATTTTTATAATGGGGTTTAGCTGCTTTTCACGGCTGTGTTTATGCCGCTTTACACCCCCTTGACTCACTTACAGAGAGATATCAATACATAGGTTTGAAGATTCTTACTAGTCAGATATATTCTTGTGCGGTGAATAGGGGGTGTTGAGTCCAGTTCACTGAAAAAGGAATAGGTCTTGTCTCTTACATATTGGGTTTATGGAACGGTATCTGAGCTAATTTGAAACCCTTGTTTTATGCATCACCCCACCTCACCTTTCCCGTTCAGCAGCCATAGTGTGTTTCCTAAACGTGTGACTCTGTTCTGTTTTGCAATTCAGTTCAAGTGTAGCGGTTTTTACATTCCCTCTATAAGTGATATCTTAGGATAAGTGTCTTTTTCTGTGTGACTTATTTCACTTAGAATCGTCGTACCTAAATCCACTCATCGTGCTGCTACTAGCCTTATGACGTTGATTTCATGGCTGAGTGATATTCCATTGTACATGAGGACCACAACTTCTTTATCCATTTTTCTCTCTCCTAGGATATTTAAGGTGTAATGAAGTGGGGGTTCTTGTCAACAGAGCAGCCCTAAACTTTGGGGTGCCTGTGTCTGGCTGATTTTTAGTTTTCCCAATTTATACGCCCATGAGTGGAAGTGCCCTATGCTTTCCAAGCTGTGTTTTGTAGATGTTTCAGGACACACCGTACACTTCTCCCGAGTGGCTGTTGGCAATTTACATCCCGCCCAGCAGCGTAGCAAGGCTCCCATTTCTCCATGGCCTGGCCTGCATTTCTGCTTTGGACACTTTTTTCCGCATGGCCCTTTTGCCCGCTGGGAAGCGAGACTTCTTTGGAGCGCTGATTTGCCTTTCCAGGTTGCTTGCTTGGACAAAAAGGGCGTATGCGTTTTTTCCTGAATATATTCAGGAAAAAACGCATACGCCCTTTTTGGCCAAGGGCATCATTGTCCACGTTTTGCCGCTTTTCATGTGCTTTCAAGGCGATTCGAATCTACCTCCTGAAATCTGTTTCCTGCAATTCTGCCTTGCTTTCAAAGCCTCTTCGTTGCCTTCCCTTAATATATTTGTGGACGAGAGGTATCATTTAAAACTCTGCAGGTTTGTGAATTGCAGTGCCCCTGAGCTCCATTTTTCAACTCGCTTTTTTGGGAGCTGGCCGCAAAAGCGCAAGATTGCTTCAGGCCCTCTTCCTGTTCTGGGGGGCAGGCTGAGCTTGTGCTTAATTCTTCTTCCTGATGGGAAAATAGAGTGACCTGTGCCTGTCCCAACACCTAGAGCTAGTCTCTCATTGGTTCCCCCTCTTCCCGTTCATCCTCAGGACAAATTGCAACCTGTACGGAACAGGAGGTTAAAGGTGCTGATTCTCCAAGGAGGGAGATGGCTAGTAAATCGGCTGGAATGGCGAACCCGAGCAAAGGAGATGAGAAATGAGGTGCGTTTTAGAAACCTTTCCCGATCACACGGTGTACCATCTTCTGGGATTCTCATGCCTGTTTTCGATGTAGGAAGATGGCCTTGAACCCGGAGATTTGGGACCCGTGGGATGGGTACCATGCAGTATTACTTGAAAGGGTCTGCGTTGGCTCACCCAACCTCACCGTACCTCTCAGCCCCAAGAGTGACCACCCTTATGTCTCAATCAGCTGTGGGTCTAGATATGGTCAATCCAGGTTGCATCACAGCCCCTGAACGACTTTTGTAAGAATTTCTCTCTCTTTCACTGTCTTTGTTTCACGGGTTTTGAAAAGTAATTTATTTTTATAATGGGGTTTAGCTGCTTTTCACGGCTGTGTTTATGCCGCTTTACACCCCCTTGACTCACTTACAGAGAGATATCAATACATAGGTTTGAAGATTCTTACTAGTCAGATATATTCTTGTGCGGTGAATAGGGGGTGTTGAGTCCAGTTCACTGAAAAAGGAATAGGTCTTGTCTCTTACATATTGGGTTTATGGAACGGTATCGGAGCTAATTTGAAACCCTTGTTTTATGCATCACCCCACCTCACCTTTCCCGTTCAGCAGCCATAGTGTGTTTCCTAAACGTGTGACTCTGTTCTGTTTTGCAATTCAGTTCAAGTGTAGCGGTTTTTACATTCCCTCTCTAAGTGATATCTTAGGATAAGTGTCTTTTTCTGTGTGACTTATTTCACTTAGAATCGTCGTACCTAAATCCACTCATCGTGCTGCTACTAGCCTTATGACGTTGATTTCATGGCTGAGTGATATTCCATTGTACATGAGGACCACAACTTCTTTATCCATTTTTCTCTCTCTTGGGATATTTAAGGTGTAATGAAGTGGGGGTTCTTGTCAACAGAGCAGCCCTAAACTTTGGGGTGCCTGTGTCTGGCTGATTTTTAGTTTTCCCAATTTATACGCCCATGAGTGGAAGTGCCCTATGCTCTCCAAGCTGTGTTTTGTAGATGTTTCAGGACACACCGTACACTTCTCCCGAGTGGCTGTTGGCAATTTACATCCCGCCCAGCAGCGTAGCAAGGCTCCCATTTCTCCATGGCCGGTCCTGCATTTCTGCTTTGGACACTTTTTTCCGCATGGCCCTTTTGCCCGCTAGGAAGCGAGACTTCTTTGGAGCGCTGATTTGCCTTTCCAGGTTGCTTGGTTGGCCAAAAAGGGCGTATGCTTTTTTTCCTGAATATATTCAGGAAAAAACGCATACGCCCTTTTTGGCCAAGGGCATCATTGTCCAGGTTTTGCCGCTTTTCATGTGCTTTCAAGGCGATTCGAATCTACCTCCTGAAATCTGTTTCCTGCAATTCTGCCTTGCTTTCAAAGCCTCTTCGTTGCCTTCCCTTAATATATTTGTGGACGAGAGGTATCATTTAAAACTCTGCAGGTTTGTGAATTGCAGTGCCCCTGAGCTCCATTTTTCAACTCGCTTTTTTGGGAGCTGGCCGCAAAAGCGCAGGATTGCTTCAGGCCCTCTTCTGGTTCTGGGGGGCAGGCTGAGCTTGTGCTTAATTCTTCTTCCTGATGGGAAAATAGAGTGACCTGTGCCTGTCCCAACACCTAGAGCTAGTCTCTCATTGGTTCCCCCTTTTCCCGTTCATCCTCAGGACAAATTGCAACCTGTACGGAACAGGAGGTTAAAGGTGCTGATTCTCCAAGGAGGGAGATGGCTAGTAAATCGGCTGGAATGGCGAACACGAGCAAAGGAGATGAGAAATGATGTGCGTTTTAGAAACCTTTCCCGATCACACGGTGTACCATCTTCTGGGTTTCTCATGCCTGTTTTCGATGTAGGAAGATGGCCTTGAACCCGGAGATTTGGGACCCATGGGATGGGTACCATGCAGTATTACTTGAAAGGGTCTGCGTTGCCTCACCCAACCTCACCGAACCTCTCAGCCCCAAGAGTGTCCACCCTTATGTCTCAATCAGCTGTGGGTCTAGATATGGTCAATCCAGGTTGCATCACAGCCCCTGAACGAATTTTTTAAGAATTTCTCTCTCTTTCAATGTCTTTGTTTCACGGGTTTTGAAAAGTAATTTATTTTTATAATGGGGTTTAGCTGCTTTTCACGGCTGTGTTTATGCCGCTTTACACCCCCTTGACTCACTTACAGAGAGATATCAATACATAGGTTTGAAGATTCTTACTAGTCAGATATATTCTTCTGCGGTGAATAGGGGGTGTTGAGTCCAGTTCACTGAAAAAGGAATAGGTCTTGTCTCTTACATATTGGGTTTATGGAACGGTATCGGAGCTAATTTGAAACCCTTGTTTTATGCATCACCCCACCTCACCTTTCCCGTTCAGCAGCCATAGTGTGTTTTCTAAACGGGTGACTCTGTTCTGTTTTGTAATTCAGTTCAAGTGTAGCGGTTTTTACATTCCCTCTCTAAGTGATATCTTACGATAAGTGTCTTTTTCTGTGTGACTTATTTCACTTAGAATCGTCGTACCTAAATCCACTCATCGTGCTGCTACTAGCCTTATGACGTTGATTTCATGGCTGAGTGATATTCCGTTGTACATGAGGACCACAACTTCTTTATCCATTTTTCTCTTTCCTAGGATATTTAAGGTGTAATGAAGTGGGGGTTCTTGTCAACAGAGCAGCCCTAAATTTTGGGGTGCCTGTGTCTGGCTGATTTTTAGTTTTCCCAATTTATACGCCCATGAGTGGAAGTGCCCTATGCTCTCCAAGCTGTGTTTTTCAGATGTTTCAGGACACACCGTACACTTCTCCAGAGTGGCTGTTGGCAATTTACATCCCGCCCATCAGCGTAGCAAGGCTCCCATTTCTCCATGGCCGGTCCTGCATTTCTGGTTTGGACACTTTTTTCCGCATGGCCCTTTTGCCCGCTGGGAAGCGAGACTTCTTTGGAGCGCTGATTTGCCTTTCCAGGTTGCTTGGTTGGCCAAAAAGGGCGTATGCGTTTTTTCCTGAATATATTCAGGAAAAAACGCATACGCCCTTTTTGGCCAAGGGCATCATTGTCCAGGTTTTGCCGCTTTTCATGTGCTTTCAAGGCGATTCGAATGTACCTCCTGAAATCTGTTTCCTGCAATTCTGCCTTGCTTTCAAAGCCTCTTCGTTGCCTTCCCTTAATATATTTGTGGACGAGAGGTATCATTTAAAACTCTGCAGGTTTGTGAATTGAAGTGCCCCTGAGCTCCATTTTTCAACTCGCTTTTTTGGAAGCTGGCCGCAAAAGCGCAGGATTGCTTCAGGCCCTCTTCTGGTTCTGGGGAGCAGGCTGAGCTTGTGCTTAATTCTTATTCCTGATGGGAAAATAGAGTGACCTGTGCCTGTCCCAACACCTAGAGCTAGTCTCTCATTGGTTCCCCCTCTTCCCGTTCATCCTCAGGACAAATTGCAACCTGTACGGAACAGGAGGTTAAAGGTGCTGATTCTCCAAGGAGGGAGATGGCTAGTAAATCGGCTGGAATGGCGAACCCGACCAAAGGAGATGAGAAATGAGGTGCGTTTTAGAAACCTTTCCCGATCACACGGTGTACCATCTTCTGGGTTTCTCATGCCTGTTTTCGAAGTAGGAAGATGCCCTTGAACCTGGAGATTTGGGACCCATGGGATGGGTACCATGCAGTATTACTTGAAAGGGTCTGCGTTGGCTCACCCAACCTCACCGAACCTCTCAGCCCCAAGAGTGTCCACCCTTATGTCTCAATCAGCTGTGGGTCTAGATATGGTCAATCCAGTTTGCATTACAGCCCCTGAACGAATTTTGTAAGAATTTCTCTCTCTTTCACTGTCTTTGTTTCACGGGTTTTGAAAAGTAATTTATTTTTATAATGGGGTTTAGCTGCTTTTCACGGATGTGTCTATGCCGCTTTACACCCCCTTGACTCACTTACAGAGAGATATCAATACATAGGTTTGAAGATTCTTACTAGTCAGATATATTCTTGTGCGGTGAATAGGGGGTGTTGAGTCCAGTTCACTGAAAAAGGAATAGGTCTTGTCTCTTACATATTGGGTTTTTGGAACGGTATCGGAGCTAATTTGAAACCCTTATTTTATGCATCACCCCACCTCACCTTTCCCTTTCAGCAGCCATAGTGTGTTTTCTAAACGTGTGACTCTGTTCTGTTTTGTAATTCAGTTCAAGTGTAGCGGTTTTTACATTCCCTCTCTAAGTGATATCTTATGATAAGTGTCTTTTTTTGTGTGACTTATTTCACTTAGAATCGTCGTACCTAAATCCACTCATCGTGCTGCTACTAGCCTTATGACGTTGATTTCATGGCTGAGTGATATTCCATTGTACATGAGGACCACAACTTCTTTATCCATTTTTCTCTCTCTTGGGATATTTAAGGTGTAATGAAGTGGGGGTTCTTGTCAACAGAGCAGCCCTAAACTTTGGGGTGCCTGTGTCTGGCTGATTTTTAGTTTTCCCAATTTATACGCCCATGAGTGGAAGTGCCCTATGCTCTCCAAGCTGTGTTTTGTAGATGTTTCAGGACACACCGTACACTTCTCCCGAGTGGCTGTTGGCAATTTACATCCCGCCCAGCAGCGTAGCAAGGCTCCCATTTCTCCATGGCCGGTCCTGCATTTCTGCTTTGGACACTTTTTTCCGCATGGCCCTTTTGCCCGCTAGGAAGCGAGACTTCTTTGGAGCGCTGATTTGCCTTTCCAGGTTGCTTGGTTGGCCAAAAAGGGCGTATGCTTTTTTTCCTGAATATATTCAGGAAAAAACGCATACGCCCTTTTTGGCCAAGGGCATCATTGTCCAGGTTTTGCCGCTTTTCATGTGCTTTCAAGGCGATTCGAATCTACCTCCTGAAATCTGTTTCCTGCAATTCTGCCTTGCTTTCAAAGCCTCTTCGTTGCCTTCCCTTAATATATTTGTGGACGAGAGGTATCATTTAAAACTCTGCAGGTTTGTGAATTGCAGTGCCCCTGAGCTCCATTTTTCAACTCGCTTTTTTGGGAGCTGGCCGCAAAAGCGCAGGATTGCTTCAGGCCCTCTTCTGGTTCTGGGGGGCAGGCTGAGCTTGTGCTTAATTCTTCTTCCTGATGGGAAAATAGAGTGACCTGTGCCTGTCCCAACACCTAGAGCTAGTCTCTCATTGGTTCCCCCTTTTCCCGTTCATCCTCAGGACAAATTGCAACCTGTACGGAACAGGAGGTTAAAGGTGCTGATTCTCCAAGGAGGGAGATGGCTAGTAAATCGGCTGGAATGGCGAACACGAGCAAAGGAGATGAGAAATGATGTGCGTTTTAGAAACCTTTCCCGATCACACGGTGTACCATCTTCTGGGTTTCTCATGCCTGTTTTCGATGTAGGAAGATGGCCTTGAACCCGGAGATTTGGGACCCATGGGATGGGTACCATGCAGTATTACTTGAAAGGGTCTGCGTTGCCTCACCCAACCTCACCGAACCTCTCAGCCCCAAGAGTGTCCACCCTTATGTCTCAATCAGCTGTGGGTCTAGATATGGTCAATCCAGGTTGCATCACAGCCCCTGAACGAATTTTTTAAGAATTTCTCTCTCTTTCAATGTCTTTGTTTCACGGGTTTTGAAAAGTAATTTATTTTTATAATGGGGTTTAGCTGCTTTTCACGGCTGTGTTTATGCCGCTTTACACCCCCTTGACTCACTTACAGAGAGATATCAATACATAGGTTTGAAGATTCTTACTAGTCAGATATATTCTTCTGCGGTGAATAGGGGGTGTTGAGTCCAGTTCACTGAAAAAGGAATAGGTCTTGTCTCTTACATATTGGGTTTATGGAACGGTATCGGAGCTAATTTGAAACCCTTGTTTTATGCATCACCCCACCTCACCTTTCCCGTTCAGCAGCCATAGTGTGTTTTCTAAACGGGTGACTCTGTTCTGTTTTGTAATTCAGTTCAAGTGTAGCGGTTTTTACATTCCCTCTCTAAGTGATATCTTACGATAAGTGTCTTTTTCTGTGTGACTTATTTCACTTAGAATCGTCGTACCTAAATCCACTCATCGTGCTGCTACTAGCCTTATGACGTTGATTTCATGGCTGAGTGATATTCCGTTGTACATGAGGACCACAACTTCTTTATCCATTTTTCTCTTTCCTAGGATATTTAAGGTGTAATGAAGTGGGGGTTCTTGTCAACAGAGCAGCCCTAAATTTTGGGGTGCCTGTGTCTGGCTGATTTTTAGTTTTCCCAATTTATACGCCCATGAGTGGAAGTGCCCTATGCTCTCCAAGCTGTGTTTTTCAGATGTTTCAGGACACACCGTACACTTCTCCAGAGTGGCTGTTGGCAATTTACATCCCGCCCATCAGCGTAGCAAGGCTCCCATTTCTCCATGGCCGGTCCTGCATTTCTGGTTTGGACACTTTTTTCCGCATGGCCCTTTTGCCCGCTGGGAAGCGAGACTTCTTTGGAGCGCTGATTTGCCTTTCCAGGTTGCTTGGTTGGCCAAAAAGGGCGTATGCGTTTTTTCCTGAATATATTCAGGAAAAAACGCATACGCCCTTTTTGGCCAAGGGCATCATTGTCCAGGTTTTGCCGCTTTTCATGTGCTTTCAAGGCGATTCGAATGTACCTCCTGAAATCTGTTTCCTGCAATTCTGCCTTGCTTTCAAAGCCTCTTCGTTGCCTTCCCTTAATATATTTGTGGACGAGAGGTATCATTTAAAACTCTGCAGGTTTGTGAATTGAAGTGCCCCTGAGCTCCATTTTTCAACTCGCTTTTTTGGAAGCTGGCCGCAAAAGCGCAGGATTGCTTCAGGCCCTCTTCTGGTTCTGGGGAGCAGGCTGAGCTTGTGCTTAATTCTTATTCCTGATGGGAAAATAGAGTGACCTGTGCCTGTCCCAACACCTAGAGCTAGTCTCTCATTGGTTCCCCCTCTTCCCGTTCATCCTCAGGACAAATTGCAACCTGTACGGAACAGGAGGTTAAAGGTGCTGATTCTCCAAGGAGGGAGATGGCTAGTAAATCGGCTGGAATGGCGAACCCGACCAAAGGAGATGAGAAATGAGGTGCGTTTTAGAAACCTTTCCCGATCACACGGTGTACCATCTTCTGGGTTTCTCATGCCTGTTTTCGAAGTAGGAAGATGCCCTTGAACCTGGAGATTTGGGACCCATGGGATGGGTACCATGCAGTATTACTTGAAAGGGTCTGCGTTGGCTCACCCAACCTCACCGAACCTCTCAGCCCCAAGAGTGTCCACCCTTATGTCTCAATCAGCTGTGGGTCTAGATATGGTCAATCCAGTTTGCATTACAGCCCCTGAACGAATTTTGTAAGAATTTCTCTCTCTTTCACTGTCTTTGTTTCACGGGTTTTGAAAAGTAATTTATTTTTATAATGGGGTTTAGCTGCTTTTCACGGATGTGTCTATGCCGCTTTACACCCCCTTGACTCACTTACAGAGAGATATCAATACATAGGTTTGAAGATTCTTACTAGTCAGATATATTCTTGTGCGGTGAATAGGGGGTGTTGAGTCCAGTTCACTGAAAAAGGAATAGGTCTTGTCTCTTACATATTGGGTTTTTGGAACGGTATCGGAGCTAATTTGAAACCCTTATTTTATGCATCACCCCACCTCACCTTTCCCTTTCAGCAGCCATAGTGTGTTTTCTAAACGTGTGACTCTGTTCTGTTTTGTAATTCAGTTCAAGTGTAGCGGTTTTTACATTCCCTCTCTAAGTGATATCTTATGATAAGTGTCTTTTTCTGTGTGACTTATTTCACTTAGAATCGTCGTACCTAAATCCACTCATCGTGCTGCTACTAGCCTTATGACGTTGATTTCATGGCTGAGTGATATTCCATTGTACATGAGGACCACAACTTCTTTATCCATTTTTCTCTTTCCTAGGATATTTAAGGTGTAATGAAGTGGGGGTTCTTGTCAACAGAGCAGCCCTAAACTTTGGGGTGCCTGTGTCTTGCTGATTTTTAGTTTTCCCAATTTAAACGCCCATGAGTGGAAGTGCCCTATGCTGTCCTAGCTGTGTTTTGTAGATGTTCCAGGACACACCGTACACTTCTGCAGAGTGGCTGTTGGCAATTTACATCCCGCCCATCAGCTTAGCAAGGCTCCCATTTCTCCATGGAGGGTCCTGCATTTCTGTTTTCGACACTTTTTTCCGCATGGCCCTTTTGCCCGCTGGGAAGCGAGACTTCTTTGGAGCGCTGATTTGCCTTTCCAGGTTGCTTGGTTGGCCAAAAAGGGCGTATGCGTTTTTTCCTGAATATATTCAGGAAAAAACGCATACGCCCTTTTTGGCCAAGGGCATCATTGTCCAGGTTTTGCCGCTTTTCATGTGCTTTCAAGGCGATTCGAATCTACCTCCTGAAATCTGTTTCCTGCAATTCTGCCTTGCTTTCAAAGCCTCTTCGTTGCCTTCCCTTAATATATTTGTGGACGAGAGGTATCATTTAAAACTCTGCACGTTTGTGAATTGCAGTGCCCCTGAGCTCCATTTTTCAACTCGCTTTTTTGGGAGCTGGCCGCAAAAGCGCAGGATTGCTTCAGGCCCTCTTCTGGTTCTGGGGGGCAGGCTGAGCTTGTGCTTAATTCTTCTTCCTGATGGGAAAATAGAGTGACCTGTTCCTGTCCCAACACCTAGAGCTAGTCTCTCATTGGTTCCCCCTCTTCCCGTTCATCCTCAGGACAATTTGCAACCTGTACGGAACAGGAGGTTAAAGGTGCTGATTCTCCAAGGAGGGAGATGGCTAGTAAATCGGCTGGAATGGCGAACCCGACCAAAGGAGATGAGAAATGAGGTGCGTTTTAGAAACCTTTCCCGATCACACGGTGTACCATCTTCTGGGTTTCTCATGCCTGTTTTCGATGTAGGAAGATGCCCTTGAACCTGGAGATTTGGGACCCGTGGGATGGGTACCATGCAGTATTACTTGAAAGGGTCTGCGTTGGCTCACCCAACCTCACCGAACCTCTCAGCCCCAAGAGTGTCCACCCTTATGTCTCAATCAGCTGTGGGTCTAGATATGGTCAATCCAGTTTGCATCACAGCCCCTGAACGAATTTTGTTAGAATTTCTCTCTCTTTCACTGTCTTTGTTTCACGGGTTTTGAAAAGTAATTTATTTTTATAATGGGGTTTAGCTGCTTTTCACGGCTGTGTTTATGCCGCTTTACACCCCCTTGACTCACTTACAGAGAGATATCAATACATAGGTTTGAAGATTCTTACTAGTCAGATATATTCTTGTGCGGTGAATAGGGGGTGTTGAGTCCAGGTCACTGAAAAAGGAATAGGTCTTGTCTCTTACATATTGGGTTTATGGAACGGTATCGGAGCTAATTTGAAACCCTTGTTTTATGCATCACCCCACCTCACCTTTCCCGTTCAGCAGCCATAGTGTGATTTCTAAACGTGTGACTCTGTTTTGTAATTCAGTTCAAGTGTAGCGGTTTTTACATTCCCTCTCTAAGTGATATCTTACGATAAGTGTCTTTTTCTGTGTGACTTATTTCACTTAGAATCGTCGTACCTAAATCCACTCATCGTGCTGCTACTAGCCTTATGACGTTGATTTCATGGCTGAGTGATATTCCATTGTACATGAGGACCACAACTTCTTTATCCATTTTTCTCTTTCCTAGGATATTTAAGGTGTAATGAAGTGGGGGTTCTTGTCAACAGAGCAGCCCTAAACTTTGGGGTGCCTGTGTCTTGCTGATTTTTAGTTTTCCCAATTTATACGCCCATGAGTGGAAGTGCCCTATGCTGTCCAAGCTGTGTTTTGTAGATGTTCCAGGACACACCGTACACTTCTGCAGAGTGGCTGTTGGCAATTTACATCCCGCCCATCAGCGTAGCAAGGCTCCCATTTCTCCATGGCCGGTCCTGCGTTTCTGCTTTGGACACTTTTTTCCGCATGGCCCTTTTGCCCGCTGGGAAGCGAGACTTCTTTGGAGCGCTGATTTGCCTTTCCAGGTTGCTTGGTTGGCCAAAAAGGGCGTATGCGTTTTTTCCTGAATATATTCAGGAAAAAACGCATACGCCCTTTTTGGCCAAGGGCATCATTGTCCAGGTTTTGGCGCTTTTCATGTGCTTTCAAGGCGATTCGAATCTACCTCCTGAAATCTGTTTCCTGCAATTCTGCCTTGCTTTCAAAGCCTCTTCGTTGCCTTCCCTTAATATATTTGTGGACGAGAGGTATCATTTAAAACTCTGCACGTTTGTGAATTGCAGTGCCCCTGAGCTCCATTTTTCAACTCGCTTTTTTGGGAGCTGGCCGCAAAAGCGCAGGATTGCTTCAGGCCCTCTTCTGGTTCTGGGGGGCAGGCTGAGCTTGTGCTTAATTCTTCTTCCTGATGGGAAAATAGAGTGACCTGTGCCTGTCCCAACACCTAGAGCTAGTCTCTCATTGGTTCCCCCTCTTCCCGTTCATCCTCAGGACAAATTGCAACCTGTACGGAACAGGAGGTTAAAGGTGCTGATTCTCCAAGGAGGGAGATGGCTAGTAAATCGGCTGGAATGGCGAACCCGACCAAAGGAGATGAGAAATGAGGTGCGTTTTAGAAACCTTTCCCGATCACACGGTGTACCATCTTCTGGGTTTCTCATGCTTGTTTTCGATGTAGGAAGATGCCCTTGAACCTGGAGATTTGGGACCCGTGGGATGGGTACCATGCAGTATTACTTGAAAGAGTCTGCGTTGGCTCACCCAACCTCACCGAACCTCTCAGCCCCAAGAGTGTCCACCCTTATGTCTCAATCAGCTGTGGGTCTAGATATGATCAATCCAGGTTGCATCACAGCCCCTGAACGAATTTTGTAAGAATTTCTCTCTCTTTCACTGTCTTTGTTTCACGGGTTTTGAAAAGTAATTTATTTTTATAATGGGGTTTAGCTGCTTTTCACGGCTGTGTTTATGCCGCTTTACACCCCCTTGACTCGCTTACAGAGAGATATCAATACATAGGTTTGAAGATTCTTACTAGTCAGATATATTCTTGTGCGGTGAATAGGGGGTGTTGAGTCCAGGTCACTGAAAAAGGAATAGGTCTTGTCTCTTACATATTGGGTTTATGGAACGGTATCGGAGCTAATTTGAAACCCTTGTTTTATGCATCACCCCACCTCACCTTTCCCGTTCAGCAGCCATAGTGTGTTTCCTAAACTTGTGACTCTGTTCTGTTTTGCAATTCAGTTCAAGTGTAGCGGTTTTTACATTCCCTCTAGAAGTGATATCTTAGGATAAGTGTCTTTTTCTGTGTGACTTATTTCACTTAGTATCGTCGTACCTGAATCCACTCATCGTGCTGCTACTAGCCTTATGACGTTGATTTCATGGCTGAGTGATATTCCATTGTACATGAGGACCACAACTTCTTTATCCATTTTTCTCTTTCCTAGGATATTTAAGGTGTAATGAAGTGGGGGTTCTTGTCAACAGAGCAGCCCTAAACTTTGGGGTGCCTGTGTCTTGCTGATTTTTAGTTTTCCCAATTTATACGCCCATGAGTGGAAGTGCCCTATGCTCTCAAACCTGTGTTTTTTATATGTTTCAGAACACACCGTACACTTCTCCAGAGTGGCTGTTGGCAATTTACATCCCACCCATCAGCGTAGCAAGGCTCCCATTTCTCCATGGCCGGTCCTGCATTTCTGCTTTGGACACTTTTTTCCGCATGGCTCTTTTGCCCGGTGGGAAGCCAGACTTCTTTGGAGCGCTGATTTGCCTTTCCAGGTTGCTTGGTTGGCCAAAAAGGGCGTATGCGTTTTTTCCTGAATATATTCAGGAAAAAACGCATACGCCCTTTTTGGCCAAGGGCATCATTGTCCACGTTTTGCCGCTTTTCATGTGCTTTCAAGGCGATTCGAATCTACCTCCTGAAATCTGTTTCCTGCAATTCTGCCTTGCTTTCAAAGCCTCTTCGTTGCCTTCCCTTAATATATTTGTGGAAGAGAGGTATCATTTAAAACTCTGCAGGTTTGTGAATTGCAGTGTCCCTGAGCTCCATTTTTCAACTCGCTTTTTTGGGAGCTGGCCGCAAAAGCGCAGGATTGCTTCAGGCCCTCTTCTGGTTCTGGGGGGCAGGCTGAGCTTGTGCTTAATTCTTCTTCCTGATGGGAAAATAGAGTGACCTGTGCCTGTCCCAACACCTAGAGCTAGTCTCTCATTGGTTCCCCCTCTTCCCGTTCATCCTCAGGACAAATTGCAACCTGTACGGAACAGGAGGTTAAAGGTGCTGATTCTCCAAGGAGGGAGATGGCTAGTAAAGCGGCTGAAATGGTGAACCTGAACACAAGTAGATGAGAAATGAGGTGCGTTTTAGAAACCTTTCCCCATTACATGGTGTACCATCTTCTGGGTTTCTCATGCATGTTTTCGTTGTAGGAAGGTGCCCTTGAACCTGGAGATTTGGGACCCATGGGATGGGTACCATGCAGTTTTACTTGAAAGGGTCTGCGTTGGCTCACCCAACCTCACCGAACCTCTCAGCCCCAAGAGTGTCCACCCTTATGTCTCAATCAGCTGTGGGTCTAGATATGGTCAATCCAGGTTGCATCACAGCCCCTGAACGAATTTTGTAAGAATTTCTCTCTCTTTCACTGTCTTTGTTTCACTGGGTTTTAAAAGTAATTTATTTTTATAATGGGGTTTAGCTGCTTTTCACGGCTGTGTTTATGCCGCTTTACACCCCCTTGACTCACTTACAGAGAGATATCAATACATAGGTTTGAACATTCTTACTAGTCAGATATATTCTTGTGCGGTGAATAGGGGGTGTTGAGTCCAGTTCACTGAGCAAGGAATAGGTCTTGTCTATTACATATTGGGTTTATGGAACGGTATCTGAGCTAATTTGAAACCCTTGTTTTATGCATCACCCCACCTCACCTTTCCCGTTCAGCAGCCATAGTGTGTTTCCTAAACGTGTGACTCTGTTCTGTTTTGCAATTCAGTTCAAGTGTAGCGGTTTTTACATTCCCTCTATAAGTGATATCTTAGGATAAGTGTCTTGTTCTGTGTGACTTATTTCACTTAGAATCGTCGTACCTAAATCCACTCATCGTGCTGCTACTAGCCTTATGACGTTGATTTCATGGCTGAGTGATATTCCATTGTACATGAGGACCACAACTTCTTTATCCATTTTTCTCTTTCCTAGGATATTTACGGTGTAATGAAGTGGGGGTTCTTGTCAACAGAGCAGCCCTAAACTTTGGGGTGCCTGTGTCTTGCTGATTTTTAGTTTTCCCAATTTATACGCCCATGAGTGGAAGTGCCCTATGCTCTCCAAGCTGTGTTTTTTAGATGTTTCAGAACACAACGTACACTTCTCCAGAGTGGCTGTTGGCAATTTACATCCCACCCATCAGCGTAGCAAGGCTCCCATTTCTCCATGGCCGGTCCTGCATTTCTGGTTTGGACACTTTTTTCCGCATGGCCCTTTTGCACACTGGGAAGCCAGACTTCTTTGGAGCGCTGATTTGCCTTTCCAGGTTGCTTGGTTGGCCAAAAAGGGCGTATGCGTTTTTTCCTGAATATATTCAGGAAAAAAAGCATACGCCCTTTTTGGCCAAGGGCATCATTGTCCACGGTTTGCCGCTTTTCATGTGCTTTCAAGGCGATTCGAATCTACCTCCTGAAATCTGTTTCCTGCAATTCTGCCTTGCTTTCAAAGCCTCTTCGTTGCCTTCCCTTAATATATTTGTGGACGAGAGTTATCATTTATAAATCTGCAGGTTTGTGAATTACAGTGCACCTGAGCTCCATTTTTCAACTCGCTTTTGTGGGAGCTGGCCGCAAAAGCGCAGGATTGCTTCAGGCCCTATTCTGGTTCCTGTCGGCAGGCTAAGCCTGTGGTTAATTCTTCTTCCTGATGGGAAAATAGAGTGACCTGTGCCTGTCCCAACACCTAGAGCTAGTCTCTCATTGGTTCCCCCTCTTCCCGTTCATCCTCAGGACAAATTGCAACCTGTACGGAACAGGAGGTTAAAGGTGCTCATTCTCCAAGGAGGGAGATGGCTAGTAAAGCGGCTGAAATGGTGAACCTGAACACAAGTAGATGAGAAATGAGGTGCGTTTTAGAAACCTTTCCCCATTACACGGTGTACCATCTTCTGGGTTTCTCATGCAAGTTTTCGACGTAGGAAGATGCCCTAAAACCTGGAGATTTGGGGCCCATGGGATGGGTACCATGCAGTATTACTTTAAAGGGTCTGTGTTGGCTCACCCAACCTCACCAAACCTCTCAGCCCCTAGAGTGTCCACCCTTATGTCTCAATTAGCTGTGGGTCTAGATATGGTCAATCCAGGTTGCATCACAGACCCTGAACAATATTGTAAGAATTTCTCTCTCTTTCATTGTCTATGTTTCACGGGTTTTGAAAAGTAATTTATTTTTATAATGGGGTTTAGCTGCTTTTCACGGCTGTGTTTATGCCGCTTTACACCCCCTTGACTCACTTACAGAGAGATATCAATACATAGGTTTGAAGATTCTTACTAGTCAGATATATTCTTGTGCGGTGAATAGGGGGTGTTGAGTCCAGTTCACTGAGCAAGGAGTAGGTCTTGTCTATTACATATTGGGTTTATGGAACGGTATCTGAGCTAATTCGAAACCCTTGTTTGATGCATCACCCCACCTCACCTTTCCCTTTCTGCAGCCATAGTGTGTTTTCTGAACGTGTGACTCTCTTCTCTTTTGTAATTCAGTTCAAGTGTAGCGGGTTTTACATTCCCTCTATAAGTGATATCTTATGATAAGTGTATTTTTCTGGGTGATTTATTTCACTTAGAATCGTCATACCTAAATCCACTCATCGTGCTGTTACTAGCCTTATGACGTTGATTTCATGGCTGAGTGATATTCCATTGTACATGAGGACCACAACTTCTTTATGCATTTTTCTATTTCCTAGGATATATAAGGTGTAACGTAGTGGGGATTCTTGTCAACAGAGCAGCCCTAAACTTTGGGGTGCCTGTGTCTTGCTGATTTTTAGTTTTCCCAATTTATACGCCCATGATTGGAAGTGCCCTATGCTCTCCAAGCTGTGTTTTTTAGATATTTCAGGACACACCGTACACTTCTCCAGAGTGGCTGTTGGCAATTTACATCTCGCCCATCAGCATAGCAATGCTCCCATTTCTCCATGGCCGGTCCTGCATTTCTGGTTTGGACACTTTTTTCCGCATGGCCCTTTTGCCCGCTGGGAAGCGAGACTTCTTTTGAGCGCTGATTTGCCTTTCCAGGTTGCTTGGTTGGCGAAAAAGGGCGTATTCGTTTTTTCCTGAATATATTCAGGAAAAAACGCATACGCCCTTTTTGGCCAAGGGCATCGTTGTCCACATTTTGCCACATTTCATGTGCTTTCAAGGAGATTCGAATCTACCTCCTGAAATCTGTTTCCTGCAATTCTGCCTTGCTTTCAAATCCTCTTTGTTGCCTTCCCTCAATATATTTGTGGACGAGAGTTATCATTTATAAATCTGCAGGTTTGTGAATTGCAGTGCCCCTGAGCTCCATTTTTCAACTCGCTTTTTTGGTAGCTGGCCGCAAAAGCGCAGGATTGCTTCAGGCCCTATTCTGGTTCCTGTCGGCAGGCTAAGCCTGTGGTTAATTCTTCTTCCTGATGGGAAAATAGAGTGACCTGTGCCTGTCCCAACACCTAGAGCTAGTCTCTCATTGGTTCCCCCTCTTCCCGTTCATCCTCAGGACAAATTGCAACCTGTACGGAACAGGAGGTTAAAGGTGCTCATTCTCCAAGGAGGGAGATGGCTAGTAAAGCGGCTGAAATGGTGAACCTGAACACAAGTAGATGAGAAATGAGGTGCGTTTTAGAAACCTTTCCCCATTACATGGTGTACCATCTTCTGGGTTTCTCATGCAAGTTTTCGACGTAGGAAGATGCCCTAAAACCTGGAGATTTGGGGCCCATGGGATGGGTACCATGCAGTATTACTGTAAAGGGTCTGCATTGGCTTTCCCAACCTCACCAAACCTCTCAGCCCCAAGAGTGTCCACCCTTATGTCTCAATCAGCTGTGGGTCTAGATATGGTCAATCCAGGTTGCATCACAGCCCCTGAATGAATTTTCCAAGAATTTCTCTCTCTTTCACTGTCTTTGTTTCACGGGTTTTGAAAAGTAATTTATTTTTATAATGGGGTTTAGCTGCTTTTCACGGCTGTGTTTATGCCGCTTTACAGCGCCCTTGACTCACTTACAGAGAGATATCAATACATAGGTTTGAAGATTCTTACTAGTCAGATATATTCTTGTGTGGTGAATAGGGGGTGTTGAGTCCAGTTCACTGAGCAAGGAGTAGGTCTTGTCTATGACATATTGGGTTTATGGCACGGTATCTGAGCTAATTCGAAACCCTTGTTTTATGCATCACCCCACTTTACCTTTCCCGTTCAGCAGCCATAGTGTGTTTTCTAAACGTGTGACTCTGTTCTGTTTTGTAATTCAGTTCAAGTGTAGCGGTTTTTACATTCCCTCTCTAAGTGATATCTTATGATAAGTGTCTTTTTCTGTGTGACTTATTTCACTTAGAGTCGTCGTACCTAAATCCACTCATCGTGCTTCTACTAGCCTTATGACGTTGATTTCATGGCTGAGTGATATTCCATTGTACATGAGGACCACAACTTCTTTATCCATTTTTCTCTTTCCTAGGATAATTAAGGTGTAATGAAGTGGGGGTTCTTGTCATCAGAGAAGCCCTAAACTTTGGGGTGCCTGTGTCTTGCTGATTTTTAGTTTTCCCAATTTATACGCCCATGAGTGGAAGTGCCCTATGCTCTCCAAGCTCTGTTTTTTAGATGTTTCAGAACACACCGTACACTTCTCCAGAGTGGCTGTTGGCAATTTATATCCCGCCCATCAACGTAGCAAGGCTCCCATTTCTCCATGGCCGGTCCTGCATTTCTGGTTTTGACACTTTTTTCCACATGGCCCTTTTGCCCGCTGGGAAGCGAGAGTTCTTTGGAGCGCTGATTTGCCTTTCCAGGTTGCTTGGTTGGCCAAAAAGGGCGTATGCGTTTTTTCCTTAATGTATTCAGGAAAAAACGCATACGCCCTTTTTGGCCAAGGGCATCATTGTCCAGGTTTTGCCGCTTTTCATGTGCTTTCAAGGCGATTCGTATCTACCTCCTGAAATCTGTTTCCTGCAATTCTGCCTTGCTTTCAAATCCTCTTCGTTGCCTTCCCTCAACATATTTGTGGACGATTGTTAACATTTATAACTCTGCAGGTTTGTGAATTGCAGTGTCCCTGGGCTCCATTTTTCAACTCGCTTTTTTGGGAGCTAGCCGCAAAGTGCAGGATTGCTTCAGGACTTCTTTTGGTTCTGGGGTCTGGCTGAGCTTGTGGTTAATTCTTCTTCCTGATGGGAAAATAGAGTGACCTGTGCCTGTCCCAACACCTAGAGCTAGTCTCTCATTGGTTCCCCCTCTTCCCGTTCATCCTCAGGACAAATTGCAACCTGTACGGAAGAGGAGGTTAAAGGTGCTGAATCTCCAAGGAGGGAGATGGCTAGTAAAACGGTTGGAATGGCGAACCCGAACACAAGGAGATGAGAAATGAGGTGCGTTTTAGAAACCTTTCCCCATCACACGGTGTACCATCTTCTGCGTTTCTCATGCACGTTTTCGATGTAGGAAGATGCCCTTCAACCTGGAGATTTGGGACCCATGGGATGGGTACCATGCAGTATTACTTTAAAGGGTCTGTGTTGGCTCACCCAACCTCACCAAACCTCTCAGCCCCAAGAGTGTCCACCCTTATGTCTCAATTAGCTGTGGGTCTAGATATGGTCAATACAGGTTGCATCACAGACCCTGAACAATATTGTAAGAATTTCTCTCTCTTTCATTGTCTTTGTTTCAAGGGTTTTGAAAAGTAATTTATTTTTATAATGGGGTTTAGCTGCTTTTCACGGCTGTGTTTATGCCGCTTTACACCCCCTTGACTCACTTACAGAGAGTTATCAATATATAGGTTTGAAGATTCTTACTAGTCAGATATATTCTTGTGCAGTGAATAGGGGTTGTTGAGTCCAGTTCACTGAGCAAGGAGTAGGTCTTGTCTATTACATATTGGGTTTATGGAACGGTATCGGAGCTAATTTGAAACCCTTGTTTTATGCATCACCCCACCTCACCTTTCCCGTTCAGCAGCCATAGTGTGTTTTCTGAACGTGTGACTCTCTTCTCTTTTGTAATTCAGTTCAAGTGTAGCGGTTTTTACATTCCCTCTATAAGTGCTATCTTATGATAAGTGTCTTTTTCTGTGTGATTTATTTCACTTAGAATCGTCATACCTAAATCCACTCATCGTGCTGCTACAAGCCTTATGACGTTGATTTCATGGCTGAGTGATATTCCATTGTACATGAGGACCACAACTTCTTTATGCATTTTTCTCTTTCCTAGGATATATAAGGTGTAATGTAGTGGGGATTCTTGTCAACAGAGCAGCCCTAAACTTTGGGGTGCCTGTGTCTTGCTGATTTTTAGTTTTCCCAATTTATACGCCCATGAGTGGAAGTGCCCTATGCTCTCCAAGCTGTGTTTTTTAGATGTTTCAGAACACACCGTACACTTCTCCAGAGTGGCTGTTGGCAATTTACATCCCACCCATCAGCGTAGCAAGGCTCCCATTTCTCCATGGCCGGTCCTGCATTTCTGGTTTGGACACTTTTTTCCGCATGGCCCTTTTGCCCGCTGGGAAGCGAGACTTCTTTAGAGCGCTGATTTGCCTTTCCAGGTTGCTTGGTTGGCCAAAAAGGGCGTATGCGTTTTTTCCTGAATATATTCAGGAAAAAACGCATACGCCCTTTTTGGCCAAGGGCAACATTGTCCACGTTTTGCCGCTTTTCATGTGCTGTCAAGACGATTCGAATCTACTTCCTGAAATCTGTTTCTTGCAATTCTGCCTTGCTTTCAAAGTCTCTTCGTTGCCTTCCCTTAATATATTTGTGGAAGAGAGGTATCATTTAAAACTCTGCAGGTTTGTGAATTGCAGGGCCCCTGAGCTCCATTTTTCAACTCGCTTTTTTGGGAGCTGGCCGCAAAAGCGCAGGATTGCTTCAGGCCCTCTTCTGGTTCTGGGGGGCAGGCTGAGCTTGTGCTTAATTCTTCTTCCTGATGGGAAAATAGAGTGACCTGTGCCTGTCCCAACACCTAGAGCTAGTCTCTCATTGGTTCCCCCTCTTCCCGTTCATCCTCAGGACAAATTGCAATCTGTACGGAACAGGAGGTTAAACGTGCTGATTCTCCAAGGGGGGAGATGGCTAGTAAATCGGCTAGAAGTGCGAACCCGAGCAAAGGAGATGAGAAATGAGGTGCGTTTTAGAAACCTTTCCCGATCACACGTTGTACCATCTTCTGGGTTTCTCATGCATGTTTTCGTTGTAGGAAGGTGCCCTTGAACCTGGAGATTTGGGACCCATGGGATGGGTACCATGCAGTTTTACTTGAAAGGGTCTGCGTTGGCTCACCCAACCTCACCGAACCTCTCAGCCCCAAGAGTGTCCACCCTTATGTCTCAATCAGCTGTGGGTCTAGATATGGTCAATCCAGGTTGCATCACAGACCCTGAACAATATTGTAAGAATTTCTCTCTCTTTCATTGTCTTTGTTTCAAGGGTTTTGAAAAGTAATTTATTTTTATAATGGGGTTTAGCTGCTTTTCACGGCTGTGTTTATGCCGCTTTACACCCCCTTGACTCACTTACAGAGAGTTATCAATATATAGGTTTGAAGATTCTTACTAGTCAGATATATTCTTGTGCAGTGAATAGGGGTTGTTGAGTCCAGTTCACTGAGCAAGGAGTAGGTCTTGTCTATTACATATTGGGTTTATGGAACGGTATCGGAGCTAATTTGAAACCCTTGTTTTATGCATCACCCCACTTCACCTTTCCCGTTCAGCAGCCATAGTGTGTTTTCTGAACGTGTGACTCTCTTCTCTTTTGTAATTCAGTTCAAGTGTAGCGGTTTTTACATTCCCTCTATAAGTGCTATCTTATGATAAGTGTCTTTTTCTGTGTGATTTATTTCACTTAGAATCGTCATACCTAAATCCACTCATCGTGCTGCTACTAGCCTTATGACGTTGATTTCATGGCTGAGTGATATTCCATTGTACATGAGGACCACAACTTCTTTATGCATTTTTCTCTTTCCTAGGATATATAAGCTGTAATGTAGTGGGGATTCTTGTCAACAGAGCAGCCCTAAACTTTGGGGTGCCTGTGTCTTGCTGATTTTTAGTTTTCCCAATTTATACGCCCATGAGTGGAAGTGCCCTATGCTCTCCAAGCTGTGTTTTTTAGATGTTTCAGAACACAACGTACACTTCTCCAGAGTGGCTGTTGGCAATTTACATCCCACCCATCAGCGTAGCAAGGCTCCCATTTCTCCATGGCCGGTCCTGCATTTCTGGTTTGGACACTTTTTTCCGCATGGCCCTTTTGCACGCTGGGAAGCCAGACTTCTTTGGAGCGCTGATTTGCCTTTCCAGGTTGCTTGGTTGGCCAAAAAGGGCGTATGCGTTTTTTCCTGAATATATTCAGGAAAAAAAGCATACGCCCTTTTTGGCCAAGGGCATCATTGTCCACGGTTTGCCGCTTTTCATGTGCTTTCAAGGCGATTCGAATCTACCTCCTGAAATCTGTTTCCTGCAATTCTGCCTTGCTTTCAAAGCCTCTTCGTTGCCTTCCCTTAATATATTTGTGGACGAGAGTTATCATTTATAAATCTGCAGGTTTGTGAATTACAGTGCACCTGAGCTCCATTTTTCAACTCGCTTTTGTGGGAGCTGGCCGCAAAAGCGCAGGATTGCTTCAGGCCCTATTCTGGTTCCTGTCGGCAGGCTAAGCCTGTGGTTAATTCTTCTTCCTGATGGGAAAATAGAGTGACCTGTGCCTGTCCCAACACCTAGAGCTAGTCTCTCATTGGTTCCCCCTCTTCCCGTTCATCCTCAGGACAAATTGCAACCTGTACGGAACAGGAGGTTAAAGGTGCTCATTCTCCAAGGAGGGAGATGGCTAGTAAAGCGGCTGAAATGGTGAACCTGAACACAAGTAGATGAGAAATGAGGTGCGTTTTAGAAACCTTTCCCCATTACACGGTGTACCATCTTCTGGGTTTCTCATGCAAGTTTTCGACGTAGGAAGATGCCCTAAAACCTGGAGATTTGGGGCCCATGGGATGGGTACCATGCAGTATTACTTTAAAGGGTCTGTGTTGGCTCACCCAACCTCACCAAACCTCTCAGCCCCTAGAGTGTCCACCCTTATGTCTCAATTAGCTGTGGGTCTAGATATGGTCAATCCAGGTTGCATCACAGACCCTGAACAATATTGTAAGAATTTCTCTCTCTTTCATTGTCTATGTTTCACGGGTTTTGAAAAGTAATTTATTTTTATAATGGGGTTTAGCTGCTTTTCACGGCTGTGTTTATGCCGCTTTACACCCCCTTGACTCACTTACAGAGAGATATCAATACATAGGTTTGAAGATTCTTACTAGTCAGATATATTCTTGTGCGGTGAATAGGGGGTGTTGAGTCCAGTTCACTGAGCAAGGAGTAGGTCTTGTCTATTACATATTGGGTTTATGGAACGGTATCTGAGCTAATTCGAAACCCTTGTTTGATGCATCACCCCACCTCACCTTTCCCTTTCTGCAGCCATAGTGTGTTTTCTGAACGTGTGACTCTCTTCTCTTTTGTAATTCAGTTCAAGTGTAGCGGGTTTTACATTCCCTCTATAAGTGATATCTTATGATAAGTGTATTTTTCTGGGTGATTTATTTCACTTAGAATCGTCATACCTAAATCCACTCATCGTGCTGTTACTAGCCTTATGACGTTGATTTCATGGCTGAGTGATATTCCATTGTACATGAGGACCACAACTTCTTTATGCATTTTTCTATTTCCTAGGATATATAAGGTGTAACGTAGTGGGGATTCTTGTCAACAGAGCAGCCCTAAACTTTGGGGTGCCTGTGTCTTGCTGATTTTTAGTTTTCCCAATTTATACGCCCATGAGTGGAAGTGCCCTATGCTCTCCAAGCTGTGTTTTTTAGATATTTCAGGACACACCGTACACTTCTCCAGAGTGGCTGTTGGCAATTTACATCTCGCCCATCAGCATAGCAATGCTCCCATTTCTACATGGCCGGTCCTGCATTTCTGGTTTGGACACTTTTTTCCGCATGGCCCTTTTGCCCGCTGGGAAGCGAGACTGCTTTGGAGCGCTGATTTGCCTTTCCAGGTTGCTTGGTTGGCGAAAAAGGGCGTATTCGTTTTTTCCTGAATATATTCAGGAAAAAACGCATACGCCCTTTTTGGCCAAGGGCATCGTTGTCCACATTTTGCCACATTTCATGTGCTTTCAAGGAGATTCGAATCTACCTCCTGAAATCTGTTTCCTGCAATTCTGCCTTGCTTTCAAATCCTCTTTGTTGCCTTCCCTCAATATATTTGTGGACGAGAGTTATCATTTATAAATCTGCAGGTTTGTGAATTGCAGTGCCCCTGAGCTCCATTTTTCAACTCGCTTTTTTGGTAGCTGGCCGCAAAAGCGCAGGATTGCTTCAGGCCCTATTCTGGTTCCTGTCGGCAGGCTAAGCCTGTGGTTAATTCTTCTTCCTGATGGGAAAATAGAGTGACCTGTGCCTGTCCCAACACCTAGAGCTAGTCTCTCATTGGTTCCCCCTCTTCCCGTTCATCCTCAGGACAAATTGCAACCTGTACGGAACAGGAGGTTAAAGGTGCTCATTCTCCAAGGAGGGAGATGGCTAGTAAAGCGGCTGAAATGGTGAACCTGAACACAAGTAGATGAGAAATGAGGTGCGTTTTAGAAACCTTTCCCCATTACATGGTGTACCATCTTCTGGGTTTCTCATGCAAGTTTTCGACGTAGGAAGATGCCCTAAAACCTGGAGATTTGGGGCCCATGGGATGGGTACCATGCAGTATTACTGTAAAGGGTCTGCATTGGCTTTCCCAACCTCACCAAACCTCTCAGCCCCAAGAGTGTCCACCCTTATGTCTCAATCAGCTGTGGGTCTAGATATGGTCAATCCAGGTTGCATCACAGCCCCTGAATGAATTTTGCAAGAATTTCTCTCTCTTTCACTGTCTTTGTTTCACGGGTTTTGAAAAGTAATTTATTTTTATAATGGGGTTTAGCTGCTTTTCACGGCTGTGTTTATGCCGCTTTACAGCGCCCTTGACTCACTTACAGAGAGATATCAATACATAGGTTTGAAGATTCTTACTAGTCAGATATATTCTTGTGTGGTGAATAGGGGGTGTTGAGTCCAGTTCACTGAGCAAGGAGTAGGTCTTGTCTATGACATATTGGGTTTATGGCACGGTATCTGAGCTAATTCGAAACCCTTGTTTTATGCATCACCCCACTTTACCTTTCCCGTTCAGCAGCCATAGTGTGTTTTCTAAACGTGTGACTCTGTTCTGTTTTGTAATTCAGTTCAATTGTAGCGGTTTTTACATTCCCTCTCTAAGTGATATCTTATGATAAGTGTCTTTTTCTGTGTGACTTATTTCACTTAGAGTCGTCGTACCTAAATCCACTCATCGTGCTTCTACTAGCCTTATGACGTTGATTTCATGGCTGAGTGATATTCCATTGTACATGAGGACCACAACTTCTTTATCCATTTTTCTCTTTCCTAGGATAATTAAGGTGTAATGAAGTGGGGGTTCTTGTCATCAGAGAAGCCCTAAACTTTGGGGTGCCTGTGTCTTGCTGATTTTTAGTTTTCCCAATTTATACGCCCATGAGTGGAAGTGCCCTATGCTCTCCAAGCTCTGTTTTTTAGATGTTTCAGAACACACCGTACACTTCTCCAGAGTGGCTGTTGGCAATTTATATCCCGCCCATCAACGTAGCAAGGCTCCCATTTCTCCATGGCCGGTCCTGCATTTCTGGTTTTGACACTTTTTTCCACATGGCCCTTTTGCCCGCTGGGAAGCGAGAGTTCTTTGGAGCGCTGATTTGCCTTTCCAGGTTGCTTGGTTGGCCAAAAAGGGCGTATGCGTTTTTTCCTTAATGTATTCAGGAAAAAACGCATACGCCCTTTTTGGCCAAGGGCATCATTGTCCAGGTTTTCCCGCTTTTCATGTGCTTTCAAGGCGATTCGTATCTACCTCCTGAAATCTGTTTCCTGCAATTCTGCCTTGCTTTCAAATCCTCTTCGTTGCCTTCCCTCAACATATTTGTGGACGATTGTTAACATTTATAACTCTGCAGGTTTGTGAATTGCAGTGTCCCTGGGCTCCATTTTTCAACTCGCTTTTTTGGGAGCTAGCCGCAAAGTGCAGGATTGCTTCAGGACTTCTTTTGGTTCTGGGGTCTGGCTGAGCTTGTGGTTAATTCTTCTTCCTGATGGGAAAATAGAGTGACCTGTGCCTGTCCCAACACCTAGAGCTAGTCTCTCATTGGTTCCCCCTCTTCCCGTTCATCCTCAGGACAAATTGCAACCTGTACGGAAGAGGAGGTTAAAGGTGCTGAATCTCCAAGGAGGGAGATGGCTAGTAAAACGGTTGGAATGGCGAACCCGAACACAAGGAGATGAGAAATGAGGTGCGTTTTAGAAACCTTTCCCCATCACACGGTGTACCATCTTCTGCGTTTCTCATGCACGTTTTCGATGTAGGAAGATGCCCTTCAACCTGGAGATTTGGGACCCATGGGATGGGTACCATGCAGTATTACTTTAAAGGGTCTGTGTTGGCTCACCCAACCTCACCAAACCTCTCAGCCCCAAGAGTGTCCACCCTTATGTCTCAATTAGCTGTGGGTCTAGATATGGTCAATACAGGTTGCATCACAGACCCTGAACAATATTGTAAGAATTTCTCTCTCTTTCATTGTCTTTGTTTCAAGGGTTTTGAAAAGTAATTTATTTTTATAATGGGGTTTAGCTGCTTTTCACGGCTGTGTTTATGCCGCTTTACACCCCCTTGACTCACTTACAGAGAGTTATCAATATATAGGTTTGAAGATTCTTACTAGTCAGATATATTCTTGTGCAGTGAATAGGGGTTGTTGAGTCCAGTTCACTGAGCAAGGAGTAGGTCTTGTCTATTACATATTGGGTTTATGGAACGGTATCGGAGCTAATATGAAACCCTTGTTTTATGCATCACCCCACCTCACCTTTCCCGTTCAGCAGCCATAGTGTGTTTTCTGAACGTGTGACTCTCTTCTCTTTTGTAATTCAGTTCAAGTGTAGCGGTTTTTACATTCCCTCTATAAGTGCTATCTTATGATAAGTGTCTTTTTCTGTGTGATTTATTTCACTTAGAATCGTCATACCTAAATCCACTCATCGTGCTGCTACAAGCCTTATGACGTTGATTTCATGGCTGAGTGATATTCCATTGTACATGAGGACCACAACTTCTTTATGCATTTTTCTCTTTCCTAGGATATATAAGGTGTAATGTAGTGGGGATTCTTGTCAACAGAGCAGCCCTAAACTTTGGGGTGCCTGTGTCTTGCTGATTTTTAGTTTTCCCAATTTATACGCCCATGAGTGGAAGTGCCCTATGCTCTCCAAGCTGTGTTTTTTAGATGTTTCAGAACACAACGTACACTTCTCCAGAGTGGCTGTTGGCAATTTACATCCCACCCATCAGCGTAGCAAGGCTCCCCTTTCTCCATGGCCGGTCCTGCATTTCTGGTTTGGACACTTTTTTCCGCATGGCCCTTTTGCACGCTGGGAAGCCAGACTTCTTTGGAGCGCTGATTTGCCTTTCCAGGTGGCTTGGTTGGCCAAAAAGGGCGTATGCGTTTTTTCCTGAATATATTCAGGAAAAAAAGCATACGCCCTTTTTGGCCAAGGGCATCATTGTCCACGGTTTGCCGCTTTTCATGTGCTTTCAAGGCGATTCGAATCTACCTCCTGAAATCTGTTTCCTGCAATTCTGCCTTGCTTTCAAAGCCTCTTCGTTGCCTTCCCTTAATATATTTGTGGACGAGAGGTATCATTTATAAATCTGCAGGTTTGTGAATTGCAGTGCCCCTGAGCTCCATTTTTCAACTCGCTTTTTTGGGAGCTGGCCGCAAAAGCGCAGGATTGCTTCAGGCCCTATTCTGGTTCCTGTCGGCAGGCTAAGCCTGTGGTTAATTCTTCTTCCTGATGGGAAAATAGAGTGACCTGTTCCTGTCCCAACACCTAGAGCTAGTCTCTCATTGGTTCCCCCTCTTCCCGATCATCCTCAGGACAAATTGCAACCTGTACGGAACAGGAGGTTAAAGGTGCTCATTCTCCAAGGAGGGAGATGGCTAGTAAAGCGGCTGAAATGGTGAACCTGAACACAAGTAGATGAGAAATGAGGTGCGTTTTAGAAACCTTTCCCCATTACATGGTGTACCATCTTCTGGGTTTCTCATGCAAGTTTTCGACGTAGGAAGATGCCCTAAAACCTGGAGATTTGGGGCCCATGGGATTTGTACCATGCAGTATTACTGTAAAGGGTCTGCATTGGCTCTCCCAACCTCACCAAACCTCTCAGCCCCAAGAGTGTCCACCCTTATGTCTCAATCAGCTGTGGGTCTAGATATGGTCAATCCAGGTTGCATCACAGCCCCTGAATGAATTTTGCAAGAATTTCTCTCTCTTTCACTGTCTTTGTTTCACGGGTTTTGAAAAGTAATTTATTTTTATAATGGGGTTTAGCTGCTTTTCACGGCTGTGTTTATGCCGCTTTACACCGCCCTTGACTCACTTACAGAGAGATATCAATACATAGGTTTGAAGATTCTTACTAGTCAGATATATTCTTGTGTGGTGAATAGGGGGTGTTGAGTCCAGTTCACTGAGCAAGGAGTAGGTCTTGTCTATGACATATTGGGTTTATGGAACGGTATCTGAGCTAATTCGAAACCCTTGTTTTATGCATCACCCCACCTTACCTTTCCCGTTCAGCAGCCATAGTGTGTTTTCTAAACGTGTGACTCTGTTCTGTTTTGTAATTCAGTTCAAGTGTAGCGGTTTTTACATTCCCTCTCTAAGTGATATCTTATGATAAGTGTCTTTTTCTGTGTGACTTATTTCACTTAGAGTCGTCGTACCTAAATCCACTCATCGTGCTTCTACTAGCCTTATGACGTTGATTTCATGGCTGAGTGATATTCCATTGTACATGAGGACCACAACTTCTTTATCCATTTTTCTCTTTCCTAGGATAATTAAGGTGTAATGAAGTGGGGGTTCTTGTCATCAGAGAAGCCCTAAACTTTGGGGTGCCTGTGTCTTGCTGATTTTTAGTTTTCCCAATTTATACGCCCATGAGTGGAAGTGCCCTATGCTCTCCAAGCTCTGTTTTTTAGATGTTTCAGAACACACCGTACACTTCTCCAGAGTGGCTGTTGGCAATTTATATCCCGCCCATCAACGTAGCAAGGCTCCCATTTCTCCATGGCCGGTCCTGCATTTCTGGTTTTGACACTTTTTTCCACATGGCCCTTTTGCCCGCTGGGAAGCGAGAGTTCTTTGGAGCGCTGATTTGCCTTTCCAGGTTGCTTGGTTGGCCAAAAAGGGCGTATGCGTTTTTTCCTGAATATATTCAGGAAAAAACGCATACGCCCTTTTTGGCCAAGGACATCATTGTCCACGTTTTGCCGCTTTTCATGTGCTTTCAAGGCGATTCGAATCTACCTCCTGAAATCTGTTTCCTGCAATTCTGCCTTGCTTTCAAATCCTCTTCGTTGCCTTCCCTCAACATATTTGTGGACGATTGTTAACATTTATAACTCTGCAGGTTTGTGAATTGCAGTGTCCCTGAGCTCCATTTTTCAACTCGCTTTTTTGGGAGCTAGCCGCAAAGTGCAGGATTGCTTCAGGACTTCTTTTGGTTCTGGGGTCTGGCTGAGCTTGTGGTTAATTCTTCTTCCTGATGGGAAAATAGAGTGACCTGTGCCTGTCCCAACACCTAGAGCTAGTCTCTCATTGGTTCCCCCTCTTCCCGTTCATCCTCAGGACAAATTGCAACCTGTACGGAAGAGGAGGTTAAAGGTGCTGAATCTCCAAGGAGGGAGATGGCTAGTAAAACGGTTGGAATGGCGAACCCGAACACAAGGAGATGAGAAATGAGGTGCGTTTTAGAAACCTTTCCCCATCACACGGTGTACCATCTTCTGCGTTTCTCATGCACGTTTTCGATGTAGGAAGATGCCCTTGAACCTGGAGATTTGGGACCCATGGGATGGGTACCATGCAGTATTACTTTAAAGGGTCTGTGTTGGCTCACCCAACCTCACCAAACCTCTCAGCCCCAAGAGTGTCCACCCTTATGTCTCAATTAGCTGTGGGTCTAGATATGGTCAATCCAGGTTGCATCACAGACCCTGAACAATATTGTAAGAATTTCTCTCTCTTTCATTGTCTTTGTTTCAAGGGTTTTGAAAAGTAATTTATTTTTATAATGGGGTTTAGCTGCTTTTCACGGCTGTGTTTATGCCGCTTTACACCCCCTTGACTCACTTACAGAGAGTTATCAATATATAGGTTTGAAGATTCTTACTAGTCAGATATATTCTTGTGCAGTGAATAGGGGTTGTTGAGTCCAGTTCACTGAGCAAGGAGTAGGTCTTGTCTATTACATATTGGGTTTATGGAACGGTATCGGAGCTAATTTGAAACCCTTGTTTTATGCATCACCCCACCTCACCTTTCCCGTTCAGCAGCCATAGTGTGTTTTCTGAACGTGTGACTCTCTTCTCTTTTGTAATTCAGTTCAAGTGTAGCGGTTTTTACATTCCCTCTAGAAGTGATATCTTAGGATAAGTGTCTTTTTCTGTGTGATTTATTTCACTTAGAATCGTCATACCTAAATCCACTCATCGTGCTGCTACTAGCCTTATGACGTTGATTTCATGGCTGAGTGATATTCCATTGTACATGAGGACCACAACTTCTTTATGCATTTTTCTCTTTCCTAGGATATATAAGGTGTAATGTAGTGGGGATTCTTGTCAACAGAGCAGCCCTAAACTTTGGGGTGCCTGTGTCTTGCTGATTTTTAGTTTTCCCAATTTATACGCCCATGAGTGGAAGTGCCCTATGCTCTCCAAGCTGTGTTTTTTAGATGTTTCAGAACACAACGTACACTTCTCCAGAGTGGCTGTTGGCAATTTACATCCCACCCATCAGCGTAGCAAGGCTCCCCTTTCTCCATGGCCGGTCCTGCATTTCTGGTTTGGACACTTTTTTCCGCATGGCCCTTTTGCACGCTGGGAAGCCAGACTTCTTTGGAGCGCTGATTTGCCTTTCCAGGTGGCTTGGTTGGCCAAAAAGGGCGTATGCGTTTTTTCCTGAATATATTCAGGAAAAAAAGCATACGCCCTTTTTGGCCAAGGGCATCATTGTCCACGGTTTGCCGCTTTTCATGTGCTTTCAAGGCGATTCGAATCTACCTCCTGAAATCTGTTTCCTGCAATTCTGCCTTGCTTTCAAAGCCTCTTCGTTGCCTTCCCTTAATATATTTGTGGACGAGAGGTATCATTTAAAACTCTGCAGGTTTGTGAATTGCAGTGCCCCTGAGCTCCATTTTTCAAGTCGCTTTTTTGGGAGCTGGCGGCAAAAGCGCAGGATTGCTTCAGGCCCTCTTCTGGTTCTGGGGGGCAGGCTGAGCTTGTGCTTAATTCTTCTTCCTGATGGGAAAATAGAGTGACCTGTGCCTGTCCCAACACCTAGAGCTAGTCTCTCATTGGTTCCCCCTCTTCCCGTTCATCCTCAGGACAAATTGCAACCTGTACGGAACAGGAGGTTAAAGGTGCTCATTCTCCAAGGAGGGAGATGGCTAGTAAAGCGGCTGAAATGGTGAACCTGAACACAAGTAGATGAGAAATGAGGTGCGTTTTAGAAACCTTTCCCCATTACACGGTGTACCATCTTCTGGGTTTCTCATGCAAGTTTTCGACGTAGGAAGATGCCCTAAAACCTGGAGATTTGGGGCCCATGGGATGGGTACCATGCAGTATTACTGTAAAGGGTCTGCATTGGCTCTCCCAACCTCACAAAACCTCTCAGCCCCAAGAGTGTCCACCCTTATGTCTCAATCAGCTGTGGGTCTAAATATGGTCAATCCAGGTTGCATCACAGCCCCTGAATGAATTTTGTAAGAATTTCTCTCTCTTTCACTGTCTTTGTTTCATGGGTTTTGAAAAGTAATTTATTTTTATAATGGGGTTTAGCTGCTTTTCACGGCTGTGTTTATGCCGCTTTACACCGCCCTTGACTCACTTACAGAGAGATATCAATACATAGGTTTGAAGATTCTTACTAGTCAGATATATTCTTGTGTGGTGAATAGGGGGTGTTGAGTCCAGTTCACTGAGCAAGGAGTAGGTCTTGTCTATTACATATTGGGTTTATGGAACGGTATCTGAGCTAATTCGAAACCCTTGTTTTATGCATCACCCCACCTTACCTTTCCCGTTCAGCAGCCATAGTGTGTTTTCTAAACGTGTGACTCTGTTCTGTTTTGTAATTCAGTTCAAGTGTAGCGGTTTTTACATTCCCTCTCTAAGTGATATCTTATGATAAGTGTCTTTTTCTGTGTGACTTATTTCACTTAGAGTCGTCGTACCTAAATCCACTCATCGTGCTGCTACTAGCCTTATGACGTTGATTTCATGGCTGAGTGATATTCCATTGTACATGAGGACCACAACTTCTTTATCCATTTTTCTCTTTCCTAAGATAATTAAGGTGTAATGACGTGGGGGTTCTTGTCATCAGAGAAGCCCTAAACTTTGGGGTGCCTGTGTCTTGCTGATTTTTAGTTTTCCCAATTTATACGCCCATGAGTGGAAGTGCCCTATGCTCTCCAAGCTGTGTTTTTTAGATGTTTCAGAACACACCGTACACTTCTCCAGAGTGGCTGTTGGCAATTTATATCCCGCCCATCAACGTAGCAAGGCTCCCATTTCTCCATGGCCGGTCCTGCATTTCTGGTTTTGACACTTTTTTCCACATGGCCCTTTTGCCCGCTGGGAAGCGAGAGTTCTTTGGAGCGCTGATTTGCCTTTCCAGGTTGCTTGGTTGGCCAAAAAGGGCGTATGCGTTTTTTCCTGAATATATTCAGGAAAAAACGCATACGCCCTTTTTGGCCAAGGACATCATTGTCCACGTTTTGCCGCTTTTCATGTGCTTTCAAGGCGATTCGAATCTACCTCCTGAAATCTGTTTCCTGCAATTCTGCCTTGCTTTCAAATCCTCTTCGTTGCCTTCCCTCAACATATTTGTGGACGATTGTTAACATTTATAACTCTGCAGGTTTGTGAATTGCAGTGTCCCTGAGCTCCATTTTTCAACTCGCTTTTTTGGGAGCTAGCCGCAAAGTGCAGGATTGCTTCAGGACTTCTTTTGGTTCTGGGGTCTGGCTGAGCTTGTGGTTAATTCTTCTTCCTGATGGGAAAATAGAGTGACCTGTGCCTGTCCCAACACCTAGAGCTAGTCTCTCATTGGTTCCCCCTCTTCCCGTTCATCCTCAGGACAAATTGCAACCTGTACGGAAGAGGAGGTTAAAGGTGGTGAATCTCCAAGGAGGGAGATGGCTAGTAAAACGGTTGGAATGGCGAACCCGAACACAAGGAGATGAGAAATGAGGTGCGTTTTAGAAACCTTTCCCCATCACACGGTGTACCATCTTCTGCGTTTCTCATGCACGTTTTCGATGTAGGAAGATACCCTTGAACCCGGAGATTTGGGACCCATGGGATGGGTACCATGCAGTATTACTGTAAAGGGTCTGCGTTGGCTCTCCCAACCTCACAAAACCTCTCAGCCCCAAGAGTGTCCACCCTTATGTCTCAATCAGCTGTGGGTCTAAATATGGTCAATCCAGGTTGCATCACAGCCCCTGAATGAATTTTGTAAGAATTTCTCTCTTTTTCACTGTCTTTGTTTCATGGGTTTTGAAAAGTAATTTATTTTTATAATGGGGTTTAGCTGCTTTTCACGGCTGTGTTTATGCCGCTTTACACCGCCCTTGACTCACTTACAGAGAGATATCAATACATAGGTTTGAAGATTCTTACTAGTCAGATATATTCTTGTGTGGTGAATAGGGGGTGTTGAGTCCAGTTCACTGAGCAAGGAGTAGGTCTTGTCTATGACATATTGGGTTTATGGAACGGTATCTGAGCTAATTCGAAACCCTTGTTTTATGCATCACCCCACCTTACCTTTCCCGTTCAGCAGCCATAGTGTGTTTTCTAAACGTGTGACTCTGTTCTGTTTTGTAATTCAGTTCAAGTGTAGCGGTTTTTACATTCCCTCTCTAAGTGATATCTTATGATAAGTGTCTTTTTCTGTGTGACTTATTTCACTTAGAGTCGTCGTACCTAAATCCACTCATCGTGCTTCTACTAGCCTTATGACGTTGATTTCATGGCTGAGTGATATTCCATTGTACATGAGGACCACAACTTCTTTATCCATTTTTCTCTTTCCTAGGATTATTAAGGTGTAATGAAGTGGGGGTTCTTGTCATCAGAGAAGCCCTAAACTTTGGGGTGCCTGTGTCTTGCTGATTTTTAGTTTTCCCAATTTATACGCCCATGAGTGGAAGTGCCCTATGCTCTCCAAGCTCTGTTTTTTAGATGTTTCAGAACACACCGTACACTTCTCCAGAGTGGCTGTTGGCAATTTATATCCCGCCCATCAACGTAGCAAGGCTCCCATTTCTCCATGGCCGGTCCTGCATTTCTGGTTTTGACACTTTTTTCCACATGGCCCTTTTGCCCGCTGGGAAGCGAGAGTTCTTTGGAGCGCTGATTTGCCTTTCCAGGTTGCTTGGTTGGCCAAAAAGGGCGTATGCGTTTTTTCCTGAATATATTCAGGAAAAAACGCATACGCCCTTTTTGGCCAAGGACATCATTGTCCACGTTTTGCCGCTTTTCATGTGCTTTCAAGGCGATTCGAATCTACCTCCTGAAATCTGTTTCCTGCAATTCTGCCTTGCTTTCAAATCCTCTTCGTTGCCTTCCCTCAACATATTTGTGGACGATTGTTAACATTTATAACTCTGCAGGTTTGTGAATTGCAGTGTCCCTGAGCTCCATTTTTCAACTCGCTTTTTTGGGAGCTAGCCGCAAAGTGCAGGATTGCTTCAGGACTTCTTTTGGTTCTGGGGTCTGGCTGAGCTTGTGGTTAATTCTTCTTCCTGATGGGAAAATAGAGTGACCTGTGCCTGTCCCAACACCTAGAGCTAGTCTCTCATTGGTTCCCCCTCTTCCCGTTCATCCTCAGGACAAATTGCAACCTGTACGGAAGAGGAGGTTAAAGGTGGTGAATCTCAAGGAGGGAGATGGCTAGTAAAACGGTTGGAATGGCGAACCCGAACACAAGGAGATGAGAAATGAGGTGCGTTTTAGAAACCTTTCCCCATCACACGGTGTACCATCTTCTGCGTTTCTCATGCACGTTTTCGATGTAGGAAGATGCCCTTGAACCTGGAGATTTGGGACCCATGGGATGGGTACCATGCAGTATTACTTTAAAGGGTCTGTGTTGGCTCACCCAACCTCACCAAACCTCTCAGCCCCAAGAGTGTCCACCCTTATGTCTCAATTAGCTGTGGGTCTAGATATGGTCAATCCAGGTTGCATCACAGACCCTGAACAATATTGTAAGAATTTCTCTCTCTTTCATTGTCTTTGTTTCAAGGGTTTTGAAAAGTAATTTATTTTTATAATGGGGTTTAGCTGCTTTTCACGGCTGTGTTTATGCCGCTTTACACCCCCTTGACTCACTTACAGAGAGTTATCAATATATAGGTTTGAAGATTCTTACTAGTCAGATATATTCTTGTGCAGTGAATAGGGGTTGTTGAGTCCAGTTCACTGAGCAAGGAGTAGGTCTTGTCTATTACATATTGGGTTTATGGAACGGTATCGGAGCTAATTTGAAACCCTTGTTTTATGCATCACCCCACCTCACCTTTCCCGTTCAGCAGCCATAGTGTGTTTTCTGAACGTGTGACTCTCTTCTCTTTTGTAATTCAGTTCAAGTGTAGCGGTTTTTACATTCCCTCTAGAAGTGATATCTTAGGATAAGTGTCTTTTTCTGTGTGATTTATTTCACTTAGAATCGTCATACCTAAATCCACTCATCGTGCTGCTACTAGCCTTATGACGTTGATTTCATGGCTGAGTGATATTCCATTGTACATGAGGACCACAACTTCTTTATGCATTTTTCTCTTTCCTAGGATATATAAGGTGTAATGTAGTGGGGATTCTTGTCAACAGAGCAGCCCTAAACTTTGGGGTGCCTGTGTCTTGCTGATTTTTAGTTTTCCCAATTTATACGCCCATGAGTGGAAGTGCCCTATGCTCTCCAAGCTGTGTTTTTTAGATGTTTCAGAACACAACGTACACTTCTCCAGAGTGGCTGTTGGCAATTTACATCCCACCCATCAGCGTAGCAAGGCTCCCCTTTCTCCATGGCCGGTCCTGCATTTCTGGTTTGGACACTTTTTTCCGCATGGCCCTTTTGCACGCTGGGAAGCCAGACTTCTTTGGAGCGCTGATTTGCCTTTCCAGGTGGCTTGGTTGGCCAAAAAGGGCGTATGCGTTTTTTCCTGAATATATTCAGAAAAAAAGCATACGCCCTTTTTGGCCAAGGGCATCATTGTCCACGGTTTGCCGCTTTTCATGTGCTTTCAAGGCGATTCGAATCTACCTCCTGAAATCTGTTTCCTGCAATTCTACCTTGCTTTCAAAGCCTCTTCGTTGCCTTCCCTTAATATATTTGTGGACGAGAGGTATCATTTAAAACTCTGCAGGTTTGTGAATTGCAGTGCCCCTGAGCTCCATTTTTCAAGTCGCTTTTTTGGGAGCTGGCGGCAAAAGCGCAGGATTGCTTCAGGCCCTCTTCTGGTTCTGGGGGGCAGGCTGAGCTTGTGCTTAATTCTTCTTCCTGATGGGAAAATAGAGTGACCTGTGCCTGTCCCAACACCTAGAGGCTAGTCTCTCATTGGTTCCCCCTCTTCCCGTTCATCCTCAGGACAAATTGCAACCTGTACGGAACAGGAGGTTAAAGGTGCTCATTCTCCAAGGAGGGAGATGGCTAGTAAAGCGGCTGAAATGGTGAACCTGAACACAAGTAGATGAGAAATGAGGTGCGTTTTAGAAACCTTTCCCCATTACACGGTGTACCATCTTCTGGGTTTCTCATGCAAGTTTTCGACGTAGGAAGATGCCCTAAAACCTGGAGATTTGGGGCCCATGGGATGGGTACCATGCAGTATTACTGTAAAGGGTCTGCGTTGGCTCTCCCAACCTCACAAAACCTCTCAGCCCCAAGAGTGTCCACCCTTATGTCTCAATCAGCTGTGGGTCTAAATATGGTCAATCCAGGTTGCATCACAGCCCCTGAATGAATTTTGTAAGAATTTCTCTCTCTTTCACTGTCTTTGTTTCATGGGTTTTGAAAAGTAATTTATTTTTATAATGGGGTTTAGCTGCTTTTCACGGCTGTGTTTATGCCGCTTTACACCGCCCTTGACTCACTTACAGAGAGATATCAATACATAGGTTTGAAGATTCTTACTAGTCAGATATATTCTTGTGTGGTGAATAGGGGGTGTTGAGTCCAGTTCACTGAGCAAGGAGTAGGTCTTGTCTATTACATATTGGGTTTATGGAACGGTATCTGAGCTAATTCGAAACCCTTGTTTTATGCATCACCCCACCTTACCTTTCCCGTTCAGCAGCCATAGTGTGTTTTCTAAACGTGTGACTCTGTTCTGTTTTGTAATTCAGTTCAAGTGTAGCGGTTTTTACATTCCCTCTCTAAGTGATATCTTATGATAAGTGTCTTTTTCTGTGTGACTTATTTCACTTAGAGTCGTCGTACCTAAATCCACTCATCGTGCTGCTACTAGCCTTATGACGTTGATTTCATGGCTGAGTGATATTCCATTGTACATGAGGACCACAACTTCTTTATCCATTTTTCTCTTTCCTAAGATAATTAAGGTGTAATGACGTGGGGGTTCTTGTCTTCAGAGAAGCCCTAAACTTTGGGGTGCCTGTGTCTTGCTGATTTTTAGTTTTCCCAATTTATACGCCCATGAGTGGAAGTGCCCTATGCTCTCCAAGCTGTGTTTTTTAGATGTTTCAGAACACACCGTACACTTCTCCAGAGTGGCTGTTGGCAATTTATATCCCGCCCATCAACGTAGCAAGGCTCCCATTTCTCCATGGCCGGTCCTGCATTTCTGGTTTTGACACTTTTTTCCACATGGCCCTTTTGCCCGCTGGGAAGCGAGAGTTCTTTGGAGCGCTGATTTGCCTTTCCAGGTTGCTTGGTTGGCCAAAAAGGGCGTATGCGTTTTTTCCTGAATATATTCAGGAAAAAACGCATACGCCCTTTTTGGCCAAGGACATCATTGTCCACGTTTTGCCGCTTTTCATGTGCTTTCAAGGCGATTCGAATCTACCTCCTGAAATCTGTTTCCTGCAATTCTGCCTTGCTTTCAAATCCTCTTCGTTGCCTTCCCTCAACATATTTGTGGACGATTGTTAACATTTATAACTCTGCAGGTTTGTGAATTGCAGTGACCCTGAGCTCCATTTTTCAACTCGCTTTTTTGGGAGCTAGCCGCAAAGTGCAGGATTGCTTCAGGACTTCTTTTGGTTCTGGGGTCTGGCTGAGCTTGTGGTTAATTCTTCTTCCTGATGGGAAAATAGAGTGACCTGTGCCTGTCCCAACACCTAGAGCTAGTCTCTCATTGGTTCCCCCTCTTCCCGTTCATCCTCAGGACAAATTGCAACCTGTACGGAAGAGGAGGTTAAAGGTGGTGAATCTCCAAGGAGGGAGATGGCTAGTAAAACGGTTGGAATGGCGAACCCGAACACAAGGAGATGAGAAATGAGGTGCGTTTTAGAAACCTTTCCCCATCACACGGTGTACCATCTTCTGCGTTTCTCATGCACGTTTTCGATGTAGGAAGATGCCCTTGAACCCGGAGATTTGGGACCCATGGGATGGGTACCATGCAGTATTACTGTAAAGGGTCTGCGTTGGCTCTCCCAACCTCACAAAACCTCTCAGCCCCAAGAGTGTCCACCCTTATGTCTCAATCAGCTGTGGGTCTAAATATGGTCAATCCAGGTTGCATCACAGCCCCTGAATGAATTTTGTAAGAATTTCTCTCTCTTTCACTGTCTTTGTTTCATGGGTTTTGAAAAGTAATTTATTTTTATAATGGGGTTTAGCTGCTTTTCACGGCTGTGTTTATGCCGCTTTACACCGCCCTTGACTCACTTACAGAGAGATATCAATACATAGGTTTGAAGATTCTTACTAGTCAGATATATTCTTGTGTGGTGAATAGGGGGTGTTGAGTCCAGTTCACTGAGCAAGGAGTAGGTCTTGTCTATTACATATTGGGTTTATGGAACGGTATCTGAGCTAATTCGAAACCCTTGTTTTATGCATCACCCCACCTTACCTTTCCCGTTCAGCAGCCATAGTGTGTTTTCTAAACGTGTGACTCTGTTCTGTTTTGTAATTCAGTTCAAGTGTAGCGGTTTTTACATTCCCTCTCTAAGTGATATCTTATGATAAGTGTCTTTTTCTGTGTGACTTATTTCACTTAGAGTCGTCGTACCTAAATCCACTCATCGTGGTGCTACTAGCCTTATGACGTTGATTTCATGGCTGAGTGATATTCCATTGTACATGAGGACCACAACTTCTTTATCCATTTTTCTCTTTCCTAAGATAATTAAGGTGTAATGACGTGGGGGTTCTTGTCATCAGAGAAGCCCTAAACTTTGGGGTGCCTGTGTCTTGCTGATTTTTAGTTTTCCCAATTTATACGCCCATGAGTGGAAGTGCCCTATGCTCTCCAAGCTGTGTTTTTTAGATGTTTCAGAACACACCGTACACTTCTCCAGAGTGGCTGTTGGCAATTTATATCCCGCCCATCAACGTAGCAAGGCTCCCATTTCTCCATGGCCGGTCCTGCATTTCTGGTTTTGACACTTTTTTCCACATGGCCCTTTTGCCCGCTGGGAAGCGAGAGTTCTTTGGAGCGCTGATTTGCCTTTCCAGGTTGCTTGGTTGGCCAAAAAGGGCGTATGCGTTTTTTCCTGAATATATTCAGGAAAAAACGCATACGCCCTTTTTGGCCAAGGACATCATTGTCCACGTTTTGCCGCTTTTCATGTGCTTTCAAGGCGATTCGAATCTACCTCCTGAAATCTGTTTCCTGCAATTCTGCCTTGCTTTCAAATCCTCTTCGTTGCCTTCCCTCAACATATTTGTGGACGATTGTTACCATTTATAACTCTGCAGGTTTGTGAATTGCAGTGTCCCTGAGCTCCATTTTTCAACTCGCTTTTTTGGGAGCTAGCCGCAAAGTGCAGGATTGCTTCAGGACTTCTTTTGGTTCTGGGGTCTGGCTGAGCTTGTGGTTAATTCTTCTTCCTGATGGGAAAATAGAGTGACCTGTGCCTGTCCCAACACCTAGAGCTAGTCTCTCATTGGTTCCCCCTCTTCCCGTTCATCCTCAGGACAAATTGCAACCTGTACGGAAGAGGAGGTTAAAGGTGCTGAATCTCCAAGGAGGGAGATGGCTAGTAAAACGGTTGGAATGGCGAACCCGAACACAAGGAGATGAGAAATGAGGTGCGTTTTAGAAACCTTTCCCCATCACACGGTGTACCATCTTCTGCGTTTCTCATGCACGTTTTCGATGTA